>NW_005871048.1:33484899-33717072 GCF_000147115.1 Myotis lucifugus | reverse complement strand
TAACTGCCCTCCCTAGCAGCCTGGTCACTCCTAACTGCCCCCCACTGCTGGCTTGATCACCCCTAATCGCCTCTGTCTGCCGGCCCGGTCGCCCCTCACTGCTCCCCTTCCAGCCTGGTTGTCCCTAACTTCCCCCCTGCCAGCCTGGTCACCCCCAACTGCCCCCCGCTGCCAGCCTGGTCACCCCCAACTGCCCCCCGCTGCCAGCCTGGTCGCCCCTAACTGCCCCCCACTGCCAGCCTGGTCACACCTCACTGCCCCTTCCTGCTGGCCTGGTCTCCCGCAACTGCTCCCCTCTGCTGGGCTGGTCGCTCCTCACTGCCCCTCCTGTTAGCCTGGTCGCCACACGCAGCCTGCTGTTCGGTCGTTTGGTTGCCCCTCACTGCCCTCCCTGCCGGCCTGGTCGCCCAGTGCAGCCTGCTGTTTGGTCGTTGCATGAGGGCATCCCAACCAATTTGCATATTACCCTTTTATTAGTATAGATATATAGATACTTAATGTTGTTTAAATTATTTTCTTATGAACATATACCACCTTTGTAACAAAACAAAACAGAACTTACAGCCTAAAAGTTTGTAATGCAAGGTTTAAACCTGTATATTGGATTTGGGCAATTATTTTATGAAATAGACTCTTGAATTTTTAATTATTTATTTACTTTTTATTAATCCTCATCAATTGGTTGCCTCTCACATACTCCCCGACTGGGGCCAGGGATCAAATGTGGCAACAAGGTACATGCATGCCTTGACCAGAATGAACCCAAGATCTCGTGCTTAGGCCAAAGCGCTAACCACTGAGCATCCGATCCAGGGACTCTTGATTATTTTTATCTTTGGTGATAATCTTTTTAAAAGGCTAATGGCCTTGAAATAATTTATGGAACATGGCGCATATAATATCAGAAATCTAGAATTATGTTTTACTTATATAACAAAGTTTTAATACTCCTCTAAAGTATTATAACAAAATATTTTAAAAACAATTTTTATAGCTGTGCAACAGTCATTTTTATACTTGTGATTGATGTTTTAGGTAAAATAATTTTGTCATGTTAATTTATATACTATTACTATCTTCTATCAACTTTTGAAATACTTCTCTAACATGATATTATATCTTTTAAAATTATATATGTTCTGAAATTTTGTTTCTTTCTTGAATGTTAAAAATTATGTTACCCCACAGATTTTTTATCTGCTCATCTACTAATGGACACTTGGGCTGCTTCCAAATTTTGGCTATTATAAATATTGCTGCAATGAACATAGGGGTGCATATATTTTTTTGAATTAGTGTTTCTGGTTTCTTCAGATATATTCCCAGAAGTGGAATTGCTGGGTCATAAGGCAGTTCCATTTTAAAATTTTTCAAGTAATTCTATACTGCTTTCTACAGTGGCTGTATCAATCTGCATTCCCACCAACAGTGCACAAAGGTTCCCTTTTGTCTACATCCTGGCCAACACTTGTTGTTTGTTGATTTATAGGAGATGAGTGGATAAAAAAACGGTGGTACATTTACACCAGGGTGGGGAACATCCACCCTCTGGGCCATATAAAGGCCGGCAAAGTCATTTAGTCTGGCCCTGCAAATGCATTAGGGGGTGAGTTAATTAAATGTTTGACCAAATATAGTGGGATCCTTTTTAAGTTGATAATTTTGTATAGCCCTCGAATTATATTATAAATATCAAAATGGCCCTTGGCAGAAAAACGGTTCTCCACCCTTGATTTACAAAATGGAATCCTACTCAGTCATATAAAAGAATAAAATCTTACCCTTTTGCAACTGCTTAAATGGACCTGGAGATTATTATGCTGAGAGAAATAAGCAAGTCAGAGAAAGACAAGTATCATATGTCTTCACTGATATGTCGAATCTAATGAACAAAATAAACTAACAAGCAAAATAGAAACAGACTCATAGATACAGATAGATACTGAGAGCAGACTGATAGCTGTCAGAGCAGGGAGGGGATGGAGGCTGGGTGAAAGGTGAAAGGATTAAGCAAAAAACACCCCAAAACAAAAAACTCATAGACACAGACAACAGTATGGTGATTACCAGAGGGAAAGGGGGCGTGGGAGGAAGTAAAAGATGGTAAAGGGGGGATAAATGGTGATGGAGAAGACTTGACTTAGGGTGGTGAACATGCAGTACAATATACAGATGATGTATTTTTGAATTGTACATGTGAAACCTGGATAATTTTATTAACCAATGTCACCCCAGTAAATTCAATAAATTTAAAAATGTTCTGTTACATAACTCAGTCAAACTGAATTTATACTTGTGAGGGATTTTTGTTTTTTATGACAGATTGATTGCAAAGAATATTGATATAAGATTATTGCAAAATAAAGAAGTTTTTAGAGTGATGTTTGCAATACCTTTTACAGTATCTATTTAGGCTGTAAATTTTTATGTCAGAGAAATCAGTTTTTGGTTAGTTGTTGTAGTGCAGGAATGGAGGAAAATTTGTCAGGTTAGTTCTGTGTGTGCTGGCAAAGGTGGACCCAGGTGACAATTGCTCCGTTTTAGGGTAAAGTGATTGTACAGGGCTGAAGACCTTGGCAGTAGGTCAATTCCAACAGCACAGCCCAGGAGGCAGGTCCTAGGTGAAGTGATTGCTTGTATGTGAGGAATACTGTGTTTATAACTTAAATATTTCTAATAGGCAAATGGCTTATCCTATCTAATAAAGAGAGAATATGCTAATTGACCCTTATGCCGTCGCAAAGATGGCAGTGCCCACAGCCAATAAGGAGGGAATATATTAATTGACTGCCCTGCCGTCAAAGATGGCAGTGCCCACAGCCAATAAGGAGGGAATATGCTAATTGACTACCACGCCCTCAAAGATGGCGATGCCCACAACCAATAAGGAGAGAATATGCTAATTGCTGCTCCGCCCTCAAAGATGGCGGCGCCTACAGCCAATAAGGAGGGAATATGCTAATTGACTGCCATGCCCTCAATGATGGCGGCGCCCACAGCCACAAAATGGCCTGCAGGGAGGCAGTTAGGGCGACCAGGACAGCAGGGGAGGTCAGTACGGCTACAGGCCTGCAGGTGATGCTAGTAGTAGCGACTAGGCCAGCAGGGGAGGGAGTGGGGGCGACCGTAGGGGTGTTGATCAGACTGGCAGGCAGAAGTGGTTAGGGGAAATCAGGCAGGCAGGCAGGCGAGCGGTTGGGAGCCAGCAGTCCCAGATTGTGAGAGGGATGTCCGACTGCCGGTTCAGTCGGACATCCCCCAAGGGGTCCCAGATTGGAGAGGGTGCAGGCTGGCCTGAGGGACACCCCCCCCTCCCAGTGCACAAATTTTGTGCACTGGGCCCTCTAGTCCTATATAATAAAAGCCCAGCAACCCATAACAGCAGTACGACTAGAATGACCGCTCGACCAGTCACTATGAGGTGCACTGACCACCTCTTGGTCCCATTCCCTGTCCGGAGGCTTCCATATTTCGATGGGGAACGGGGACCTGGGCGTGGGTGGCGGGGGATGTGGGCAGCATTAGGCCAAAGCCCCTACCTTCTCCGGTCTCCCCCACACACAGAGGGGGCCTGTGGCCGGCGTGGGGCCGGCAAGTGGGCAGGTACGGCCGACCTCTCGGTCCCTCCCCCCGGCTTTCAGGCTCCTGTTGCCTGATGGAAAATGGGGAACCAGGGTGGGTGGTGGCGGGCAGTGGGCTGACGAACGGACAAGAACAGCTGACCTTTCGGTCTCTTTCCCTGGACGTCAGGCTCCAATCACCCAATGGCAAATGGGGAACTGAGGGGGGTGGTGGGGGTGGGTGGGAGTGGGTAGAACGGCCCACCTCTTGGTACATCCCTCTGTCCCGCAGGTTCTGATCACCCAATGGCCAACTTGGACCCAGGGATGGGTGGCGGGAGATGTGGGGCAGCGCCAGGTCAAGGCCCCCGCTCTGCCAGTCGCCCCACACACAGAGGGCAACCTGCATCAGGGGCGGGGACACAAGTGGGTGGGACCAGCCAACCTCTCGGTCCCTCCTCCCTGACCGTCAGGCTCCAATCGCCCAATGGCAAACTGGGAACCCGGGTGGGTGGTGGCGGGGGGCGGGGCTGGCTGCCAGCAGCCAGGGAAGATTGCCCTGATCTCAGGCTAGGCCTAGGGACCGTACCTGCGCATGGATTTCATGCACCGGGCCTCTAGTCCTATATAATAAAACCCTAATATGCAAATAGATTGAACAGAGGATCTGGTCGCTATGACACGCACTGACCACCAGGGGTCAGATGCTCAACCCAGGAGCTGTTCCTGGTGGTCAGTGTGCTCCCACAGGGGGAGTGCCACTTAGTCAGAAGCCGGGCTCATGGCTGGTGAGTGCAGTGGCAGTGGCGGGAGCCTCTCCTGCCTCTGTGGCAGTCGGACATCCCCCAAGGGGTCCCGGACTGCGAGAGGGCACAGGCCAGGCTGAGGGACACCCCCAACCCCCAGTTCACGAGTGTTGTGCACCTGGCCTCTAGTTTTTTATAGTGAACAATTATAGTCAAACAGAGGACCTTGAGGTACTTTAAGAGCCTTAATTATTAAAGGAAAAGATTACATTCTAATCTGGTCAGTAACCCTCATTCACCAAGGCAAAAAACAATAATAATTTAAATTTTCTTTGTTTTGTTATTAAGCATTGGGAAAATAAAAGAGTAATTTCATTAACACTTAAATCTTAATTTAACCAGAAATTTAAGTTAATTTTACATTTATGAAACATTTTGATTATGCTTATACAAAATGTGTTGGCAGTTGTTTTAATACTATTACTAAGAATGTTATTTCATTAGACAAGGTTCATCAGGAACAAGGAATACATCTAATTTGTCAACCATTTTAGATAAGTATCTTGACTAGTACTTAGGACATACTTAGTGAATATTTTTTGAAAGAAAGAATGAAAGGATGCCTGGAATATATAAAACTGGTTAGGAAAAAAACGAAAGTGAACCACTTGTTTTAGAGTTAGCAGATTATGAAAAATCCAGTTTCATATTTCTTGTTGTCATTGATATTAAATGAAGTACATTTCTACCATGTATTTTCCAGCTAAAGGAATTTAATGTCACACAAGTTAGATATCAAACTTCTGGATTATTTGGTGGGTTGGCTTCCTGTACTAAACAAACTTTCAAACAGAAAATTTTACAGTCTACTGGTCACTATCTATTCAAATATATCTGATAAAGTTTTAAATCTCACGTATGTTTTATACTTTCATTATTCATTTCTATTTTCTTGTTTAAATTTTAGGGACAAAATATGAAATCCAAACAATATAACATTGTTTCCATGTTTATTTAAGGCTTATTACATAAATATAATTTGGTTTGGCACTTTACAGATAGACAATAATATGATTAAGAACATTGAAACAATTAAATAATTGAAACATGAAAATGGATTTCCTTCCTATACCTCATCCTGCTTTTTGTACAACTTTTTGATTGCTGCAACCTTCAATTTGGATAATTTTTTTCTCTTTTCATTTGAGTGAAATTAAAAGGATGTGGGGTTCTTTTTAATCTCCCACACACTAAAGTCACTGATTTCTTTTTCATTAGCAATCTTTTATCTAATGAATGTTTTGGGGGTCTAATTATCTTGTGGTCTATCATCACTTCACCATTATAGGGGGTAATATCACAGGGTTAAGTCACAAAGTGGGCTAATGATTGACGACTGTTATGTGACTTTTATAAGAATTATAGTCAGCAGTAAAAAACTTACATCACCCATCTCTGGAGTAGTTTAAATTTCATTGAAGAGTAAATTAAATTGTAGTAATTTTTTTATTATCAAATAATTATACCCACTTATACTTGTCCTAAACATTAATATTTGGTGACCTGTATGGAGATTATGTGGCAGGGCTCAGTGGAAAAGAATTTTTAATAAATGAGGTAGTAAAGTGGGGCCATTTTGGTTCGTTATACGTAAGAATCCAAAGGAAAAAATCTTTTTTCCTTACTTACATTTTCACCTACCCATTATCAGTGACAAAGTAATACCTTCTTGGCTCCTACCTGTCTGAAAAAAATTTCCTGTTTTCTGATCATGTTGGCCTGCTCACTTTTTATAATGTATCATGTGAGTCAGCTGTATCCTTGCTGACTTTTATTATTTCCATGGCTTTTATTCCTGATCACCGAAGCTTTTGGAGTATTGAATGCGTACAGCTGTGCTCCTTCCAGATGGTCTTAGCACAAAATTCAAAACTGCTAACTAAGCTATTGTTTTTTTAAGATTGAAGTTCTAAATAGGCAGTCAAAATTTCACATTTGTTGTTATAGAACATGTTCAAGTAAAATTTTAAAAAAGCTGGTACCTTTTTATTGAACAGTTTTTAAAAGGATGAGTGTAACTGAAAGATAAAACTGATGAACAAAATAGAAACAGGCATGGTTATGCAGAACAGACTGACAGCTGTCAGAGGAAAGGGGTTTGTTGGGAGGCTGGATGAAAGAAGCTGAAAGGATTAAGCATGAAATCATATATGTATATGTATATATATAACACATAGACACAGGCAACAGTTCAGTGATAGCCAGAGAGAAAGGGGAGGTGGGGATAGGTAGAGGTGGACAAAGTAGGGATAAACGGGGACCACGCTCTGTCTGGTGTTGCACAGTGTTTAAAGCATCTGCCCAAGCAATGAAGGGTTGCGGGTTTGATTCTATGCGAAGGTAACTAATCCATGTGTCTCTCGTGTCATGTTTCTCTCTCTCTCTCTCTCTCCCTCCTCCTCCTCCTTTTCCCCCTCTTCCTCCTCCTTCCCTCCCTCTTACTCTCTCTAAAAATCAATGGAAAAAATATCCTCGGATGAGGATTACCAGGAAAAATAAATGGGGAACAAAAGAGACTTTGCTTTGGGTGATGGGTACACAATGTAGTGTGCAGATGGTATTTTGTTGAGTTGTACACTTGAAATCTATGGGGTTTTGTATGGTTTTGTGAACCAGTGTCATTCCAATAAGTTAAGTTAAGAAAAAGAAAGATAATTTTCTTTCATATGTTTTTCTTCTTTAAAATGAAATATTCCATAACAACACAGCATTCACAGATGGGGTAACATAAGAGGATATCTAAGATGTTATTATCTGAATCTACACTCTATAGATTGCCATTTTTGTCTCTCTTTAACCGTGTATCCCTGGTGCCTAGAATAGTGCCTGGCACATAGTAGAAGTTCATGAAGCATTTTTAAATAAATGAATCAATAAATTCTATTAAATATTTTCAGATAGGTATCTCTTCATTTTAATGAAATTTAGAATACTTTTAACTATATGTTTTATCAATGAAAATCTATTTTTATTTTCTTTTGTATTTTATAAGTTTGTCTATAGCTGCATTAAAGATGGCTTCTACAGATTTTTATTTCTCTGTGAATTAATTGCAACTCTTTAAAATTATCCAATCACAAAATATGGAATTATTCCTCAATTAGGAAGCATTTGTCTTCTTATTTGTAGATTGTTTCTGAAGAGCTAATAGGGTATTTAAAAGGTGAATAGATTCGATAGTGATGATCATCTTAAATATGCATCTGCTTCAGAGAGAAAAAATACGTGAAAATATTTTAGAAGCTGTAAAAATCACAAAAGAATATAAGATATTTTTATTCTTGCCTGTCTTCAAAGGCTATGTTGAGACTCATTTCAATATTAGACCTGTTATCAAAAATTGCTCATGAAATATATATGGATTCCAAGACTCTCTTCCTTATTGCCTGTCATGGGGCTTTTAGATACTTGTTAGCACACAGATGAACATTATGAAAAGCTTTGTTTTATTTTCAGGGATTCTTTAATCAAGCTTTCATTGTTTTATGTAGTACTTCATACTAATGTTTCTCAGTATCATGGAAGAACATAGTGTATCCCATATCTCATATCCCTGCCTCATGTCCAAACAGAACAACCAGAGAGATCACTTACTGATTCCATGACCCTAGACCAGTGGTCGGCAAACTGCAGCTCGGCAAACCACGGCTCGCGAGCCACATGCGGCTCTTTGGCCCCTTGAGTGTGGCTCTTCCACAAAATACCGGCTTTTCCACAAAATACCGACTTCTGCACATGGGCCACGAAGTTTCAATCACACTGTACGTGCGCGCCCGCACGTGGTATTTTGTGGAAGAGCCACACTCAAGGGGCCAAAGAGCCACATGTGTCTCGCGATCCGCGGTTTGCCAACCACGGCCCTAGACTATTACTCGATCTCTCTGAGCCTCGATTTTCTCTTTTGTAAAATGAAAATAATGTCTATCTTTCAGTGTTATGAGGAATGAGATAAATAAATGTAACCTTTAAATATAAAAATATAGAACCGGCTGGTCTTGCATCTTTGTGGTAGCTTAATTAGACACAGAAAACTACCCAATTGCACACTCATTCCAAACAAATGTAGATTAAACCTTGTAATTTGAAAAGTAAACAGATACATTGCAGCATTTGAATGTAAGAAAGAGAAATCCCCAGGTGCCTTGTATGAGGAGATACCTGAAAACCAGAGTGGTTAATGGCAACTGAAGCTTGACTATATAGGTTCACTGAATATCTGAACTACACATATGTCTAGATGTCTGTGATTGTAATATTTGAGTGTGATACGATGTTAAAGACCGCAGGCCTCTTAAGGAATTGGAGCTGAGCTCTTTATATAAAGAAAGGAATCTGGAAATGTTATCATGTTAATGAGATCATCTTAAAAAAACAAAAAACCCCCACTCAAACTACACTCTAGTTGGGGTTACAGCACAGAATCAGTCAATAAGAGATACAAATGAATAACCCAACAAAAATAAGAACCTGAAGCTTGTGTTATGTTTGGGCGAATGGTTTAAATTTGAATTATTTGTCTCACATGTAGAAACCAAATTAAGAAATTAATTTTCTTTTTTTTTTTTTAAAGCACTTTCTTTTTTCTTCTTTTTTTTTTCTTTTTTATTGCTTAAAGCATTACAAAGGGTATTACATATGTGTCCTTTTTTTCCCCTGCCCTTGACAATACCCCGGCTTCCCCTACCCCCCGGTGTCTTATGTCCATTGGTTATGCTCATATGCATGCATACAAGTCCTTCGGTTGATCTCTTACCCTCCTCCCTCCTGCCCCCCAACCCTCCCCGGCCTTCCCGCTGCAGTTTGACAATCTGTGTGAGGCAGCTCTGCCTCTGTATCTATTATTGTTCAAAAGTTTATAATGGTCTCTATTATCCATGAATGAGTGAGGTCATGTGGTATTTTTCCTTCATTGACTGGCTTATTTCACTTAGCATAATGCTCTCCAGCTCCATCCATGCCGTTGCAAATGGTAAGAGTTCCTTCTTTTTTACAGCAGCATAGTATTCCATCGTGTAGATGTACCACAGTTTTCTAATCCATTCATCTACTGATGGGCACTTAGGCTGTTTCCAGATCTTAGCTATGGTGAATTGTGCTGCTATGAACATATGGGTGCACATATCCTTTCTGATTGGTGTTTCTGGTTTCTTGGGATATATTCCTAGTAGTGGGATCACAGGGTCAAATGGGAGTTCCATTTCCAGTTTTTTGAGGAAACTCCATACTGTCTTCCATAGTGGCTGCACCAGTCTGCATTCCCACCAGCAGTGCACAAGTGTTCCTTTTTCTCCACATCCTCTCCAGCACTTATCGTTTGTTGATTTGTTGATGATAGCCAGTCTGACAGGTGTGAGATGGTACCTCATTGTTGTTTTGATTTGCATCTCTCGGATGATTAGTGACCTTGAGCATGTTTTCATATGTCTCTTAGCTTTCTGAATGTCCTCTTTTGAAAGGTGTCTATTTAGATCCTTTGCCCATTTTTTGATTGGATTGTTTATCTTCTTTTTGTTAAGTTGTATGAGTTCCCTATAAATTTTGGAGATTAGGCCCTTATCAGATATGACGTTGGCAAATATGTTTTCCCACGCAGTGGGTTTTCTTGTTGTTTTGTTGATGGTTTCTTTTGCTGTGCAGAAGCTTTTTATTTTGATGTAGTCCCATTTGTTCATTTTCTCTTTAGTTTCAAGTGCCCTAGGAGCTGTATCAGTGAAGAAATTGCTTCGGCATATGTCTGAGATTTTGTCCAGAACAATGACATCTATAGGGACTCCAAGGCAGGCAAGCCAGCAGTTTTATTTAACACCACCAGTACTGCCCAGAGCTCTGGATGCTCTGGCTATGGAGAGCCATGCTGAAATATGGCCATGCAGGAAAGTGAAAAAAGCATAATGAGAATGTGTAAGCAGATAGATGAAATGGAATTTATACCCAGGAACTATGCACAAAGACTAATCTGAAAGAGATTTAAATATTTTTAAAGCCTTCAAATATTTAAAAGGAGAGTGTGACTAAAACCAGAATATTATGACAAAGAAACAGAATATCTAAAATTGAAAATATATTTATTGAAGTAAATATCCCTATGGATGAGTAAAACATGAGCTTTAAAAATACCTAGGTGAGAAAAATGGAAGTCAGGTCTATAATATAGTGTCTGCCTTAGAGGAGAAACTCTATAATTATTAGTTCCCTTCCCTTTCCTTCCTCATCAACTCACCTTTTCTGTTGTTGGCACAGCTATAATAATAAAAGTATAATATGCTAGTTAGACTGGACGTACTTCCGGACATCCTGCCTTTCGGACAAAGCCACAGTGGGCGGGGCCCCAGGCAGAGGTGGTGGCGGTGGCAGCGGGTAGGGGCTGGGGCCAAGGCCCTTGCTCGAATTTTGTGCATCGGGCCTCAAGTACTGAGATAAGAGGAATGAACTCCACTTTTACTTTAATTTGACTCTGACCATGTGAGTGAGAAATAAATAGACTGCTGACTCTTTAATCTCTTTAATAATAGAAAGATGTAGTAAAATACAGAGCTTATAAAGATTATAGGAAATTATTTCTCTGGCTATGACCTTGGAGCAGGTACATAAATAGTAGTTTCTGTGGTATTTTACAAGGCATGCATTTCATCTGAGAAGAGAAAGAAGGCAAGGAATCTAATACTTTCAGATAAGATTTGAAACTAAATGCATTTCTCAAAAATTGTGAGTTTAGTTAAAAGGTATAATTTTACTTAAAAATGTATGGTGTGGGGTTTTATTTTACTTTTTGTTTAAATTTCTGCTACATAAGTGATAAATTAGTAGCAACAAGTAAATAAATATGTTCATATGTTTAGAAATTAATTTCAAAACTTTTTATTAATGTTTCCATAGTTTGTGAATCAGCGATTTCCCAAGAAGCTGATGACATGGCAATGGAAAAAGAGAAATATGTTGATGAACTGAAGAAAGCATTGGTATCAGGAGCAGGACCAGCCGATGCATACAAGTTTAATTTTTCTAAAGAGTCTTATCATTTTTCCTTTGAGAAAAACCTGAAAGATGTTTCTGTAAGTAAAACTTTCCAAAATGTGGTAAAATGTGAGAGCACATCTGAGGAATTATTGAAGTAATTAACATATTATTAACCTCAGAAATAAAAATTTGAAAAGTATGTGGTTTCCAAGTTGGAAGAATGCTTCGACGTTACAGTCAATGCTTTATCTTAATGAATTATGAAAAATAATTACTGGAAAATGTGTTTAGTTTTTAATGCTTTAAGTAAATATTTTAGAGATAATTCCATGAAGGAACAGTTCTGAAAAGTGAGGTCAGAAGGTTTAGACAGTTGAGACAAGGTCTATTGAAATACATTTGGGGAAATACTGATTATAAGAAAGAAAATAATATATTTATCTTTGAATATTTAATAATTATAACTATCTACTTATCAGAATGTATTTGGAATTATAAAATGATATAATTAAGTGTAGTAGAATTTACAATTAGGAATTAAGATGTTTTATTTATATTATCAAACTTAGAAATATTAAAATAGAAAGAAATAATTCAACCCCAGCTTTCTAAAGCTTACATGCTTTACAGACAAGGATATGTATTGCTTGTCTTGCTCAGTTCCTATATCTCAGATCAAGACTGGTGATTTATTGATCAAAAGTTTTATGCTTACTGTTTGTATATTTTACCCAAGTTTAAGGGATAATTGGAGAATAAATTGTCTGCATTTGGCCAGTGGTTTATCAATCAGAAATGAGCTCTGTAATAGAAGAAAAGGAGGGCCATCTTTATTACATTAAGTTAAAAGACAGTTATTGACAATTTGTGCTAGAACTAAATTGGTTTAAAAATTATTATAAAAACTCTTTTAACTCAGATGAGTAAAGGAATTTCATCAGTTAGAGAAACAATTGAAGCAACAAATTGAATCATTTTTTTCCAAATGTATATTATCATCTATAATAATAAAAGCATAATATGCTAATTAGACCGGACGTCCTTCTGGACGTCCTTCCGGAAGACCTTCCAGACAAGCCGGGTCTGTGAGGGCCAAGCCCCTTGCACGAATTTCGTGCATTGGGCCTCTAGTATAGAAAATAATACAGAGAGACTGGCGTCAGTAATTGCTTCTATTTAGAAGTTATATACTTTTTAAATTAGCTGCCAATGTATGTAAGTTTCAATAAATTAAGTACTTAAAATGGTAACTTAAAACATTAAATAAGGTTTAAATTTCCTACACAATGTTTTTTTCCTGTACAATTCAATGACGACACACACACACACACACACACACACACACACACACACTACAGTACTGTTGATGGTATCTTCTCATATTTTGAAGTAAATCATTGTCAAATTGGGAGTAATGCCATTTCTCATTCAACATTCCCATTCAGTTTGTAGGTAATAAATAACATTATTTCATGCAGCCTGTTTCTAGATTTCATCTTTTTGTGTATATTAAAGCATAAAAAATTCCATATTTGTGAAATATCTTTGAAACCTGAAAGGCTTTTGGTATCTTTGACATGGTGAAAAGTGGGGTTTGGTACATTGGGCATGGATGGAGAACTTGCCATGCTTGGCTGTACATCTGGTTTTGTTGCTTCTGTGAAGAAAGAACTTCAAGTCCTCATGACTCATGTCTTTTTCAATTGGCTTGGCATGTATCAGCATCAGAAATGGTGAGAGTAATCCAGAAAGATACCACCCTGAAAGTAACCAACTCTCTCAGAGCCAAAGCCTTTTAACCCCTACCATTTCAACAGATTTCTTAAGAAATGGAAACAGAATAAGAGATTCCTAGTAACTGAGAGGTGTATGGTTTCCTAAAGGATTTGTCTTAAATCACTACATTGTAGTTTAGATAGCAGTCTCCTTATTTATTCATTTATTAACTTGCTTATGAGAAAGAGAAAGGTTATTCTCAGAGACAAGGAGGGGTTTATTCATGGCTTGGCTTACTTGAGAGATATTTTTGGATATTTGAATGAGGTAAAACTTTCAGTTCACAGTGCTGCAGTCAACCTAATGGATACAGATGAAAATCTTAAGTCCATTTGGACAAACTGCCTTGGGAATCTTCCAGTGCTTCAGGATGTGTTTCTGCAAATTGAATTTCAGAGTTACAGTATCTCGTAAATTCATCTGCTGGCAAAAATTTGCAGACAATTGGAATCATAGCAGAATACTTTTTAAGGTTAATTATACTTTGGTGACCTAAAAGTTTCAATAGAGTTTGTAATCCTTTCCTTGGTGACACAGATATTTGATTATTGCCAAATATGACCTCCTACACTAAGAAGAAAAGAGAAAAATGAATGTAGATTCCACTCAAAGGTTGCAGTGAATTCTGGTGTTTGTTGACATACTCTTTCATGGCCAAATATATTCCATGAGTTCTAAGTATATTTGCTACCAGAGTCATAATTCTAGGAGTCCAGTTTTTTTCTTTTTTTAAATATATATTTTTATTAATTTCAGAGAGGAAGAGGGAGAGAGAGATAGAAACATCAATGATGAGAGAGAATCATTGATTGACTGCCTCCTGCACGCCCACTACTGGGGACCGAACCCATAACCTGGGCATGTGCCCTTGACTGGAATCGAACCTGGGACCCTTCAGTCTACAGGCTGACACTCTGTCCACTGAGCCAAACCGGCTAGGGCAGAGTCCAGGTTTTTAAGCATTTGTTGCCATAATTCAAGAAGATTTATGTGTCTAATTCTGTTGGTGATCACTACACAATTTGAGCATTTTGAATATACAAAGTCATACAAGACATTTGAAATTTATATTCGTATTATATTTTCTTTTTTTCAATCTTAAAAAAATAGCTAAAATAGCTACTGATTTTTATATTAAAAACTGATTTTTAAAAAATATTATCTGTGTTTTATCAGAGTGAAAGAATTGTCAATTTACAAAGCAACAAAATATTAATTTTTATTGATGGAAGTGGAAAAGAGAGAGAGAGGACAGAGAAGAAAGTAACATCTATGTGAGAGAGACATCCATTGGTTGCCTCCTGTATGTGTCCTGACCAGGGACCAAACCTGCAATCCAGGTATGTGTCCTGACTGAGAATTGAACTTGTGACCTTCTGGTGCATGGGAGGATGTTCAGCCAACTGAACCACACCAGCCAGGACAGCAATTAAATATTTTAAATGTATAATGTATATGTCAATGTTTATATACATTTTGGGAGGTGGGGAGTGGGTGCATAGTTTTCATGAGATTGCTTTTGAACTCAACACACCCAATATTTCATTTATGCTCTAATTGGCTTTTCTTTATAGATTATATAGATGCTTTTATTTTAGCTTAATTCCCATTGGGATAAATGTTGAATGACCTGCTAGACACTTAACTATTTTTCCCTGTACAGTACAAACCTTTGGGACATCACCAGTGCTCTTCAGTTGGCAGTAGATTGTGCTAGATGAAAGCATACTCTAGTGCCCTCATTGGGAGCTCATTATCTGTTCTGTATAAGTGCTCTCACACACTCTGGAGATGATTCATGGTCTTTGTGTCATTGTTTTCCCTCTGCCTTTCACAATTCATACTGATTTTACAGTAGTATATGCTTTGTCATGCAAACAGTACATCTTAATAATGTCTTCCTCTTCCCTTTTTTGCTTTCATAGCTTGCTTGTTTTTTTCAGAAAAAAATTTCATTCATGAACTACAAAGAAAAAAAGACCTAATTATTTTTTATAAGAATAGCCTTGGGCTCATCATTTAGCTTGCTTGCATCTCTGTTTTCTCATCTATAAAATTTCAAAGTGATTTCTTAGATTTAGTTTAGGTCATTTAAAATACTGTAGTTTTTATTTCTAAAAATTACCCTTATGAAGGAAAACCAGGAGATTCCAAGGAAAATTAAGTATGACAAATAAATCCACACGCATGTGTGCACACACATATACTCACACACACATACACGAGAAATGACTACAGGGCCCTATTAGAATTCTGGTAAAGTCTTTTTGTATCTCCTTTCCTTTCGTCTCCCCTACCCCCACCATCAAATGTTGGCAGTTTAGGCTGAAAATTTTATGATGTAAATAGCATGGAAGTTTGTTATTCTCTGATGTAAAAGTCCAAATTGGCAGTCCTGGATTAATATGATGGCTTTATGATGTTGGAGGCCCAGGCTTCTTTAATCATGTTGCTTTGCCATTTTTAGCAGGTAGTTTTTATCTCATGGTCCAGATGGCTGCTCTAGGCTTCACTGTTATGTTCACCTTTCAGGCAACAGGACCAAGTAAAAGAGAAAATAAAGAGTCATGTACCTTTTCTTTTAGGCTTTCCCCCTAAAATTGCATGCATTACTTTTGCTCACGTCATGTTGTCCAGAACTAAATCACATGGCTTCACATAGCTACAGGGAAGTCTGTGAAATGTGATTTCAACTATGTTCTATGCCCCAAAATTTCCATTTGTATACAGAGTGGAAGGTAGATTTTGAGGGACAACTAGCAGTTTCTGCATGTTAACATTAGGGAAGATTGAAACATCACTCAGGAAGGTTTACTTTAGTTATTACAAGGGTATTTCCCTAGTATTTTTTTTTATTACAAATCTATGTTTCAGTCATATCTTAGTTTAAAAAAATATTCAACATATAGGCTAACTGTAATCACTATATATTGTAACTTATTTTAAAAGTGGAAAATGCATTCTAAGTTCAAACATCCTCCCTACATTTATTTAACTTACATTTCTCATATATATAAATGAGGTAAAATAAATTAGCCGAAAGCAGCTAAAGTTATTTTTAAAAACAGCAGTCCAAAATCCTATATTATTGCCATGTGTCCCTGTGGTTTAGGGGACTTTAAATTCAAATGGCGATTTCCAGATGAAATATCAGAATGGAGCATTTATTATGGTTCTCTGCCAAATATTTTGTCAAAAATAGTAATGACTTTCAGGTTTGTGGGAGTATGGGTTGCAAATGTGTTGTTTGAAGGCCTGAAAAAGAAGTTTTAGTATTCTTTATTTCTATGGTAAAAGTATTTGTATACATCTGCCATGTTTATATTAAACACTTTATAATTTCCTGACCTTTTTTGAATGTGGGAAATAGTAATGTAAGTGATGTAGAAGTCCTGCTCAAAGTATGTATTTTCTAGTTAAGCCATAGAAAGGACTTGAATTATTGCTTTAAAATTATTTTTTAGTTATACTATTTGGCTTTGAGAACAAATCTCAAATATTCTGGATAGTCTTGTATTGAAAAAATAATGCTGTTTTAATCTCTTTGTGATAAAAATGAATTGAACATTTTGTTCACTTCTGTATGATCCTTGTTATTCTTTAAGTATATTTTATACTAGAGGCCCGGTGCACGAATTCGTGCATGGGTGGGGTCGAATGGCCGCCAGATTGGGTGGTGGGGCTGGGCTGGCCAGGGGGAGAGGACAGGGAAGGTTGCCCAGCTGGCCCCACCCCTATTGGGGTGATGAACTCCTTTAGCTTTTTCTTGTCTGTGAAGCTCTTCATCTGGCCTTCAATTCTAAATGAGCTTGACTGGGTAGGGAAGGGTGTGGCAAGAAATATTCAAAGTGAGGAAGAGCAAGGACTTGCAGCCAGGGTGACCTTCCTTTTGAAAGGACAGGGCTGCTCCAGGGCTGAGGGTTTGGTCTCCATAAAATTGGGTGAGTCTTTGCATTGGGCAAATGGGATTGCTGAGGTCTATTTGAGAGTCACCAAGACTGGGAGCTGATCTCAGAACAGTTAACACGTTCCTGAAAGGATGTTATGGGTTCTCTGTCATCAAAAAGCACGCGAGTGTCTGTGCTACACCAACAGGGTTGCTTTAACACGGAAGCCTCCATCCCCAAGCCCACCCGCCTCCAGGGGCTGGCGGGAGGTTGAAAGTAGCGTGGGTAGATGAGGCCGGTGCCAGGCAACTGGCAGGTGTCAGCGGCTCAGCTGTCTGAGCCCCAGGCACGGAGAGATGGGCTCTGACATCACCACCGCTCTGAGGATTTGACAGCATCGGCTGCGGCTTCAGAGCTTGTTGCTATTTTGGTTTATTTTTATCTCCTTTTCCCTTTAAACCTCTCCAGGTTGCGTGTGTTCGAGAGAGGAGCAGCCTTTGCAGCCTCCTTGGTGGAGAGCACGCCTTCGATCTGGGTTCACACGCAGCTGGACAGAGTCCTGTTTAGAAACATGTAGGCCTTGCATTATTTGCGCTATTGCCCATAAAGGGTTTTAGAATCTGGCAGTAAATATGTTTACTGCTTATCCACGAGGACAGGAGGCTGAGTGCAGCCATAGTTCTTTACTCACAGGCCTCCCTCCAAGGGCGACCATGCAGGCGCTTGGCACACGGAGGGGACTGGGGAGCAGGGTCGGGCAGCAAACGCAGAGCATGGCCATCCGAGGCCCTGCTTTTCCCAGACCTTCTGTCTCAGTCCCGATCTTCCCGCTCCAGGTCTGTAGCATCGTCCTCTTGAGGCAGATTCAGGTGTCTGCGGGACATGATGTTTATTACATACTGTTTCTCCGTGTGGGTGGTCAGCACCGGTTCCTCAATCAGGCTTCCTTCGGCATTGGGGGGCGGGGGGGGGGGGCAGCATGAAGGTGCGAACACAACCCGTGTGGACTCCTCGCTGAGCGCCTTCTGTATACTTTATACCTGGCGGGCGTCTCCTCTCAGAAGGGTGCCCACAGCTCAGTCGCATGCTTTCTGTGTCCTTGACCAGCAGGTGGGGGGGATCAGGCTGGTTGACTGCCGCAGGGAGCGTCATAGCCACTGGTCCTTGCGGGGAGCGTCATAGCCACTGGTCCTTGCGGTCATTCTGATTGTTACGCCGTAATGGACACTGGGCTTTTAGATATAGATATAGATATAGATAGATATAGATATAGATATAGATGTAGATGTAGATATAGATATAGATATAATACTGTTCTATGGAGAGTGCTTATTTTTGTTGATGTGTGGAAATGCCTTATCCTTCCAGAAGTTTTCACTTACCTTCTTTTTTTCAAAACTGTTCTTGTCTTTCTAGGTTTTCTATATCTTACAATTCCATTTAAATCTAATACTTGGGACCTTGTAATTGTCGTATTTCGCTCTGTTACTGTGCTTAACATTGAAAATGACCACTATGTGCCATACATTATGCTACATACAACCCTGATGATTTTCTGAACTAGGTCCTGTTATCATCTCAGTATTATGGATGGGAACTAGCTATTATAGCGGAAACTAACACTCAGTAGTATATAACTTACCAAATCCAAACAGCTAATGAGTGGCAGGGCTGGGGTTGAACACAGGTGCTGTGACTTCAAAGCATATGGTCTAACTGCCGAGTTATATATAATGTCATTTAATTTTGTATGTAGTTAATGTGCTCAAATTTATACTGAATTGATTTACTAAAGTTCTGTGGCATTACAATATGCCATTTGTAAGGTTGGGAGGGCCTTGGCTAAGGGAGCAGCAGTAAAAGGAAAGAGTCCTGGGAAGACAAATTGCACTTCTACATGCAGTCAGGTACACTGAGCTGTATTGGCCAAGTTTGTAAGGCTCTTTGAAGGTTTGTCAGGGTAAGCCTCCTTGTATTTCAAGAAACAATCCTTAATTCTGATTATATTGGCAAAAGGAACCCATTCTGTACATGGCTCCTGGTTAAATGACATCCAGGAGACACCCATTTCCTTTGTACGCTGTTTCACAATTATTATTCAGAGATCCAGCTTTGATCTCATTTTTATTTCTAAGTGATAAATATTAGACATTATTAAAATTTCTTTCAGAGAAATTACTTGTTTAAATAGTTTTCAGAAATCCTTGATTAGCATAAATGTTTTTCAATGGGTTTGTTTGTCAAATTGGTATTCAATGGTAATGATAGTTTCTATTATATCAGCTGATCTTTCCTACTTGATGGCACTTAAATATAGAGATTTGAATAGTTATCAGTAACAGAATACTTTGTGATGAAAAGTGATAAACTTTTTTTGCATATTACTATATGGGCTCCTTATAACCCTATGGAACAGGTATAATTATTTGTTAGGGTGATTCAAAGATTAAATGATTTGTTAAAATCCTCTTCCAGTGCTGTTTTTGTATTAGGAGAATCAGTTTTATTAGTGTTGTTTTTTAAACAACCATTATACTAAAAATACTTAAGAATAGTAAAGTCTGTTGTACTTATAAATGAAATGAAAATATAGAAATATAATATAAAACCACTAAGTTACTTAATTTTAAAGGTATTCACTACTTTATATCACAAGTTTACCCAACTTGATTAAATTATCCTCTTCGTTAAAATAAAGACTGCTAAGCCCTGGATGGTTTGGCTTAGTAGTTAGAGCATCTGCCTGCAGACCCAAGGGTTGCTGGTTGGATTCCCTATCAAGGGCAAGTACCTGGGTTGCAGGCTTGATCCCCACCCCTGTCAGGGGTGGGGGTGCATGATGGAGGCAACACATTGATGTGTCTCTCTCATCAATGTCCCTTCCTTCCTCCCTCTTCCTCTCTCCTTCCCTTCACTCTCTCTCTCTCTAACAAAACAAACAAACAAACAAAAAAATCAACAGAAAAAATATCCTGGGTTGAGGATTAACAACAACAACAAAAAAGTGGCTGAAAATAAAACTTTTAATATTATATTGTGGGGTTGATATTTTACTATTTCTTTTGCTTCTCATTCCTTCTTCTGATCCATATGTTCATCTGGTATCATTTCCCTTCAGCCTAAAGAAGTTTCTAATCCTTAGTTTTATTTTATCTGAAATTTCCTTTATTTTCCCTTCAATCTTGAAGAATCTGTTTGTTTTTCAGGGAGAGGGGGACAAAGGAATCTGGATTGACATTTTTTGTTATTTTAGGAATTTCAGTATGTTTTGTTTTTTTTTTTAAAAATCTTTGTTATTTCTGATGAGAAGTTAGTGTTCCTATAATTTATAATTCTCTTGTATGTAATATTTTTTCCTGTCTGCTTTTAATATTTTGTCTTTATCTTTTTTTTTCAAAAGTTTGGCCATGATGTGCCTATGAGTTTAATTTAAAAATACCCCTTTTTTGCAAGAGTTCTTGAGTTTCTTGAATTTGTAAATTTATGTCTTTCACTAAAATTGGGAAATTCTTGTTCAGTATTTCTCAAATATAGGAATATATATTCTTATTCTTTTTTTCCCTTCTGAGACTTCAGTTAAAGGTTCCTGAAGCTCTCTTCATTTTAAAAATCCTTTTTTCTCTGTTGTTCAGATTAGGTTATTTATATTGATATTCAAGTTTATTGTCTCTTTTTTATCTCAATCCAGTGATTTTTAAAAACTTACTAATTTTTAATTTCCAATACTTTCGTTGGTTCTTTGCCGGAGTTCTTGTCCCAGCATCAAGAAGGGTTCAGGAATCTGGAAAAGGCTGTGCGTAGATGACATAGAAATCCAGAGACTAATGAAGAGTCCGGAGACGAGATATAATTTTGAAAGGCACTGGGGGTCAGCTAAAGGAACTGAAGACTACCTCCTTGTCTAGGACCCTTGCTTTTATGAACACAATTTGTCCTAAGGCAAGGTGGAGATAATACACTTCAAAGGGTAAGGTTTCAAAGGGTACAGAAGCATAGTTAGTTTGGGGGAATTAGCCTACGGCTGTTCAGGTGTTTGGCCAGTAGGAGGCAATAACATGTAGATTAAGATACCTTTTAGCTGTCTGGCAGCAACAATCAGTTTAATGTATCCTATTCAGGTTTGGGGAAATGCCTTTAGCCATTCCCAAATGCAGGTGACTACATGTGTGACTCAACCCTGTTGAGTCCCCAAGTCTCATCAACCTTTTGATGAAACTCTTGAAATTATGACATGCTGGAATTGGTCTATGGCAGTTCTTTATAACTTTTATTTTTCCAATGAGCTGTTCTGTCTTTTCATTTAATATGATCATGTTTTACTTTAAATCCTTGATTATAGTTATATCAGCTGATTTAAAATCTTTGCTCATTTCAACATCTGGATAAAATATGCCCCTCTCCAATGATATATGGGTTATAGCTTTGATATGTTTTTGTTTTTTCATTTCTTGAGAAATTTCAGATTTTGTCCTGGACATTGTGAATGATATATTATAGAAAATGGATTCTCTTAGACACATTTGAAGAGTACGTATTGACTTTTTTGATGTGTTTGTTTTTTAAGTCAGTTAACTTGACTATACCCCAACTTCAAATTCTGTTTCTCAGCTGGTGGGAAATAACAGGTCAGTTCTTTTAACCTGAAGAAGGCTGCTTGAAGTCTGACTCTCACATACTTGGTTTGGGGATTAACAAGAGATTTGAATAGTTTATCCATATTAGAGTTTCCCTTCTCTGGATCTCTCCTTTCCAGGTTAAAAGCCATAAAAATGGAAATCTTATTCAATGTGATTTCTTTTTTTTCTTCTCAGATTCATCCTACTTTAACTTCTTTGTGTTTTCACTTATTTTAAAAAATAATTTATTTAGAGTTTGTAATTGTCATCTATGTGATCATAGGTTGGTCCTAAGGGAGCTGTCTGACCAAGACTAGAAGCAGAGATCTGTACTTAGCTTTTAAGCTCTTCAATCCTATATGATCTCATGGCTTTTCTTATTTCAACAAAAGTATGTTTATATTTCTTATCTTTTTGTTTGTTCAAAAATTGTGCTCTGGCCTAATTCCTTAGAACCAGTCTTTCTGATGTCCTAGTTTGTGCCATGTCTAATTAAACTCGTGCCTATATTTGAATAGTAGAAAATTTCCAGGGAAAGTGAATAGCAGTATTGAGGTATTGACACTCAAAAGAGTTTTATGAAATGAAAGTAAGCAAAGGGCCAGTTAGGCTGAACCTCAGGAAAAAGTATTTAATGGTAAGATTTGTGAGACTAAACAGTCTGGCAAGAGGACTTTCTCTGAGCTATGTCAAACTGAATTGGAAAAGTCAGAGGAAAAACAGGTAATAAGTCCAGGTCATGTGTTGGCAGATGGCAGTTTGCATGATCTCATGGTTATCTTTCTCAGTGTGGTCATTAGCAGGAAAACCCTTCAGGTTGTATATTATTCAGGTTGTACATATTGTGTATTAATTATTAATATGAGTTTCTGAATTGAATTGACAAAATGGACTTCTTTAAAAAGCTTATACTTGATCATGAAAATTCTCCTGGAAAGGAAAAGAAATAGTATATTTATTTTTATATGGTTCGCCATAAAATTCCATGATGGGCCTTGAATTGTCTTGTTTATCACTGTATTCCCAATATCCAAGATAGTGCCTGGCACATAAAAGGCATTTAATAAGTATTAGTATTCCTTGTACTTTTATTACACTTTTCTAAATAACAGTACACTCTCAAATGGATGTCAGTTATTGAAAGGGATAAATAAGGTTGATGTTTTCCATTATTTTTCTTATTCTTTTCTGTTTCCCTTTTCTCCTAAGTCCAGAATCCTGGATTTCAGGTGTTAGGTGTACTTTGTCATTTTGGTTATTTGAAAAAAAAAAAAAAAGGATTTTTTTGTGTGTGTGTGTGTAACTGTGAAATATACTGCTGGAGAATAGAATATCAAAGTTATTTGCTGGAACAAAGGATATTATTCAAATTGGTTAATGGTACCAGATTTGAAGTCTAATAGTTCTGACTTTGAATTCTGGCTACATATTATATTCATTTGTAACTTTTGAAAACTTTCTTAACTTCTCTGATTTATCACTTTTAAAAAGTGTGGATAATTAATACTTATTGCAAATAGTAAATGTGAATTTAAAATGAGATTAATATATAAAATTGTTTAGCATCATTCCAGATATACAGTAGACACTCAATAAATGATAGCTATTATTTTATGATGGCTATTCTAATTATTTTAATCTTTGTACTTTCTTCTTTCTTGCTTTTTAGATGATTTATATTTTAACATGGGGCCAACTAATTGTTCTGTGACCTGGAGCCTTTTTGGCTTAACTTTTGATCCTCAGTTAAATTATTTATGACTTGAGTAATTGAATTAACTCAGAATTTCTCCCTTGTAACATTTCGGATTGGTGGGAACTTCTTAGAGCATTGTTCTTCAGTTACTCTGGGGCTGCTTGCATGGTTCACTGGAAGACCTCCAGTAATAGTAGGAGTCTGTGAACCAGATTTAACATCACTTATCTGTTCATAGCCTCAATCTTCAACTTTCAGTAAATGAGAACGTAAAATAAGTTCTTAGAGATATGTTTATATAACTTCACATTTTAAAAATACTCATTGAGTGCCCACTTTATTAATGTATTGTGTGAAGTATTTCTTTTAGGTTTGTGAATAGTGAAGGTATAAGTGAGTGAATAGCTTTTCCTGGAAGAGATAGCTTAATTAGGACTTCAGTATAATAACAATAATAATAATTATTATTATTAATAATAATAATAAAGAAATTGTATCAAATATACTCCAAATGAAGAGATATGCTTTTTAACAGAGTACCTAAGCTGTAAGAATTTCAGTTCCAACCAGCAAAAAAAAGGTTTATATTTTATTTTTGCAACATTATAAAGTTAATAGCCCTATCCAAAACAAGAACTTTATTAAGTCAGAATATTGAAACACAATATACAGTGTATTTTGTATTCAATTATCAGATCACATCATTTATATGTTTATACTAGAGGCCTGGTGCATGAAATCTGTGCACGGTTAGGATCCCTAGGCCTGGCCGGTGATCAGGGCTGATCGGGGCCTTCCGGCTGCTAGCCGGAGCCTCCCATCCCTGGCTGCTGGCTGCCGGCCAGCGCCTTCACTTGCGTTCTGCGCTGCCCCCCAGTCTCCCAGTCTCCCGGTTGAACTCCCGAGGGGACACTTTGCATATTAGGCACATATATAAATATATATATATATATATATATGATAACCATATCATCCTATATAATAAAAGCCTATTATGCTAAGTGTCTGGTCGTCCATTCAACTAATCAAAGCGTAATATGCTAAAGCCGCTCAACCGCTCGCTATGATGTGCACTGACCACCAGGGGCAGTCGATCTGTCGACCAGTCACTATGACGTGCACTGACCACAAGGGGGCAGACGACCGGTCGACCAGTCTCTATGATGTGCACTAACCACCAGGGGGCAGATTCTCTGACTGGTAGGTTAGCTTGCTGCTGGGGTCTAGCCAATCAGGAATGAGCAAGACGGGCTGGACACGCTCTGGAGCCCTCCCATGGTTCCTCCCTGACTGGCTAACCTCCCTGGCCCTCCCCAGCCTTGATTGTGCACCGGTAGGGTCCCTCAGCCTGGCCTGCACCCTCTCGCAATCTGGGACCCCTCAGGGGATGTTGGAGAGCTGGTTTCAGCCTGATCCTGCTCAACACAGGAGCTGCCCCCTCGTGGTCAGTTCACTCTCACAAGGGGAGCACCGCTCAGCCAGAAGCTGGGCTCACGGCTGGCGAGCGCAGCGGTGGTGGGAGTCTCTCCCACCTCTGCGGCAGCACTAAGGATGTCTGACTGATGGCTTAGACCTTCTCCCTGTGGGGAAGGGGCCTAAGCCGTCAGTCGGACATCCCCCAAGGGCTCCCGGACTGCGAGAGGGCACAGGTCGTGCTTAGGGACCCCCCTACCCCGAGTGCATGAGTTTCATGCACCGGGCCTCTAGTATATCATAAAAAGGCTAATATGCAAATCGACCGAATGGCTGAACAACCGGTCATTATGACGCACACTGACCACCAGGGGGAAGACGCTCAATGCAGGAGCTGCTCCCTGGTGGTCAGTGTGCTCCTACAGGAGGAGTGCCGCTCAGCCAGAAGCCAGGTTCATGGCTGGTGAGCGCAGTGGCGATGGCAGGAGCCTCTCCCACCTCCATGGCAGCGCTAAGGATGTCCGACTGACAGCTTAGACCTGCTCTCTGTGGGGAGGGGTCCTAAGCCGTCAGTTGGACATCCCCCAAGGGCTCTCAGACTGCGAGAGGGCACGAGTAGTGCTTTGGGACCCCCCCCCCCCCAGTGCATGAGTTTTGTGCACCGGGCCTCTAGTATATTTATATTTTCATTTCCTATTGCTTTCTGTATCTAGCAGAGGTTTCCATCAGTTCACTAATGGTTCTTTTTATGCATCTTGAAATGTGAGAGTCTTCTTTCTACATGGTGAATGGGGTTCCCTGACCCAAATCTAAGCTTGGTCTAACATTAAGACCCAGTACTTTCTTTTACTTTCATTTTGGCTATTACAGATAATAATAACCAGGGAATTATATATTTAACATTTTTCTTATTAGTTTTCATTTTCTTATGTATCAAATGAACCAACTCCCCAGGAGTTGCATCCTCTCGAAATTCTATTGGTAACTTTTACCTTTAGTAGTAATTAATTGTATCATAGCGGCTACTCCATACCATGGGTGATCATGTGGCCACCCAGGAATCAAAGATTCCTCATTTCTTGATGTTTCATTATTTCTCTTCCCAAACCACATGTTTCTGTGAGCCAGGTTTGTTCTGGCTAATCCCACCGATTAAATGAAGTTCCTGGACTGAATTCCAGCATGAAGGTTGGTGGTGGGGATTGTCCACACACAGACAATTCTCTGACCCAGCAAAGTGTCTTAGGATTCAACTCTCTTCTGACACTGTCTACCCAGAGATAGCATCAGATTCCATAGGTTAAGCATTCAGTAACTACAAGACTCCCCTAACACACACACACTTCAGGCGCCAGCCACGAGTCCAGGCTCTTATCTGCTCTTCTAACCAACTGGCTATAGATTGGAGGTGCTAACCATCGCTCCAACTCATAATGCAAATGGGAAGTTCAGGCTGTTACCTGCACTTGTGACCAACTGGCTATAACTCAGAGGTTTCTACAACCCACTCTCTGGGTTTGATTAATATGTTAGAATGGCTTACAGAACTCTGAGAAACGTTACTTACAGGTTAATTATTAAGGGATTCAAATCAACAACTAGATGAAGAGATACATAGGAGGAGGTCTTGGACAAAGGAACTTTTGTCCTCTGTGGAGCCTGGGGCCCAGAAAGGTGTCCCATGGGAGTGTTTTGGTTCCTGAATGTAGAAGCTTTCTGGAAAAAGGACCAATGAGCGGTCCTCCTGGGTTTTATATGGAGGCTTGGTTACATCGTCATGATTGACTAAGTCAGTGATTTTCAACCAGTGGGCCACAGTACACTGTTGTGCTGCAAGAACTTTTAAAACATGCAATACCTGACTGTTTAGTCAGGGTCACTGACCTATTTTCTCATAGATTGTCATATAAAAAAAAATGACAACAGCCAACACAACAATAGCTGTCCCGTGTGAATGATCAAAATTTTACCTTTTTTTGGTCACATTGGCAAAAAATATATTTTTTGGGTGTGCTGTAGAATTTTAGTAATTACTTTATGTGTGCCATGATATGGAAAAGGTTGAAAATCACTGGACTCAGTCATGGCCATTGGCAATTAAACTCAACTTTATGTCCTTTTGTCCTCCTTGGAGATCTGGGTTGAAAGTTCAGAAACCTCTAATCATGTGGTTGGTTCTGGCAACCTGTCTCAACCCTTGGATCAGGTCTGAAAGTCACCTAAATTAACAAGTGACATCTTTATCACTCTCAACACTTATAAATCCCAGTGGTTTGGGAAGCTGTGAGCCAGGAATTGTGGAAGAAGACCAACAATATAAATGTTTTACATTGTGTTCTGCTGTTCACGGAGTTTACATTGGGCTCTTTTTTCTTTTTAGTTAGTCATGTATAGCTTGCATTCTTTAAATGACTAAACTATGTTGAAGTATGGTGCATTATCTTACTACTAGTCCACAGTATTTTTATTGTTGAGATATAGGAAGTATATATAATGAATATGTCATTACATGTTAGACTTTGTTGCATGTTATACTTTAATAGTAGCATAATGATTAAAGGCATCCTTAAAGCAAAATGAATAATTCATTCAAAACAACAAACTCCAAATATTTCTAACATTCTTAATTATAATTATTGCTCTCCATTTATTCTTTTGAAGCAGTGATCAAAGAAGCTGCATTTCTGGGTGACTCGGTATTTTGAAATAGTCACTCCCAACCAAGGTAATATTTCATCAGAAGAGATGGTGTTGTAAGAACTGATTTATAAATGCACTGATATGCTAACTCACTAAGCTGCTATCTGGCTGGTTGTAAGTGTTCCATAAGGGTTCACTTTTTTAGGGTTTGAGTAATGAGCACAGAAGGTGTTTATTTCTATTAAAGTAACAGCTTGTTTGGTATACTGCGCTAACCCAGCTGCAGGGCTAAAACGCGCCACCCACGGAGAGTGCAGTGAGTCCTTCCTGCGGCTTGGCTACCTAAGCTGCTGCCACCTAAACAAACAGCACTGCTGATCTGTGACTTAGTGCTTGATCTAAGTTACGTAAGTTAGAAGGACATGAATCTTTCCAAGTGTATGAGCTGCTAAAAAGTAATAAATAAAAATAATAAAAAATAAAAATAATAAAATCAGGAAGAACCATTTTTGATATAAACTTAAAATCTGATAATTAAATTGAATCTTAAATGGTAGCTAAATTATAATATTTTCTTTAATTTTAGTATGGCAGACATCTTATTTTAAGTACGATCTAACTTTCTGTATAAAGCTATTATTTTTTTAAATAAAATATTTGTATTATCTGTCTCCATGTTTTGCCACTACAGTGAAATTTCTGAGAATATTAAAAAAACAGCTATCACTCTGATATCAATTTTATTGAGTATCCTTGAATAATGCATGTTCATAGCATTCTGTCATAATGGAGTTAAGTGTTTTACCTTGCAAAGGAAGCCTCTTGGTGTTAAAAGCTTCCTTAGCAGAATTTGGTAGATCAAGGTTTGAGTGATAATATAACTGTGTGGTCTAATATATAATGTTTGGATAGCAGAGGTCACTTGGAGTTCAAAGTGTTTCCCAGGTACTTTAACTGTTCAACTAAGGGTAAAAAAGACTGTTCAAAGATGAAGTTTTATTGTTACAGAAAATATGGGTGCATTGAAGACTTATGTGAGCATTCACCACTTTCTGAGGGTTCAACATAAACACACACACACACACACACACACACACACACACACACACACATGTTCTCGCATTGATGGTATATGAACAATGAGAAAGATAGTTGGACTTGTGTGCTATGAAATTTATTCCAAAAATATATCCTAACTTTTTGAAAATTTATTCTGTAGTCTGTCACACAGCTGTAAATTAGTGCAGAATATTTCTAGGATTTATTGTGGCTAGAATTTTTGCTTCCATGATAAAGATAAACATAATTATTCAAGAATTCTGTATTTGTATAATTCATAGTCTGCTGGTGAAGAGGATTTTTTTTATATTGAAGTATGTGTCTTATTATAAATTGAGCTTGTGTGTTTTTCAATATAGCAAGTTTAAAAAAAAGATTAACTTAAAATAAAAACAAAATTCCTACATAACCATTCTTATATAAACATAAGTATATCGCACTTTTTAAGTGTTTTATTTGCCTATGGCCCTCAGTGAAAATGAATTAGTGTAAATCATGGTGGATTATTTTACAATTATAGTGGATGGCTAAATGTTAAAGTCATTGCCTAAGGTAAAGGTTGAAAGTAGTCAAAATTATCCTTGGAAGTTCTTTAAATTGCCAATAAGTATAATATGCATGGCACTGTCTTCCAATATGTTCAGTATAAGCAGTTTTTCCTGTAGTGATAGAAGACATTGCTGCTCGTTTCACTGACCACCAGGTAAAAAGAAAAGTCACCCTTAATTTAGGTGCTATGCTGTACCAAGAATATTTGTTTGTACATTTTTTATAAGCCTATAGAATTTATATTGCCTATGTTAAGTATGTATGTGATGTAACTTCACTTACTGCTTGTGGTGATGGCCTAAGGTAAGGGTTTATAAAATGTTGCCAATATGTAAGGAGAAAAGCCTGGGCTTTGGTGATAGATGACTCCTGGTTCAAATCCAGCCCTTTCACTCCATGTGTGGCCTAGGGCATTTTGTTAAACTTCTCTGCCTCAGCCTACTTGTCATGGGAACAGTAATATTTTTCTGATAGTATGTAAATTGGCCTAGCAAAAGTTGCCATCAGCTATATTTCTGTTTTCCTTTACTATCTCACCATGAGTGTAACAACAATTTTGAAAGCAGTTAGAATTACATTGCTTATTTAAAATGCATGTAATTTATAAAGACTTATTAAAATTATATTTTAATAATTCTCAGAAGCTTTCTGATAAAAATTAAACTTTTTAGCATAGCATATGAGGTCCTTTATGATCTGTTTTGCTCCTACTATCCTTGTCTACTTTCACCAAGAAATTACCTTTGCTTGGCTACTAGTTCTCTCACTATCCTTATCCTGACCAACTCCTAGTACTTTGAGACTTAGTTCCGTTATCAACACATGCCTCTTGGTTTCTCAAGCCATACATTTCCTTAGCACCCTCTTTGTTGACATAGGTATTGCCATCATTTAACCCACCTCTCTTAAATGCTGTGCTTTACTTTATGTGAGGTCATGGGCCATGTATACATAGTTCTTAGCATAAATGCATGAGATCATTGATCAATGTTTGGCTCAATTAAAATGTGGTATTTTGGAAAAAATAGAGAAATGTTTATATCAGCGTTGTCATGTTCTCTGGGATAGTTCTTGAAACTCCCAGTTTTCATTTGCACACTAAACTTTGAATACTTTCATGGGCAGTCAAATTTCTAATAGCAGCACGTTTTGCTATTAGACAAGTAGTAGTTTCTCAGGTACAAAACAGTAGGCTTGAAAATATCATAAACGCTTTACTCAGAAGATTAATCACTCTTCTAATTCTATCAGTGTCAGGAGGAAAAATAATCATCAATGGATCTTTGTCAGAGTATCTAGACATGTTGTGAGAAATGGGTGGAGCTGTAATGAACTCTCCAGGCATTGCATGGAAGCAACTGGCAATGCTGTAAACAGGAGGCAGCCATTTCATCCTTGATAGATCCATGGGAGTGGTTTGCTTATTAATTTGGGAGTTATTTTGGGAAAAACATTTTTTTTAATTTGTTTTTCTAATACAGCAGCACATTAGGCCAGGGGTTGGCAAACTATGTTTGTGGATCAAATTCTACCTGCCTCATTTTTGTAAATAAAGTTTTATTGGAACACAGCCACGCTCATTGGTTTGCATATTGTCTGTGGCTGCTTTTATGCTACATGGGGCAGGAATGAATTGTTGTGACAGACAACTGTAAGGTCCTCAAAGCCTAAAATATTTACAGTTTGATCCTTAACAGAGAAAGTTTGCAGACCCTTGCATTAAGTACTTTGCCAATTTTACCATTTGGCAATTGTACAGCAAGAAATTCATATCTGCATAGCCTAACGGAAAGTAAACTCCTGTAGAGGTAGTTTAGTAAATGAAACCAACTTTGGTTTTTATGAAATCTATTAAAGTATAATTTCAAAAAAGATAAAATCATAACATTATAAATGTAAAATGAATCCATATAAGATTTTATTTAACTCATTAATTAATGTGGGAACCTGTAAGATATTAAAACTGTTTCAAAGGAAAATAGTGTATGCATATGTAATCAGTAATGCTGAAGTAAACTTTAATCAGTGTAAAACTGGGTAATATTCTGTACGGCAATATAATGTTTGTAATCATCTTTTCAGTGGGTGGAAATTGGTGTATTTATGTCAGACAAAATGCATTTCTATGGACAAAGCCATTATACTTTTAGGTTTTTAAAAACTTACAAAGTTATAGAAGACAGACATTATTTGTACACCTCCATAGAATCGGATAACCTGGGATGTTCTCTAGAGAACATCCAGCATTCCATTGAAAAGACACTGACAAATAGCTTTTGCCTGTTTCAAAGTCTTTAACCATTTTCTCTAGCAAAGGTAAGCCAGTTAAAAAGTACTTTGAAACAACATGTAGGAGCTAAAATTTAAAAATGTTGACTGTTGCTCCAAAAGAAAATGAAGTACTCATGTAGGGAGGTGTATTGTGTTCATGGATTGGAATACTCATTTAATAAGGATTATATTTCTCCTCAATTAACCCATAGATTCCAAGCAATTTCTATGAAATCACAGAAAATTTTTCTGTAGACAAATTCTAAATTTTATTTAAAAGGAAAGGCACAGACCGGAATATCCAAAACAATCTTGACGAAGGAGAGTAAAGTGGGAGGAATCACTTTACTTGATATGAAAGCTTGCTATTTACACTAATCAAGACAGTGTAGTATTGGCAGAGACATAGACACAGATCAATAGAACAGAATTGAGAACCACTGAAATAGACCCACTTGAATATATTCAATTTATGTTTTCAAGAAATTATTTTACTTTAATTGAGTATTATAGTCAAAGTAGAAAAAAGTCCTGATGCAGTTATTGCCAGGGAATGGTCAACTGTGTGTCAAGGAACCAGGGAATGCCTCAGAGACAGGCCTAACAATATGGTTCTGCTCCAATTTGCTTAAGATTTATGCCAATCTAAAATTATGTGACAGAATTTTTAGTTGCTTGTGATTCTCCTTGGGGAAGATGATGAAGAGAATTGAAGTGGAAACCACTACAGCCACCTGAGACTACTCCCCAACCTTATGTATTTTTTCCCAACTGATTTTGATAAAAGTGCAAAAAAATTCAATGGAGGAAAGATAGCCTTTCAACAAATGGTGCTGGAATATCCACAGACAATAAAGTAAAGCTTGATCTAAACCTCATCCCTTTTATAAAAATTAAAAATGGATTACAGGTTTAAATATAAGAGAGTATCTAATTATTAGAAAGGAAAACATAAGGAAACACCTTTGGGATCTAGGTATAGGTAAAAAGTTCTTAGATTTGGCACCAAAAGCATGATTCATACAGCGAAAAATTGATAAAATGGATTTCAAAAAATTAAAAACTTTTTTTTGCAAAAGACCCTGTGAAGATGATGAAAAGACAAGCTATACATTGGAGAAAATATTTGCAAACCATATACCAACAAAGGATTAGTGTCCAAAATTTATAAAAAGCTCTCGAGATGCAATAGTAAAAGTACCAAATAATTCGATTAGAAAAATGGGCAAAAGACGTGAACAGACCTTTTATTGAAGAAAATACATATGTGCCAAATAAGCACATGAAACAATATTCAGCTATTAAAGAAGTGCAAGTTAAAACACAATGACATATCACTCACTATACATCTATCAAAATGACTCAAAAAATAGTAACAGTGACAAATGCTGGTGTGGATGTGGATAAACAATATCACACATGTTTTGCTGGTGGGAATGTAAATAGTCACACTCACTCTTGAAAACAACTTGGCTGGTTCTTATGAGACTAAACATAGACTTAACGAAGTAGCAATCAGATGAAAACTTACGTTCACATAAAAACTGTTTAATAATGTTTATAGCAGCTTTATTTTTAGTATCCCTAAACTAGAAACAACCCATATGTCCTTTAACTTGTGAATGGTTGAGCAAACTGTGGTTCATTTAAATTGAATACTAACCAATAAAAGCAAATGAACTATTTATACATACAGCTTGGATGAATCTCAAGGGAACTATGTGGAGTGAAAAAAGCCAATCCCAAATTGATGCCATTTATATCACAAAATTCTTGAAATGACAAAATTATAGAGATGGAGAACAGATTAGTGGTTCCCAGGGGTTAAGGATAAAGAATCACGAGGTATTCTTGTGGTAATAGAACTATGGTAATGGAATGTGTTCTTGTCTGGAGATGGATACAATATATATGAAATACAATTACAGAGTGCTTAATACTCACACTCAAAAATGAATACAGGAAAAACGGGGGAAATCTGGTTAAGATGGATAGATTGTATCAGTGTTGATTTCTAGTTGTGAGGTTGCACTATAGTTTTACAAGATGTCACCATATGGGAAACTGGGTAAAGTGTACACAGGATCTCTTTCTTTGTACTATTTCTGCAATTGCATGCAAATCCACAATTGTCTCAACATTAAAAATTTAATTTAAAAAAGAGCATGGATCTTTCCAGAACATTCTTTTATATTTAATTTTCATTTACTTACTTAAACAATATGTAAAATAAATATATTTGTAGTCCTGTGACAATTGTACCTACATATGCAGTTAAATATTCTTAGGCCTTAAGTTTAAATTAGGAAGGGGGAAATCTCTTAGTCCCTTAAAAATTAAAAAAAATTCCTGATATAAAACAAGTGTGGATATGCCTTTTTTAGTTTGAATAATCAGAAATCAATATTGAACTATCATTAATAGCATTGGAGTTAACATTTTCTTTTTTTTTTAATATATTTTATTGAGAGGGAGAGGGATAAAGAGGAAGAGAGAGGGATAGAGAGTTAGAAACATTCATGAGAGGGAAACATCCATCAGCTGCCTCCTGCACACCCCCTACTGGGGATGTGCCCGCAACCAAGGTACATGCCCTTGACCGGAATCGAACCTGGGACTCTTCAGTCCACAGGCCGACGCTCTAGCCACTGAGCCAAACTGGTCAGGGCTGGAGTTAACATTTTCAATATTTTATAGTTTGGTAACAGCTATTTCAATATAGAACTATTGTTTCATTTTTAAAAAAAATTCTTAAAATGTTAGTTGTGAATTAGAATGTTTTGGGGTATATAGGTTTAGAAAAGAATAAATGTAGGCCGTTCTTATGGAATTATAAGTAGTTCTACCAACACTGGCTGACCACAGCTCCACTTTGGAGTACTCCTTGGGGTCAATTGTAGATCTGTAGTGACAAAGTGCTTTAGGAATGCAATGCATAGAGAAAATATTTTAATTATGTCAGGTTTTGAATAATCTCTGCTGAATTGAATCTGTATTATAAAACTTAACTCTTTTGATTCCATGTCAAGCTGCACGCTGAGGTAACATTATGTACTGACACCTGATCTTCCATTCAGTTTTAGAACCCTCGCTAGTGGTAAATTTCAGCCAAAATGTGTTTATTGAAAATAATAGTGGACATAGAACATTGACAATCAAAATGGAAAACTGGTTTTGAATACAGATTTTTTTTATTGTTTTTAATACAGGCACAAGTAAACTAAAATAGCTTCCTTCATATTTATATTAACTAAAGATTCTATAGTTTTCATGGGTATAATTTCAACTCATCAGCTTTAGAGTCTGATAAAAAATGTACATGTAAAAACTTTTCATTGATAGGATCTATTATAAACTTCATTGCAAAGGAAAAGATAATTTCTTCTGGATTCAGTTCAGTGACAATTCTTGTTCTGCTATATCATAATTTGACACTATGTAAGCCTGGAATACTAGGAGGAAAGCCACCTGCATAATAAATAATATTCTGGTCTCGCATCTTTTCTTTCATTTGTGACAGTGACTAGTATATACTATTCTCATAAAATGCTATCCTGTGGAGAAAATACTGTCATGTTTATGATGTATGTTTTCCATAGAGTTCAAAATCTAATTTTGAAATAGTACACTTATTTTAAAAAATAAAATATATATTAATGAACCTTTTTAATTTTATGGAGACATTTGGTATTTTTTTCTATAATATATTTCCTTCTATCTAATATAAAAACCAGGTATTCGTTTCCTGTGAGGTGCTGTAACAAATGCCTATAAGCTCAGTTCCATATAGGATATGGCTCAAACTTCTTAACACAGCCTTTAAGGCACCCATTACCTGTCCTATGCTTTGATACCCCTTCATTTCTTATTCCCAATCTTATGGCTTTTTATTTATCTAGTTTCTCCCTAAAAACACACTATTTTTCTGTTCTGTACTCTTGCTGATGTTCTCACCTTGTCCAAATTCTCTCCTTTACCTCTCTACTCATTGTTTTAAAAGAAATAATTTGCCCTAACCGGTTTGGCTCAGTGGATAGAGCGTCAGCCTGCGGACTGAAGGGTCCCAGGTTCGATTCTGGTCAAGGGCATGTACCTTGGTTGCAGGCACATCCCCAGCAGGGAGTGTGCAGGAGGCAGCTGATTGATGTTTCTAACTCTCTATTCCTCTCCCTTCCTCTCTGTAAAAAAATCAATAAAATATATTTTTAAAAAAAGAAAATAATTCTCAGCTTTGGGGTTGAGAAGGGGGTAAGAGGATGGATATAGTTTAAACAAGCATATTCAGTATTATAACATAATACAATAAATAATGCAATCTACACTAATAAAAGAGAAAGATGCAAATTGACCATACCTTCACAATGCCCACCAGCCAGTCAGGAGTGAGTATGCAAATTAACCTCATCACCTCTGTGGAGACTGACAGCAGAGAGGAGGCAGCCCCCAGCACTGCATAGCCTGCTTGGCCAGCGCCGCGGCGACCTGTGAGCAGGCAAGCATGGCCCACAGGCAGCTCCCAAGCAGCTCCCAGCTTGGCCTGCTTGGCTGTCGCCGCAGTGACTGGGGAGCAGGCAAGCCCAGCCTGCAGGCAGCTCCCAGCAAGGCCTGCTTGGCCGTCGCCGCGGCGACTGGGGAGCAGGCAAGCCCAGCCAGCAGGCAGCTCCCAGTACGGTCTGCTGGGGGAGGCCATACATGTATGGGGGTATATGTGAAATTTCTCATAATTTTGCTGTGAACCTAAAACTGCACTAAAAATAAAGTATTAAAAAAGTTAAATTACTAAAAAGGCTTTTCATATTTTTGCCTGGTAGAAATACACTTAAGGTATGATTCTCAATGTATCCGAGGAGTATGAATTTCCATATATTCAAGATATGCATCTAAATATATTGGGGAAGTCCTCATCAGACTCTCTGAAGATAACTTTAATGTATTTCTAAAGAAGGGAAGATTACAATAATATAACAAAATGTTACTTTTATCATCCTTAGGAAGCTTTCCCTCAGTCCCTGTATTCGGGCAAGTAATGTACAAAACTAATTGCTCCATACATGTCACTTAACTGTTTACCTTAAAAGGGGTTTGCAAGCATTGATTTTATGTGGTCTTGCATGATGTGAAATTGGAAACTAGTTAAATGTAAAGTAAAAAATGTTCGTTGAATCTTTAATTCTGTCCTCAATGGATTTAATTCCCACATGTGAACATTCAGCTTAGACTAATCTAACAAGCGTGATATAAAGTTTAAGTGAGGAAGTAGTTCGTGGGTGAATCATAGTTAGACATTTTTCCAATACATCAAAACTACACTGAACACTGTTATAAATGTAAGAATAGACATTAGAATATGATTAACTAATGGTAATTTAGCATATGGAATACTTTAAAAACATATACATAATTTGAATGTCAAATTTATTTTGGTACTAAGATAAAATTTAAGAAAAACCTTTTTTTAAAAAGAATGATACATTTGCCCAAGCTGATTTGGCTCAGTGGACTGAAGGGTCTCGGGTTTGATTCCGGTCAAGGGCACATGCCTGGAGTTGTGGGCTTGATTCCCAGTAGGGGGCCTGCAGGAGGCAGCCAATCAATGATTCTCTCTCACCATTGATGTTTCTATCACTCTCTTCCTCTCCCTTCCTCTCTGAAATCAATAAAAAATATATTAAATTTTTGTTTTGAAGAAAAAAAAAGAATGAAGTATTTCAAAATTATTTTAAAAACGCATTTCTAGGATATTTTGCTTAAGCATTTTGCTATTTTAGCTCTTTTTCTCTCTGGCTTTACATAGGCAATATGAACTGTAACATTCATGTCTTTTTTACATATTAATTTTACTCATTAGTTAAATGCTTCCTGGAAATTGGAAGCTTAAAGATAGAAGAGTAAATAAAACTAGATAGTAAAACTGACAAGTCAGTTGTGAATGAAATATGTTCAATGCAAAAGAACTGTTAATTATTTAATTTTGAAATTGTTAGCAGGGCAAATTGTGAAGAACATAAAATTTCATTTTGAAATGAGGTCTTCATTCATCATTTATTTACAGATATATTCTTCAGGGAATGTAACCTATCTTTTTTGTGTTTTGAATGACAAACATAGTTGAAAATTTAAGAAATTCATCAAGCAATTCCCCTGCCAATACTAGACTGGTCCCTATGAGATTTCTCAAGTGCTTTGTCTGGGCTAGTTCTCAACTTAAGTGATGGGCTTTCATTGCATTCCTGGGAGATTTATCACTTAATAGACTTCATTTTAAGGAAATGTTTGGTATGTTATGATTTATGTGGTTCTTATGGTCATAACCTCTACAAAACCCTTATTTTTTTCTTTTACTCATATTTTTCTTTGCCTCCACTGCTATATTTATTCTTATTTTAAGGTGATTTTTTTCTTTGTATAGAAAGCAAAAAGCCTTTTATGTAATGATCCACATAGTATATGTGAGTCTTACAGATAGATTTTGGGTCTCCAGAAGACCTAAATGCTAGTAATAGTAATTTCTACAACGTATTACATTTATTTATTTATTTATTTATTTATTTATTTATTATTTATTTATTTATTTTATTGGGATGACATTGTTTAATAAAGTTATCTAGGTTTTAAGTGTATAATTCAATAATACATCATATGTATATTGCATTGTGTGTTTACCACCCAAAATCAAATCTTCGATCACCATATATTTGGTCCCCTTTATCTTTTACTACCTTCCTATCCCTCCTTCCCTCTGATAACCACCATATGTTGTCTGTGTTTATGAGTTTTTGTTTGTTTTGCTTATTCATTTTCAGTTTTACATCCCACATATGGTTCTCCACTTTTTCTATCTCACTTATTTTACTTAGCATATTAGATGTTCTTAAGATCCACTCATATTGTCACAAATGGCAGTATTTCATATTTATTTTGGCTGAGTAGTATTCCATTGTATATATGTAACACATCTTCTTTATCCAGTCTTCTATTGAAGGACACTTTAGTTCTTTGTATGTGTTGCCCACCATGAATAATGCTGAAATGAACATAGAGACACAGATATCTTTATGAATATAGATTTTCAAATTTTTTAGGTAGATATCCAAGAACTGGGTCATATGGTAACTCTCCTCTTAATTTTTTGATAAACCTCCATAGTGGCTGTAGCAGTTTACATTCCCAACAAATTATATGAAGTACTCACACACTCAGCAACAAAAATACAAACAATCTAAATAAAATGGGTAGAGGACCCAAACTGGCACTTCTAGTATTGCTTTTAAATTACACTTACAGTGTTTTCCATAGGTCTTTTTTGACTATTTAATAAGGTAAGAGGGTTTTTTAAGAATAATTTGAACAACTTACATTTAGGAATACTCATACTTTTTCTATTTTGATGCACAGAACACAAACATGGAAGAGAAGGGGATTACAGAATTATGAAAGGTTTATCAGGCATACATAATGCTATTTAATTTTGAGTATATATTATGAAATTATATCATTACTGTATTATGTAATTATATAATTGTGAGTTTGTGTCAGTGTCATCTGAAACAAATTAACAAATATGATTACAATTGTATTTTTGCTTGTAACAAATTACATGTCATATAGTTGAGTAAATAATAGTTATATAATAGATACTTCAGTCCTAGTTACTACATATGTCTTCATTTTATGTGTTTTGTGTAATAGCTCATTTCTGGCTGAGTTTTATGCTCTTATTTTTGTTTCCTTTTGCTTTATTTTTCTAAACATTGTGGGTTTTTTAATAATATGGATATAAGAAATCTTAAAAACACTAGCTGTATTAGTCTAGTACAGCCGTGGGCAAACTATGGCCCGTTTGAAATGAATAAAACTAAAAAAAAAAAAAAGACCATACCCTTTTATGTAATGATGTTTACTTTGAATTTATATTAGTTCACACAAACACTCCATCCATGCTTTTGTTCCGGCCCTCCGGTCCAGTTTAAGAACCCATTGTGGCCCTCGAGTCAAAAAGTTTGCCCACCCCTGATACTAGACAGTAGGCCACAAAGGACTCCTCAACCAGAGAATTAACATTACTTCAAGTTTTCTGTAATAACTTAAATATACAAAGAGTGTCTCTCTCACAGATATAAAGCATACACATAAGAAAATTCATGGGCCAAAGAAGAAATTTAAAGATTATGAAACATTTAAAGTTGAACAGCAGCCAAAACACTGTATAAATCAGAACTTGAAGCCAAAGAATTCGTGTATTTTTAAGTGCGTATTTAGCAATGTTAAAGACTAATGAACCAAGCTTTCAGCTCACACCATGTGATCTGTGAAGAGACTCCTTGGGATGATGCTGAAGGGAGATCCAGGATGAATGTAATACAGTGGACTTAGAGAGCACCAGGCCGTTTTGGAGCAGGGGTTGGTAAGAATGCTAAGAGGGATGAATCCAAGGGGGCTGGTGATGGAGGCTGATTATTTGATGTGTCAGGTTGTCTTGAGTTAGAGTTGAAATTTGTGTAAATTGTTTTTAATGTTTTCCCCATTCTCATTTTCCACCTATTTTATGCTTCAATTTTTAAATGAATATATTTCAGATTTATTTTATAATTTCTTGAAAAATGGTCAATTTTTCATAGTTCATTTCCTTTTTAAAATTATATATATATATATATATATATTTGTATATATATATATATACACACACACACACACACTTTAATTTATTTAAAGGGAATGCTGATTGGACAGCAAAGAATACCTTCTTGAAACTATTCATCTGAGGACAGTTCTAAATTTTAGGTCCTATTTTTGCAGAGATTGATTTTTTTAATATTCCTTGATTGGGAATAGACTTTTACTTTTGATCTGAAGAGATCTTTGTTGCACTCTTTAGGAGAGTTGCAAGTTAACAAGAGAAAGATGAAACACAAAGCAAGTGCTGTGCTTACTGACAAAAATGAACAAAGGAGACACATTAGGTCATAGGCTGCTTGTCTCCCTCAAGAGACAAGGACTAGGCCAATCTGGGCTCTCCAGTTAGAACAGCTGGAGTTTGACATTTTTCTTCTCTAAATCTAAAGACTGGATCATGTTCTTATTGGATTTACTTGTCTTTTACACATTTGGTCTCCTGTGTTCTTTTGGCTTGGGATGTTGGTTAGTGTGCAGTATGAATTTGAGGAAAAAAAAATCTCCTCATTTTAGAATGGAATATTTAAAATAAACAGGCTGTGTTTATTACTGTGGAAACCAGACAGTAAACAGAAGGATTTCAAAAGACTAAGTCATTAAATGCCAACAGGACTGTATTAATACTATTATTCTTTCATAAGTTTTATTTCTGCCATAATTATTGAAATGCATTTTGAAGCAATTATATATATGTTAATTTTTTGCCATGCAAACTTTTTTTTTTAGAGTTTAATAGAAAGTCATTTATTCTCTTCAGTGGAGAAACTTGAAGTTATAATTTTGTACAGTAATTATGATGGCTAGAACCTTCTGAAGATGTTAAATTCTCAGGAATTACCTGATAGCATTTTTCATGTTTGTTAACTACCAGTGAAATAGTGACCTTGTATCTTGTGAGTTTGCTGTATCCATCTGCTTTCTTCTGTAGATTTCATGGAAGTGCTTTCTGAAGACCTGCCCAACTCCTTTGGTACATAACTTAAAATTTTATATAACACAGGAAGTTATTTTTCTTTCTAGTGTACCACTTTGTGCCTGATATGACATTTGGGTAAACTTCATGAGACCAAAGTTGCTAGAAAGTAATTTCTGCTTGGCTCTCATATGCCAGTTCCACCAGCCTTATCTTGAAGCAATCCCCATTGTTTAATTAAAAAAAAAACTTTACTTCCTAATTACCAACTGTATAGTTTTCTGTCTTTGCACAACAAATTATTACAAACTTAGCAGCTTAAAGCACCAACCATTATCTCACAGTTTCTATAGGTCAGAAGTCTAGCCATGTCATAACTGGGTTCTCTGCTCAGGATCTTATGAGGCTGAAATCAAAGTGTCAGCAGGACTGCATTCTCATCTGGAGCTCAGATTCTTCTTCCCAGCTCACATGTTTGTTGGCAGCATTCATTCCCCCTGGCTGTTAGCCACGGGTGGTTCTCAGCTCCTAGTGGACATTTCCTGGCATCCTCCACTTTCAAATCCAGCAGCAGAGAATTTCCTTCAAGTTGAATTTCTGTTCTTCACGAAGGTCCATTTTAAGGGCTCACTTGATATGATCAGGCCCAGCCAAAATAATCTTTTCTTTTTAAAGTCTGATGTGCCATGTACCCCAACCTAATCACATGAGTATCTCATTAAATTCACAAGTTTTACCCACACATGAAAGGAGAGGATTATATATGCATGTACACCAGAGGATGTGAATCTCTCTTCATATATTGTAACAATGACAGTAAGTGCCAAAGCATTTCTGGTAATTGAACATACATCCTTGCTCTGACCTTTTGAGTCATACAAAAATAAATTATCCTTTAAAAATATTATTAAATATTCATTTTGCATCTGACATTGTTTCTCTGTGAATATAACTTTTTATATAACTGTGTTTCTCAATGTATTCTGTATTTTCAAAATGCTACCACTATTCCTTCACTTTAGTTTTAGGGATTCATCCTTTAGTACCCCTTCAAATGAACTGCGATTACTGCATTGTCAAAATACAATAACTGCTATACCATTTGGACATTTCTTGGCAATGGGTAAGAGTTCTCATTTGATTGCTTCAATAAGAAAGTTTGCAGAAGTGAAGCTATAATATGCCAAAACAATTGATTTTTTTTTTGACTACACTGAGCTTCTGGTTTTAATATTTGCTAACAGCAAGGTGCTAGTCTATGTAACAGGACTTATTTACATAGTTACCACAAAACACTTGGTATTTTATGTATTAATGACATTATTTCATTAAAAACAGTAATTTTAGTCCCCAAATATTTTACTCTTTTATTCTGGCTAAATTCACACTTCGAGCTTTTAAATGTTAAAAATATATGGTTGTGGTATTATAGCTTGCATTGATTTTTCTGAAATTAATCTATTAACATTGTAGGTCTTATAAAATACTATTACTCTTGCATTTATGTGAAGCATATGTTCTACCTGATTCATCTTTCTATAACATAGAAGTTTCAACATACAAAACTAAAGAAAGGATATTTAATTGAATTTGAAGTTTTCATGTAGGATTCTACAGAAATTTTTTGACTACATTTCACATGTTCCTTATACAATTAAAATTTTTTTATATATTGAGAGAGAGAGAGAGAGAGAGAGAGAGAGAGAGAGAGAGAGAGAGATTGGCTGTTTCCTGCATACCCCCCACTTGGGATTGGTCCCGCAAGCTGTCATGTGCCCTGACCAGTGACCTCTCGGTGCATGGGAAGATGTCCAAGCAACTAAGCCACACTGACCAGGGCTCCTTATACTATTTTAGTCTTAGATACAGAGCTCAAAATCTGAATTTATTTACACGTCTGTATTAACTGACATAATTCCTAAAACATAGTAAGTACTCATTAAATATTACTTATTATTAGAAGAATGTTATGTTATAATTTGGTTTATTTCATCACATTGGTGGAACATACTCTCTGAATATGTCTTCATTATTTTGAATACGTTAATTAACTGACTTCTGATATCTAGAATAGCTATAGAAATCCAGTGCCATTCTGATTCCTAATCATTCATATGTAACCTATTTTATTGCTCTGGAATCTTTTAGGATTCTCTTGTCCGAAATTTCCTAAAATTTAATGATGGTATGTCTTGATATGAGTCTTCTTTTAATCCAGTGTGCTGGACCTTATAGTAGACCCTTTCTATCAGTCAATTTAAATCTTTTAGTTCATGCATTTCTTCTAATACTTTTAAAATTCTTTTTCCATTTTGTTTTCTTTTTTGTCTAATTCTATTCTGGGGATTGTAACTGATCCTATACTGTACTGATCCTCTGATTTTTTTCTCCTAGTTTCAAACTATTTATTTAGTGTGTGCATATAGCCCAGAATTCCATCCTTGGACACCTTTCACGTCAGCAAGTGTGGTTTCTACTTGTTGCACATGAGCTCTAGGAGTGAGGAGTGCCCTGTGAGAAACAGTCACATAAATATGGGTCTCATCCTCTTTTGAGGACTCTCCAATTGCTGCCTTTTCTCAGTCATTTTCCAGTTCCTTGAATAGATTTTTGTTTTTAGGTTTTTGTGTGTGTTTTTTTTCCTGGTTCAGTGTTTATAATTATTATCTCCAGCAGGGTTAGTCTAACGCAGCTTACTTTGCTATTAGTACCTGAACTGAAACTACCTTATTGTTAACATTTAATTACTTTTTTCTTTGCAAGAAAATTCAATTAAATGCATAATTAGCATTCATTGTACTTTCCAATTCTTCTTAATCTCATCAAAATTAGATGCTAAATTTTATAGCTTATAAATAGTTTTTCTATTATGTAAGTATTCACCTAAAAAACACATTAAAAATTTTAAATGTTTTTAGAACAATAATTTGTTTTTATCTTGTCTCTAAGTAACTAAGGAAATGAATCAAAGTAAATATTACCAGTTTTTGTGTGTAAATATTTTGGATAGAAATTTGTTTCCTAGAGATCTGCCATTACCAGTAAATTATAAAATTATAAGTAAAGATTATTGAATTCTTAGTAAATACTTTTGAATGACAATATATGGCAGAATAATTTTTAATCTGTAGTTTAAAAATATAAATATTAAGCTTTTAAAAACTTTAAAAATAAATTCATAAACTATAAAATAAGTGAGCATTTTTTGTCTTGATTTCATATTTTCTCATTTTATTTAAATTGAGGATTTAAAGATACTTTGTATTTCTATGACTTAAAGGATCACTAGTGTTGAGTTTATTAGTTTACTAGAGGCCCAGTGCACGAAAATTCGTGCACTGGAGGGGGGGTCCCTCAGCCTGGCCTATGCCATCCAGGAGCCCTCGGGGAATGCCTGACTGATGGCTTAGGCCCGCTCCCCCCGCCAGGCCTAAGCCATTAGTCCAGGGGTGGGCAAACTTTTTGACTCGAGGGCCACAATGGGTTCTTAAACTGGACCGGAGGGCCAGAACAAAAGCATGGATGGAGTGTTTGTGTGAACTAATATAAATTAAAAGTAAACATCATTACATAAAAGGGTACGTTTTTTTTTGTTTGTTTTTTTTTTTTTTTTAGTTTTATTCATTTCAAACGGGCCGGATCCGGCCCGCAGGCCGTAGTTTGCCCACGGCTGCATTAGTCAGACATCCTTTGCTCTGCCGCAGAGGCAGGAGAGGTTCCTGCCACCGCCACTGCACTTGCCAGCTGTGAGCCCAGCTCAGGGCTTATGGCTGAGCTGTGCTCCCCCTGTGGGAGCGCACTGACCAGCAAGGGGCAGCTCCTGCATTGAGTGTCTGCCCCCTGGTGGTCAGTGCATGTCATAGTGACCAGTCGTTCCACCGTTTGGTCGATTTGCACATTAACCTTTTATTATATAGGATGATAACTGATTTTAAGGACAATAGAGTTATAGTTAATACAAGTTTTTATAAAAAATTTTATTCAAAATGTTTTTAATGTCAACATGATGTCTTTTAATTTGACCAGTTACTATAAGAAAGCCTTCTAGTTGATTCTGAATTTATATATAGTATAATTTTTCATTGTTAATTAAAACTCCTAATTAGATAAATATAGATTTCACTATATTTCCTGTGAGCCAAAAGACTTATTACCTGTATTTGAACATACTAATGGAGTGAACATTTATAGTCATTCTAAGTAAAAAAGTAACTTCTATTATTCCCTAACCACATAGACTGTTGGATTTTTGTTCTCAAGGATTCTCTGACTCCCATCAATGAATTTTTACAATTATGAAGACCGAAATAAGAATTCTTAGATGATATTTAATATATTAAAGCATTTAGCATGGTCTTGAAATGCTAATAATTTGAAGTACTTTAATTAGAGCTCAGCCCATTTTTTACTTTTAGATTATTGCATTTTTATTTTAAAAACCTACAGGATGTAAAATATGCAGAGCCTCCTTTAAAACAAATATATATATTTTGATTGATTTCAGAGAGAAAGGGAGAGGGAGAGAGAGCAACATCAATGATGAGAGAGGATTATTGATCGGCTGCCTGCTGCACGCCCCCTACTGGGGATTAAGCCCACAAACTGAGCATGTGCCCTTGACCGGAATCGACCCAGGACCCTTCAGTCCGCAGGCTGAAGCTCTATCTACTGAGCTAAACCAGCTAGGGCTGCAGAGCCTTCTTGATTATGTAGTCTGAAATGTTTAAGCATATTTTTGAGCTGTAAGAAAGTTGGACAAGAAAATGGTTGGAAAAGTAAGATTAGTAGTCTCACAATATAGCTCTCTTGCCTCTTTAGTTCTTATCAGTATTCTTTTCTCAATTCTAGCTACCTTGGGAGATAAATGTGACCAGTTGTCAACTCAGATATGTTACTGCTTTAGAAGTTTCATTTGTAATGTTTTATTTGTTTAAATCTAAAATAAACATTTGAGCATGTCACTGAACCAGAGTTCATGATTAAAAGGTCTTAGTGAAAATACGGTTGATTCAAAATACTTACAGTTGATGATTAATATAACTAGGCCAAAGTAATACTGTTTACTCTCCTGTTTATTACCTAATATAACTGATTTCCTATATTACTAGAATTTTACAACTATGCATATGCAATTATGTATTTGTCTAGTGTAACCTACCATGATTAACTACATTTAGAAAGTTAATTGTTCTCAACTTTTTTACATAGAAAAATAAAGACAGCTTAAATCTTAGATTGTAGACTGATTGAGGTGCTCAGTATAGATCTATGTACATTGAATTCCTCAAAAGATCTTTGGAACTGGCTACAAAAAGAAACGTATTTTTGCCCATGCTTCTAAGGAAGAAATATGCTTCCAAAATGTCTTTAATTTGTGGTTTCTGATTCTGGTGTACCATTTGAAGCCCAGATTTTATATTGTAGATTATTTTGAAATGACAGAACTAATAAATAAAGAACAGTAATGCTAATAGCCTTACTTGTCAAACAAAAAGCTAAAGAATTTAAAATTGACCCAACCATACAATATAGCTTTTGTGCAAATTTTCTAGTTTTATAAACAATACTTCCCTTCGTTGCCACTTTTCATTTGAGTGGCAGGATAAGGATGGGCTGAATATAGATTAGAGCACAAATACTTTTTGCCTCTGAATTCATTCAGCCTGATATGAAGTCCTCATCGAAATTCAGTGCATATGGGCAGGTGGAGCCTTGCATCTGTAATGACGTGGGCAGGCTGGAACGGCAGCCGTGAAAGTGGAAGGATACTTCCTTCTCGGTTCTGACCCGTCTATATAATAAAGAGCCAGGGTCATAACTACCGAAAGCTTGACCAGACTGGAAGTCAGTGCTGGGTTGCACTGACTGCTAGGGGGCTGCGGATCAGGCCCGGAGAGAGGCCTGCAGAGAGAGAGGTAGGGTCTGATCCGTAGCCTCTGTGGCAGCCGTTGATCAGAACTTGTCTCTCTTTCTCTCCCAGCCTGGCCAACAGCCACGCCTCCATTTCTCTTCAGGCCTCCACTGGGGCTGCTGATCAGCCCCGCCTTTCTGATCAGGCCCTGTTGATAGTCCCAGAGACACTGACTGGCATAGAAACTGACCAATCAGAACCAAATCTGGGTCAACTGTGAAGAGCCAATGGCTGCCTAGGAGGCAGAGCTTTTGACACTGACTGGCATAGAAACTGACCAATCAGAACCAAATTGGCTGGCAGAGGAGGGCAGTTGGGGGCAAGATCAGGCCTGCAGGGGAGGACAGTTAGGGATGATCAGGCAGGCAGAGGCATTAGGGGCAATCAGGCCACCAGGGGAGAGAAGTTAGGGGTGAGATCAGGCCGGCAGGGAGAGCAGTTGGGGGCTCGATCAGGCTGGCAGGGGAAGGCAGTTAGGGGCAATCAGGTAGGAAGGCAGAGGCAGTTAAGGGCGATCAGTCAGGCAGGCAGAGGGGTTAGGGGCAATCAGGCTGGCAGGCAGGTGAGTGGTTAGGAGCCAGCAGTCTCAGATTGTGAAAGGGGTGTTTGACCTCCGGTTTAGGCCCGACCACAGGGATTGGGCCTAAACCAGCGGTCGGACATCTCCCGAGGGTTCCTCGATTGGAGTGGGTGCAGGCTGGACTGAGGGAGCCCCTCTCTGTGCACGAGTTTCGTGCACCAAGCCTCTAGTGTGTATATAAGCAAAATGGTCCAGGAGAGTCACTCTCTCATACTGAACAGAATTTTTCAAAGAAATAATATTTAAGTAAAATCCTTTTCTTGGATTGAGTTTCGATATACTTTTTGTTCATTTTTATTGTTTGGAATAACAGATGTTCACACTTGTTAAAGGAAAAAATTAGGGAATATAATTAGAAAATAGAAACCAAAAAATAGTTGCGTACTGTTAAGAAGCAGTGACATTTTAAGTTCATTCTATACTGAATAGCCAAGAAATGATGTAAGAATCTCTTTTGGAATTTTGAATATATACATTTGAAATGTATATATGTTTTGAAAGAAGTTGATTGTAATGAGTGATTTAGAATTGGTTCCTTCTTCCTTTGCTATCTAAGATAGAAGGATGGGGGCTGGACTTGTGTTTATCTGTGTATTTGTATTTTACCAATTACTTTATTCAGGATTAAAATGTGGCACAAATTAATTATTCATTTGTCATTGTTGAAACTTTCAAGTGATGAAAACTCTTTCCTTTCTAAAAATGTCCATCTTAGTAAAAGCTGTCTGACAATTGTGATGAGAGAATTAAAACATCACTTTTTTTGTGTTTACATTTTACTGATAATGTAATCTGTTGTCTAAAAATAAAATAAGCTTAATTTTTCTTCTACTTTGTATTGACTTGAAAAGTAATACTCTACAGATGATCTTTATTTTGTGTGCATATATGTTTACACTAAGAGAAGCTTCTCAGGGTAAATACTCAAATTTACTTTCAACTTATATATTCCTTACATAGATAAAATTTTCTTATTTAAACTTACAAGCTTGTTAAATGGACTCTTGTTTCATTATATGAGAAAATTGCAAGTGCTCTTGGTCATTTAATTCTAAGTTTAAGATATATAAATCAGATGTGACAAATTGCCTGAAATAATTTTAATGGAATAAATGATAATTCTTGGTTTTTCCAAGTCTTTTTTTTTTGGTAAACATTGTCCAAATTGTTTAATTTAGTTACATAGATAAGCCTGATACAACTGGATGTATTAATTGAATTAAAGGACCATTTTTTTCTAATCTGATTCTCCTTGTGTTAAAAAAACAGGAAGAGGTAAGATAAAACAAATTAAAAGATTAAGCATACATTAGCATACACACACACACAATTTTAATTTTGGCTATTCAATCCTCTAAAGTGTGCCTATAATAATACTAAAGAATATAAATATTCTTTTTTCCCCTTTAGATTTAAAGCTAGTATAAATAAATGTTTCTCAACATGTAGGAATAATCAGTATTTAGCCTTTGTCACTGTTTCTTTAATATTAAGTACATTTTCTTTCTGAAAATTTAAAGTAAATTAGTAAACACAATTTATCCAGAAAAGTTATTCTGTGTAGTTACACTACGGTGTCGGGTGAATTTCCCGCCAAAATATAAGATGGTGCGGGCAATTATTTAGGTTTCCCGCGCAAAATCAGAGTTAGTTTAAAATGCCTATATCTTTTGAAGTATGGGTTCGCATACACAGGTAGGTATCTTTGTGAACGGCAAACAAACAAATATTTGGTAATACGCAGTTACAATCGGCCCGAGTTTACACGTTTCCCGCACTCCACCGCAAATCTATATGAACCGAGTTAAGACGGCTCCCGCGGAGTACGCGCAATTCACGCGAGCCGACTTAACTCGTTTCCCGCAATCCAAGTGTTAAACATTCAAATGATACTAAATTACAGGAATAAACTGAAATGTTTTTCAGATTGTAAACATTGGATTTTTACTTAGTGACTTTTAGTTTTATTTGTAAATTGACTCATAGGGATTTCCCTCAAGATTATCAACCACTGTTTCATATTTCTCAATATGTATATAACATACTTATAAAAATATTCTTTTTAAAGCAAGACATTTGGAAATGTTCTTATTAAATGCTATAGTATAAATTACTAATCTAGAAGGCTAAAACAAAACAAAACCAAACCAAACCAAAATATGCTCAGTTTTTCTCTCAGTTGTGCCGCTCAGTGTCATCAGAATCTCTCTGTGGAGGTTCTGAACCTCATGTTTCCTCTTCCTAGTTGTTTAGTTAGAATATCTTCTTCCGTCAGGAAACAGCCTTACAGCATAGCAGAGTAGGATCTTGACTTGATTCCTTCACTCTATTAGATAACTACTCTGAACCCCAGTTTATATCTATAAAATGTACATTAGTTCCATTTTGGTGATGATTAGATAAATTTATATTTGTGCTGTGCTTGAGTGGTCCTTCCACATATAGCAAGACCTGGCAGCTATATAATATTTATTTTTAAAATCTTACTGGTTCTTGCAATAATTATAATTTAGTAGTGAAGATAATTGTAATTATTATTAATTGCTTTTCAGTATTTTTATCTACCAAATGAGAACCTCTGTATCCTTCAGAATTCCATAACTGTAACTAAAACTATATCATACTATCTTATTTTAAAGTGCCCACTAGAAGAAGAATTAAGTTCTTTATTGTTTATAATTTATAGTAATAAATTATTGCTTTTGATACTGTGTGGTGTCCCCAGTTTCCTAAAACCCTACACTTCTTTTAGCTATTACCAAAATTTTTCTCTTTCCTCAGAAATAGCTTATGTCAATTATTCAATTTTACCTTCAATATTAACAGAAATTAGCATTAAGAATTCTCATGTGTAATTTCTTATCTTAATCTCAGCAGAATGATTTAAATAAGGTTGTAGCAATCATGATAATATCCTCACATGGCATTTATGTTGTTTTCTGCTAGGAGATGGGAGAGTGAATTATAACTTACAAAAATTATTCTTAGGTTTTGTGTTGCTTTATGTGATAAACTTTAATAAGAAAGAAGGAAGTTGCCCAGGTTTTCGTTCATTCTATATCTGGTAAATGTGCTGTATTTGAATCAAACTTTTTCTCTTCAGAAAAAAATTATGTGTATTTAAAACTGGGCTGCTCAATTTTTATATTCTTCCAAAGCTAATCATATTTTCCTTTCATCCTAGTTCAGACTTGGTTCCTTCAAGTTAGAGAAAGTCACAAGCCCAGCTGAGGTCATTAGAAAACTTATTTGTGACTGCCTGGACACCATTGCAGAAAACCAAGCCAAAAATGAGCACCTGCAGAAAGAAAATGAAAGGCTTCTGAGAGATTGGAATGATGTTCAAGGAAGGTGTGTGCATAATGTACTATAAAAACACCAAGCTCTCTTTAGAGCATTTAGTGTTAAAGATTTGTTAATGTGTAACATAGACTAGCATATATTTAAAATAAATGTCATTAATTAATTACCTTTACTTATTATAATTAAACCAAATTATTGGTCACTTTTGTACATTATAGTAATACATTAACACTTTTAGGTCACTAGTATTTGGTTGCACCAGCAAACTTATAAATGATAAGGAATAATTGGGTAATGAGAATCAGAATCAATTAATATTAATCAAAATTTAGGAAGGTGATATTTATAAGGATTACTTTAGTTCAAATTACAGGATTAATAGTGAATAAAAAGAGACATGAAACATAAATAAGGAATGATTTATTCCTTATTTGGAATCTTTATATGAATGGCAACTGTTTCAAATGATGTGTGTCTTGGCTCCTGATAGAAACTTATTTTTCCTGATTGATTGAAAATTCATACCACCAGCATTTTTAAAAGACGAGGTAATTGTGACTACTGGAAAAGACATTTGAAAGCCTTTTATTTTCCAGATTTTACCTCTTATTTTTTAAAAGAAGAAGAGGAAAGTCACTTTTTTCTAAATTACACATTTTCTCAACTATGGCATAATCTAGGCCAGTGATGGCGAACCTATGACACGCGTGTCAGAGGTGACACGCGAACTCATTTTTTTGGTTGATTTTTCTTTGTTAAATGGCATTTAAATATATAAAATAAATATAAAAAATATAAGTCTTTGTTTTACTATGGTTGCAAATATAAAAAAATTTCTATATGTGACAAGGCACCAGAGTTAAGTTAGGGTTTTTCAAAATGCTGACACGCCGAGCTCAAAAGGTTCGCCATCACTGATAGGCTGTCCCAGGGTTTAACCTGTGTTACTCTATTGTGTAAAAGATGTTTGAAGAAAATAAAATGTATGTTGTGAACACTAGAGACATATATAGTATAATATGCATATGTTTGTGCATATATGTCTTGCAACATCTGAATTATGTGGAATGTATATAATAATGATCATTATTATTACCTCCAGTGTGTACAATAGATTTTTAAAAATTTTTATTCAAACAAGTAGTAGCTCTAAAACATAAGAACACATTCTATTTAGGGTCTTTTTAGGGCAATCATTGACATTGATTTTATGGACTTTAGTAAGCATATATGTATGGGGGAATATATGAAGAATAAATTAAGGATATTATCAATATATGTATGTGAAAATGAGGTTGACTGAAATAAATTATTTGTATTTATTTAATCATTTTTATTAATTAATGAGAGACATACAAAATTAAGTTTCTAATACCTGGGTTATATTTGGCTCTCAATTATTAAATTAAGAAAGTAGTTCACTTAGTTCTGAATTAATTTTTATCTCCAATCATATAAAAATAATAAAACCAAATAAAATATCTATAAATCCTAGGAAAACATACAGAAAAATAAGTTAATTTTTCTCTTTAACTTCTATTTTATTCATGTTTGAATTGATATCAAATATCTCTGTTACAATGCATGTTTTGGGGCCTATTTATATATGAAATAAATCAAATTAAAGGAGATGTACTGTGTTCGTGGTAAGACATTATATTTAAAACTCAAAATACCCTCAAGATGATAGAAAATTTGATCCACAAATTGCCCACAAAAATGCAGACTGGGTCCTTGGTACTTGAACAAATTGCTTTAAAATGTCTGCCAGAGGTTGAAAGAGGTATTATCTCATCAGTATTCAACACCACTGCCATAGAATGGAAAGCAGCAGGGAACAAAGATGAGAAAATGTTCCCTGTGCTGTACTGTGTGAGGGATACATATAATATGTGGCCCACAGATGTTTGATTCACTGTATCTGAGCTATGCAGAAAGTGTCTTTGTGGCAAAGGGTTTTCTATTTGATCAAAAGCATAGCTATGTATCTTATCACCTGCCTTATTATGTGCCAGCTATTATGTTTTTGTAAATATTGGGTCAGACATCTTCAGAGGCTGGAAATGTGTGCTATTGGGGTGACCCTTCAAACTGCGAGGAAAGAGAGACCACTCCAGAGAATTCCAGGTTCATTATATACAGGTGTCAGATTAGTAGCTTATCTACTATTCCCCAAATTTTCAAATTTCCTTTCAATGGAGAAAGGGGCTATTTTAAGGAGCTATAACTGTATCTTGGCCATGGCCAAGCAGTACTTTCTAAGTGTTCCCTCTCAGCAGTCTTAGACTATTAGAAAATGAGCCAAAGAGTTGCAGCTCCAGCTTCCATGAGGTAAGTAGTACTGTTACTGGGGAGATGAGGAGACCTAGGTTTTTGTTTCTTTGAAGGAAAGTTTTTAATCAAGATACAAAGTGTGGCAAAGTAAGTAAGAATTTATTGGCTGTAGCAAAAATATACTGAGGAAGAGCATAGAAGCATCAGGAGAGCCTGGGCTGGGCTGCTTTGGCTTACTGAGAAGTCAGAGAAAAGGGGGCCTTGGAGACCGTTCAAGGGGTTTGCCCTGGATGACCTGCTGCTGCTCATTGCTCCCCTGGTTGCAAGTCTCATGGGGCCCCTTAGAGGGAAGAAGAGGAAAGGGAATGGCAAGGGTGTCTTCCTTGGGGGAGAGCGTGCACTGGGTCCTTCATCCTGAGCTTATTTATCTTTCTCTTGCAGGTGGAAATCTTAGGTGAGGGTCCAGGGGTGGGTCTCAATAGAATATTCATCAGCTTTACAGGTGTGCTCTTTCAGGGTCCCTGTCTCCTCTGATTGGTCAGTGCCAGGGCAGGGGTTCACTAGTCAGTGTAGCTGGTCTTAAGACAACCATGAAGTCCCTTGTCTGGTTTTGTTGCTTTTCTGGGCCTGGGGCTGAAATGCACCTGAGGCTTAGATGCTATCTTAAGGAAGGAAAAGGCCCGGGGGTCTAAACAGCATGACTAGTGATATGCTTGGGGAGGATAGGTTAGTCTGAGGTGAGGTTTTTGTTTTCCCAGTTTTGCCCCTTGTTGGGCATTCTGGGCTTTCTGCCCTGGTGAGTTTCTATACCTGGCCCATTATCCTTGCTCTGTTTATGTCAGTCTAACTGCCTATAACAATACTGATCAAGTCTTTAGAGAAATTAGAAATAGGACATGAACATATTAAGTTAGGTCACTGAGGACATGGAAAGTAGAGAATCATTAGTTGGGGCCATCATTTAGGTCTGGCAACAGTTCAGTTTTCTTAGTAGCCTCTGATTTCTCTTATATCAGTGTCCATCCATGATCCAATCATTTCTTTCCCATCACTGTTCCAGACTGTATGTCTAGGGGAGTGAGAGAAGGAGGAGCATAAAATAGATGCAGAAAATTCCTTTATAAGATATGGTAGATAGGTTTCAAATATATTTAATACACAATAGGATATTATATAAGCAAAAAGCAATCATGTACACATGTGCTTATTTCATGAAAAATGTTTATGATATGTTAAGAGGAGAAATATGAATTCCTAAAAATATGAATAATATCCTATTTTTTGGCAAAATATATCTTTAGATAGAGACTAGAAGAAAAAAATGAATCTTTAATAGTCTATGTCTGGAAATTTTGGATTCAATTTTACTTTATTTTTAGGTGAGATTTTTTGCATATATTTTGATATTTAAATAAACATATTATAATAATCAGAGCCAACTCTAATGCAATTTTCATTTGGGATGACGGTGGAGAGAGATGGAAGTTTGAGTAAGGAATGAGGGATTACAGTACAATTAAAAAGAATGAGTTTTAATGTGTAGACTTAATGTATTTATTTGCTGTTGTTTTTATTTACTTTTAAATAATTTTGGTCTTAGTTTCATTTTGATAAGTGATATTACTGGATTAATTTAATTTTGTATAGTTTAGATAGAGAAAACATTAGAAATATTGTATGTAAACCCTTAGCTTATTAGCTATATTTATTTTACTTTTTTTCTATTTATTTTAAATAACTCTCATGTTTCATGTTACTGAATAGGCCTCATGTTACCATCCCTATATCAAGCTAGAAACTCTCTAGCTTTATTCTGTTTTTAGTTATTAAACGTATAATTTGAGGCCATTTTCAGCAGATCGAAATGGGTTGATTCACATTGAATCAGAATAGAAGAGACCTTAAAAGCTCTTCTATTCCATCAATCTGCCTTCAAGCTTGGATCACATTATATCAAGATGAGTTCAATCTGATTTTTAAAGACCTCAAGCGATAGCTTCAACTCCCCTTGGTAGCCCATTACAGTGTTGAAGAACAGTCACAGTCAGAAAATTCCTCTTTCCATCTATTGCTAATCTAAGTCCTGCATGGTGTAGTTGAAGGCCATTTCCTCTTGTTCTGTCCTCGGAAAGGATGAGGAACAGATGTTTATCATCTTCTGTTCTTAAGACTTATTAAATCTCGTTACCACTGCTTTCTTTTCCAGCATTCTTTGTCCTCTGAATTTTATTTATATTTTCCTATGCTGTGCAACCCTGACCTGGATATAAATTTTGCCAGAGCTGATTATAAATACAAGGATTACTGTACTGTTTCTAAGTACCACATGTTCGCATTTATGTATTTAGTTTTATTTGGGTTTATTATTCAATTTGTTGTTGTTTTTTTGGATGTTATTTCTGTATGGAATTGCCTTATTTATGTTCATATTTTTGTTTTTTTTAAACTTCTTATTCTTAGATTCTTTGTTTTCCTATCAGAAATATTTTATTTTGGATATCCAGTATTTTTCATATTTAGTTTTTATTTTCATTTTTTATATGCCTCAGTCCTAAGTTACTAATTAAACTTAATAATTGTTCTGTTGTCCTAGTCACCCTTGAAAAGATGAAACATCATTTAGGCTTTTCCTGTTTGAAGTTATTTATGGTTTCATCAGGTTTGAGCTTTGCCTTGGACTAATTGTAGTTGTACATGAGTTCTCCTTTAGTATCTCTAAACTTAGCAGTGAATCCCATGTCTCTCTTCTACTGAATGGTACCACTTACGAATAATACATGTTTAATTCTTGAGCTGGAGGGTTGGCATGAGACAAGGAAGGCATGGTAACTTAATGCCCTAAGGAGGATTGGCATCAAATATGGGGTATGGGAGGTGGTGATTGCCTTTTAGTACTGAATAGTGAATAAAAGGATAGCATTCTCTGAATTTGTTGATTAATTAAGGGTAAATTTATTTCGTGAAATTTTCCACAGTAATCCTCTGTTCCTGCTAAACCCCTCTTCCCAGCTTTAATTAGGAAGTGTTACCCAGTTTGATGGTCAGAAATTTGGTTGCAACAAAATCCTAAGTTTTGCTAAAACCAAGCAAGTATATTTATTTTTTATCCTCACTGAGAGAAGGGAGGAAGAGGGCGGGGATGGAGGGAGAGAAGAGAGAGAGAAAGAAAGATAGATATAAGAGAAAACATTAATCACTGCTTCTAGTATGCACCCCAACTGGGATGGAACCCGCAACCTGTGCATACTAGTATGCACTGACCTGAATCCATACCGCAACCTTTTGGTGCATGGGACAAACTTCAAACAACTGAGAGCTAAAACCAAGCAAGTTTAACTCATAGGATACCACTCATTCTATTGAGTTTGCTCTCCTATTAGTGCAATGTTTTTGCCTTTGACAATGTGGTCATGATACTAATTATTTAGATGAACAGCATTTTAGACAAATTATATGATATTTCATTTTTATATATTTTTTCACTTTTAATTCATGTTAAGAGCAAATACTCTATCAATCAGGGATTATTGAAGTGTTTTATATGGAAATTAAATATGTATTTAAATCAGATAAATTACTAATTGGTTACCATTCCTAAAATTTTATATAATAAATTATACAAGATTTTTAGTGTATATTTTTATAATTAGTTTTTACTTTGTGTAGTTTTAAAGTATTTCATTATTATATACTCAGGTATTTTAATAGTATGTATGTTCTATTTATCTTTTTTAAATTTGTATTATTGTGTTACATTATAAAATAGTACAAGAAAATGAGAAATACTGTTTACCTAACACTTTACACCTAAAATACAAATGCAGTGACATGTCCTGCTTAAAATAGGCCATCAATATTGGCAGCTCTTCAACTTTGGCCCCCCACCCCTCCCGCCACACACACTTTTTGCTTTACTTGTTTCTCAGACAGCTTTGCTTGATGAAAGGAATACTGTGATATTAGTATTTACCACAATTTTTTAGAAGCTGAAGAAAATGAAAAGTATTACTGCTACAATGATGAATAGCTGATAAAGGAGTGAAAGATATAAAATTCAGAATCACTGGTTCTCCATTTCCTTATAAGGGTCCATGTTAATGCACTGACTTTATTCGTTTCTCTCATAAATAACTACTCAGTATCTGTTGAATGCAGAATTCTGCTAGGTACTAAGGATAAAGCAGCCAATAAAACACACAGGCACTTTGCCTTTATGAGTTCCCAGCTCATGACTGTGCTGTAATTGTTCCCAGAAAATATATTGCCATATGTTTCTGTTCATAACATGAGAGGTCCTAATTCTTTGTATCTCTAGATAGATATGTTATTGAAAGCATACGGGCATATATATCAAAGGTATCAAATTTTTTGACAGTTTGATTTCTAATCATTTCAATGAAAAATATTTTGTATATTATAAATATATAAAAGTTAGTATCCTATATAATAAAAGGCTAATATGCAAATCGACCAAACAGGGGAACAACTGGTCACTATGATGCGCACTGACCACCAGGGGGCATATGCTCAACGCAGGAGCTGCCCCCTGATGGTCAGTGCACTTCCACAGGGGGAGCGCAGCTCAGCCAGAAGCCCTGAGCCAGGCTCACATCTGGTGAACAGAGCGGCGGTGGCGGGAGTCTCTCCTGCCTCCGCATCAGTCAGACATACCCCGAGGGCTCCCGGACTGTGAGAGGGTGCAGGCCAGGCTGAGGGACCCCCTCTGAGTGCACAAATTTTGTGCACTGGGCCCCTAGTAGAAATATAAAAATACATATAGTGAAAATACTAGGATACTTGCATAGAACAACAGAAGCACAAATTAACAATATGGTAGAAAACTAAGGCAGAACTAGATTAACTTTAAAAGCATATTTTATATGAAATAATTTATATTTGAGTCTTTACATAGATGTTTATTCATGGTGGTTTATATATGCATGTAAAGTACATGCAAACTCTGTTAGTTTGCTTTCTTTATATTATGTAGTGTATCTGGGATGTCAAAATTAGTACACTCTACTATTAGCTCATTTGAATATTGTAAAAATAATCCTATCTAATAAAAGAGTAACATGCAAATTGACCGTCACTCCAACACACAAGATGGCCACCCCCATGTGGTCAAAGATGGCTGCCCCCCTGTGAATACAAGATGGCCTGCAGGGGAGGGCACTTGAGGGGGACCAGGCCAGCAGGGGGAGGGCAGTTGGAGGTGACCAGGCCTGCATGGGAGGGCAGCAAGAGAGGACCAGGCCAGCAGGGGAGGGCAGTTAGGTGTCGATCAGGCTGGCAAGGGAGTGGTTAGGGGGTGACTGGGCTGGCAAGCAGAAGCAGTTAGGGGCAATCAGGCAGTCAGGCAGGTGAGCGGTTGGGGGCCAGCAGTCCTGAATTGTGAGAGGGATGTCTGACAGCCCATTTAGGCCCAATCCCACACCGGGCAGTCGGACATCCCTCGAGGGGTCCCAGATTGGAGAGGGTGCAGGCTGGGCTGAGGGACATACCCTCCCCCCCACCCCCCATGCATGAATTTTGTGCACTGGGTCTCTAGTTAGAAATAATAGAGAATTTTATGTTTTGTCTTACATATCTAAAATTGAAGATACATAGTGTTTCACATTTGCTGTTTCATTAATCACTGCTTGGAATTTTCAAGTTGTATACTTTCATTAATTTTGTGTGCAGTGCATGCATGTGTGCGTGTATGCCAGTGTGTGTGTTGCTGGGTTATAAGCTACACCTGGCCTAGAGCAGCTCATAATCTATTTAGGGGAAACTGAATAGGTAAATCACTTAATCACAAAACAAGATCACTATTGCTATTAGAGTAATATTAACAAAGTATAGGAAACATAGGCTGTAGTTTACTCTCGTTTGAAATTTCTCCCATAAAAATATTCATTTGGAAATAAACTGGAGATGTGACTGAATTATTGCATTTAGGCATTTAGATATTTTAAAAGTTTTTTGGTATCAGTTTCTAGCTTAGATTCTTATCTCAGTACATAAATTATTAATAATAAACTATAAGTTCTGATTATTTAGCTATTTCTATAAAACTTTAAATTAAATCAATGGAAGCATATAAAAATAATTTTTAGTTGTGTTTTCCTTGGAAAGGTTTCTTGAAATAATCTTCACTATTACATTTTATAATATTAATGTTAAGAAAAATGTTAATGTTATTTGTTTATATTTTAGGTTTGAAAAATGTGTGACTGCTAAGGAAAATTTGGAGACTGATCTTTATAAACGATTTATTCTGGTGCTGAATGAGAAGAAAGCAAAGATCAGAAGCTTACATAAATTGTTAAGTGAAGTTCAAGAACTGGAAAAGAACATCGAACATGAAAGGTATTTGACCATTCTGGTTTGAGATGGCAGATGCATAAATTTAAGTGGAATTTCTTCCCAAACTCAATGAAAGTTAGATGCCTTCTTTTTAATAATATGAGATTATTTGATAGTCTGGGTGGGGTTGGATGCTCTTGCTGTTAGGTACAATGGGGTGGAGATCTCAACATGATCTCTCCGTGTCTGCCCAACTGTCACACTTACACTTAAATCATGAAACTGGCATGAAGTTTATCTAAATATTATTTGTTTAATTCTTGGACATCACTAAAAAATATATTAATTTAAAAATTTAATGTTTTGAACAACTACAGAGTGGTAACACATTTGTAATCTTGATGAATAAGTAATAGCTAATTTTAGAATCAAGTGGTTCTGAGACAGTATGTACTGGATTTTTAAGGGAAAATCATAGATGACTGATGGCTGGTATGGCTTGGATATTTATAATTATTTTAGGCATTTGCAGATATAGGTTTGGGTATATTGCCCGCATCTGAGAGAAAACAGGTTTACTAGTGGCATAATCCTATATAATAAAAGCCTAATATGCTAAGTGTCCGGTCGTCCGTTCAACCAATCATAGCGTAATATGCTAATGATATGCTAAGGCTGCTCAACCACTTGCTATGATGTTCCCTGACCACCAGGGGGCAGACAGTTGACTGGTCAACCAGGTGCTATGATGTGCACTGACCACTAGGGGGTGGACACTCCGACCGGTAGGTTAGCTTGCTTCTGGGGTCCAGCTGATCGGTACTGAGTGAGACAGGCCGGGCATGCCCTGGAGCCCTCCTGTGGTCCCTCCCTGGCTGGCCAACCTTTCGAGGCCCTCCCCGGCCCTGATTGTGCACCAGTGGGGTCCCTTGGCCTGGCCTGCATTCTCTCACAATACGGGACACCTCAGGGGATGTTGGAGAGCTGGTTTCAACCTGATCCCTCAGGCCAGGCCGAGGGATCCCACTGGTGCATGAATTCGTGCACTGGGCCTCTAGTATAAAGATATAACATTTGAAGTCAGATGGTCCTAGTTCAAGTGCTGGTCTGACGTTGATACTATCACTACATGACCTTGGGCAAGTCCTTTAAACTCTCTATGCATTGCTTGAGTATCTACATAATATGAATAAAAGCACCTGACTCATAATTTTCAGGAGATCAAATGAAAGGAAGAACTGTTTTGAGATTAAAATACTGAACATTGTGACCCCAGAAGAATAGTATTTTGATAAATGAATAATAAGTGATAAGAAACTGATTCAACAATTAAGTATAATGAGCACTCAACCATATGTAGGTTAGCTAAAAGATAGTTAACATATAGTGATTTATATTAATACTAGTGGCCTGGTGCATGGATTCGTGCACATTGAAAGAAAATTAATTAGAAGAAATATTTTAATGTCACTTTTTGCCTTTTCTCTATAACAGAAGTGTCAGAGATGAAAGAAAATTAGTAAAATGTATATAAAAGTAATATATAAATTGATTAGTAAATAAACAATACCAACATGGTATAACAACAAAGACATGATATAAAAATAACAAAAACATGATATAAAAACAACATTGATAAAAAGTGACTGATAAATTGATTAAACTTATTCTAATATCTCCCTGTATACCACATTAACAGTAAAAACACTTTCAGAGTGCTTGACTAATTTCCCTTGTGATGAAGTATTTACAACTTTAACTTTAATGTCAACAAAAACAACCTAATTCATGATCAACAATGACAGATCGAAACACACGTGTGTGCTTGGCGCCAGCGAGAGCTTTGTATGTATCATGCATGTGTGAGTCAATGTTTATTTTTAAATTGCCAGTGCGTCATGTGTACCGGCCAGTCAGACGGACAGTCAGTTGGTCACTTAGCCTTTTATATATATAGATATAGTTAACATAAGTGATTTCATCTTAATTATATATGTTTCAATATGTTTGTTTAATTATAATGTTTTTCCAGGAATATTTTCTATAATTACTTACTCGTGAATTTGATATCTAGCCAGAGGTGAGCCAATAATATATAATTCTAACTTTTTCTTTTCCTAGGGAAATTACAACATGTTCTGAAATGTCTGCTAACAGAGATACAAACTATGATGAAAGTACTGATGAGGAAGATAAAAACCTGCCTGATTCCTCAGCGTTAGCTCTAGGTAAAATAAATACATTTATTTCCTCTTTTGAATATTTCACCTGGGCTCATCACTCTAATGATAATAATCCATAATGATAAATGCTATGAAAAAAAATTCTCTACAAAAAATTCTTTAGATTTTTTAGTCTAAAACCTTAAATACTAATGTTAACAATGAACATTTATTGTAAAATGCAGCAATTCATTAGCAACAACAAAACAAGCAATCATGAACACATACATACAAACCAAGGTATACTATTCTTGTTAAACAAGGATGCATAAGCAATAAGCAAAATATGACTTCATGTTAAATATCTCCAGCTCAGAGATGGCTGCCTTTACCGTTTGAGATAAAATCTAGCTAGAGCTACAGGTGGGATAAGGCAGCAGTGTGATAAATCTAGAATGCTTTAGATTACCCTGAGGTTGAGACCTTCTCTCACTATTCAGAAAAGGGATTGTAATGGGGTGACATGGGGTCGGTGAGAAGAGAAGGAGAAATGGCACTTTAAAAAAAAATCTTATTATAAGTACATTTTTAAATTTTTTAATTAAATTTTATTGGGGTGACATTAGACAACATGAACATATAGGTTTCATGTGTGGATTACTAATTTACAAAATCTGTATATAGGACCATGTGCCCACCACCCAAAGTCAAATCTCCTGTCACCTCATATTAGGACCCCTTTCTCCCCTCACCCCCTTCCCTCTGGCAACCACACACAAACCTGAGCCTTTCTCAGTCCCTCAGGTCAAGCACCCAGCAAGCAGAGTTTTTAACTGATGAATTATTTTACTAGAATTTTATAGATTTTCTAAAAGCAGAAGCCCCTGAACTCATTTAATATTTACATGATTATGGCATAAGCCAATATTTTCACAATTAATGTTGGATTCATTTATTTAGCAAATATATTTTTGAGTGTCTATTATGTACCAGAAACTTTTCTATACGGTAGGGAAGAAAATACAAAAATTTCTGCTTTTGTGGAGTTTAAATTCTAGCCAGACAATAACAAAATGGGTACATTTAATATAAAATATGTTAAGTGCTAAAGAGAAAATTAAATCAGGATGAGGATTGTGATTTTGGCCAGGACACAGAAAAGGCCATGATATCCAGGGCAGTCGCTAAAGGGGGCGGGTGGAATCAAGAGAGTTGATTTTTTTTTTCTTGGATGAGAGAAATAATATCATGTTTGCATACTGATGGGAGTAAATAAGGAATGGGGGGGGGGGGATATCCAGGTAGTATACAGAGGTAAGGATTGCTGGAATACGTCTCAAAGTAGTTAAGAGAAGATGGGAGCAAATGGACAAGTGCAGGATTCATTTAGCTAGGAGCATGGGCATAATGACAGAGAAGAAGGTAGAATAAATGGACAATGACACAGGAACATATCTAATTGCAGTCATGGAAACTTACTGGTGTTGATTAAATTAGCTGATTGATTAATCTGATTCTAAGTAGATTTGAATTGTATCACACAATCTTGCTTTTGTACATCAGAGTTAAATTTCCATTTGGAGGCTATGCTTGTTTTACGTTAGTGACCAATTTAAAATGAAATCATTCTTTAGTAATAAAATGTAATCAAAAGCTCACAGAGAAAATCTGTACTCTTTCCAATTCAAACATTCACAGTTTTTAAAAAATAGAATGTCTTTTGATTTTGTTCCTTATTCAGAGAATCTCACCAACCTTCAAAATAAATGAAAACTATTGTGGAAGAGAAAATATATGGTTAAATTTGGGTATATGAAAATGGGTGCTTTATGTGTTCAGTCTCTTTTAAGCAAATCTTTTTAAGTTACTATGGTACTACTTTAAATTTGGCAAAATTTCTCTTCTCTTCAAAAATGTTTAGTTCATTTCTTATTTTTTATTTTACATGGCATATTTTCTTTAACTCACATCGAGTTCACTATATATTTGATGTGTAGGTCTCTCATTCTAATTTTTTGTTTTTAATTGTTTTTGATAAGTTTTTTATGTCAAGAATTAAGAGCATTTTGATAGAAGCTTTAACTATTCTTTTCCTTCTGCTTCAGGAAGAAATGTCCAGGAAACTAAAGTTTGCTAAAAAAAAACTGAACCTCAGTTCTAAAATGCTTGATACTGAATTAAGAACTCAATTCCATAGATCTGAGGAAAAACATTGTATGTGCTAAACAGCAAAGTGAGCCTCCTTATAATTTACCATATTCCATGATTTACTTTGTACAGAGACAAAGTATATTCTTAGACCACATGATTTTTTTTAATCACAGCTTTATCTTTTGGTATCTTATCTTATATAATAAAAGGCTATTATGCAAATAGATCGATCGGCAGAACGACCAGTCCCTATGATGTGCACAGACCACCAGGGGGCAGACACTCAGTGCAGGAGCTGCCCCCTGGTGGTCAGTGAGCTCCCACAGGGGGAGTGCCACTCAGCCAGAAGCTGGGCTCACGGCTGACAGACACAGTGGCGGTGGTGGCAGGGTGCAGGCCAGGCTGAGGGACCCCCACCAGTGCACAAATGTCATGCACCAGGCCTCTAGTTTTACATATTATTATATTGTGCTTTGGGCAGAGCTATAGCAATTCCTTTTCCCATCTTGATGATATAATACTTATTCTTAGAATACCAGTAAACATGCAAATTTATTTTAGATATTGCAGGTACATGTATGCTTTTCCTACAATAAAAACAAGAGGAAAGGAACTTGATGGGATTTAATACAACACATTTACACTATCTTTCAGAAAGCCATTTCTTTATATTGTTAAATGTGTAACTAGGTAATTTTTATAATGCATTTTCATCATTAATAATTAAAATCACCAAACTTTTTCATTAGTTGTTCACATTCTTACCCTATTATTGCATGACAAAAAGAGGTTTTCAGTGAGACCAAGATCATTCAGTGATTCCACAGTGTTCATTCAGGAAAATAGTCTGTTTATTTTTATGCCTGTATCCAGAAGTAGGGTAGGGATATTTTAATTTTTATGAATAAGCAATCTGTTTTATTGCTTTATCTCTATAGTTTAAATTTTTTTCCTGTCATTAGGATTATTGAGGAAATAGCTAATTATATGTAGTTCAGTCTAATAATCTACATCAGGCTCATATGAACCATACTATATAGTATGAAAAACCTTTATTCATTAACAGTTTATTAACTAAACGATCTCTGAAGTATTCTGAAAGCTAAACATCACAGTCTGCACCACCCCACAACTACATTTTGTATTTTTCTGTAGCAAGGTTTACTTTCTCTGTCTCAACTTCCAGAATTTTTAGATAGGTACAATGGTGTTACAAACTTTATTTCTTTAGCTGTGACCTCATGCTAAGGCCCTAGGGATCATAAGTATTTCACATCCCCCCCCCCTTAAGATTGTGATAGAGAAGGCGTTACTGGGATTTCTATTTATAGCTCAACCCCTCCATTACAAATGAAGATGTGTCACTTTTACTCCCCATCTAGTTGGTATTAACTCCTGTTGCTTTTAAGATTTCCTAGTTAATCTGGGTTTCTCCTGCCTCCAAAGTTTTTTTATTTTTTGTGGGTTGTTGTTTTTGTGTGAGTATGTGTGTGTGTTTATTTAATGGAAACCTGTTAGGTTATTATAGATATTATGAAACAACCTTCACTGCAAGAAACCTTCTGTTTCTTTGGATAAAATCAAAGTAACACCTGATGTCCATGGTTGTGGAGAAGCTACAAGTTGAATTAGGTCCCTTGAGTATATAAACCTCACCAAAATATATAGAGATATAAACATAACTAATATAGCAGCTAAGTGCCAGACTACCAGTATTTCATTTAAGTTGCCTGTTATTTGCCCAATAATATCTGATATAACCAAAAAAATAATTTATGGTTATGCATTTTTAAATATTTTTCAGAATCATTTGTATTCTAATAACAGTAGAATTATATGTAAATATAGTTTTGGAATGCATATGAATATTCTAAGAATTCTAGCCATTTTTAGAAAACATTTTAGTTGTAATATAATTCAAAATGCATGTGAATATTTAGTGGAAAAATTGGGTTTTTTGAATAGAAATGGAATCTTATGAAGCATTTTGAAAATTTACTGGACTCCTAATTAGCCATCATAAGAATTATTATTTTAAAATTTTTAAATAATATTTTTTGAATTGTAATTATTTCTATTAGTAAAAATTGGCAGTATTTCTTATAAGTAGAGACCAATGAAATCAGCCTTCCTAAAAATACAATTAAGAAAAATATTTATTCTAGAATTTTTTACCCTTCTGAGCTTCATATGAAAGGTGCACAACCACTAAAAACAAAATACCACTTTTCTGCATAATTATTAGTTCGAGATTTAGCACATTAGTTTAATTAGTCCTGCTACTTAACCAACAGAAAGGCCTCTGTATAATTGCTATCAGTAATTTAGGCTTCTGCTTACTTGGTGGGCTTCCTGAAAGGAAGTGTGATTATAGAATAGCCTTTTTGAAAATAAATGAATGGCTATGTCACACAGTTGATGAATGCTGATATAGTAGCTTTTAAAAATAGAGCAGAATCCAAAATTTCTAAGTATCAAAGAGCTTGTTGCTTTGAACAGTGAATGTCTGCTCACAGAGGGGATAACAACATGTACTGCCAAAGAGATTACTCAGAAGTTCAGCTTTACAATCACAGATTCTGCCCTTGATCTTATCCAGCTTATATCATAGGCACGTTCATTTGTAAATTCTGAATAAAAAGCTTGATTTAATAAAACCTACTATAAAACTAAAAAAGCAATTTGAGTGCATTTCCTAGCAATTGTGGGCTTTCACACATTAGTAGTAGTATTGCTGAGGAATGACATTTTAAACTTGAGAAATCTAGAGCTCCTATAGTTCTAGATCTTCTATGTAGTTCCAAGTTCATTATTTTTCAGATGAAGGAATAGAGGTGGCCAGAAATGTTAAGTGGGTTACTGTTGGTCACTCAAGAGAAAAGAATGAGAAAGTATTTGCCTATGTAACAATAAATTAATCACATTTCACATCTCTTTTGAGTTACTGTAAAAACCCTTGGAGATTTCATAACACTGAGTAAATTACCATGGATGCAATCAAATAATGAGAACACTTTTTCTCCCAAAGAGAAGAGAGGTCTTATCCTATATAATAAAACCCTAATATGCAAATCGACCGAACGGTGGAATGACCGGTTGCTATGACATGCACTGACCACCAGGGGGCAGCCGCTTGACACAGGAGCTACCCCCTGGTGGTTAGTGCACTCCCCAAGGGGGAGCGCCACTCAGCCAGAAGCCGGGCTCACAACTGGTGAGCACAGTAGTGGTGGCGGGAGCCTCTCCCAGCTCTGCAGAAGGCAGACATCCTCCAAGGGGTCCCGGACTGCGAGAGGGCACAGGCTGGGCTGAGGGACTCTCCCCCCCAAGTGCACAAATGTCATGCATCGGGCCTCTAGTTTGTATATAAAGTCTCCAGAAAGATATTCAGCATCATCAGATTAAACAAATAGACACCTTGGGGAGAAAATTCCAGAATGTACATATTTCTATTGAGGTCTTCCTTCTATATTTTTTCAAATTGAGATATAATTGACATGTAACATTGTGTAAGTTTAAGGTATACAAATGTGTTGAGAATAATGACAATAGAATTCCTTAGCAACTTTGAAGTTTATAATACAGTATTGTTGACTATAATCACTATACTGTGCATTAGTTTCCAGAATTTATTTATCTACTAGTTGCAAGTTTGTATGGTTAAACAACATTTCCTCAATTTCTCTCCTCTCCAACCTCGGTTAGTCAACATTCTATCCTCTTTTTTAACAAATTTGACTTTTTAAAATTCCACATATTAATGATAGCATACGATATTTGTCTTTCTTTGTCCGACTCTGTATATTAATTTTTTCAGATTTTGACTTAGTGTTATTTACTAGAGAACTCTCAAATATACCAATGGTTGTTAGCACATCTATGATAATTTCTCTATACCCCATTGCTAAAATATAACTGATAGAACCTCCTAAGCAATTATTTCTGCATCTTTATTTATTATTAGACAGACAAAAATAATCTATAATAAAAAAAGCTTAATATGCCAATTAGACCGGACAGCCAAACGACCTTCTGGATGTCATTCCAGATGAAATGGCAGGGGGGCCGAGGCAGAGGTGGTTAGGGGCGATCAGGCAGGCAGGTGAGCAGTTAGGGGCAATCAGGCTGGCAAGCAAGCGGTTAGGGGTGATCAGGCAGGCAGGCAAATGGTTAGGGGTGATCAGGCAGGCAAGCAAGCGGTTAGGGGTGATCAGGTAGGCAGGCGAGTGGTTGGGGTGATCAGGCAGGCAGGCTAGCGGTTAGTAGTCAGCAGCCCCGGATTGCGAGAGGGATGTTCAACAACCTGTTTAAACAGGCAGTTGGACATCTCCCGAGGGGTCCTGGATTGCGAGAGGATGCAGGCCGGGCTGAGGGACACCCCTGCCCCGTGCACAAATTTTGTGCACTGGGCCTCTAGTTCTATTAATGATATTTGTCTCTGGCTATGGATGAATCAGGAGGTTGGCAAAACCTCTCCTCCAAAAAGAAACAAGATAAAAAAGAGAAACAAACATTTCAGTGTTCTAGAAATGGGCAAAAGGCAAATAACAATATGAAGTGTTTATGCTTGAAAAATTTCTGAAATTCAGGTAAAAAATGGGTCTGTGTAGTACTTGCCTAGGGCTGCCCCCATTGTTATCCCCCAGACCCCCATTCCCTCAGCTCGGTCTGTATGGAAGTTTTATCAAGACCTGGGAGACCATGAAGACTGGCAACTGTTATGCCTGGACCAAAGAGAGCTCACTCATTTATCAGTGGAAGTGATACCTACATCTAGCAGTGTTATTGGTGGAAGTAATGATCTTGGATACAGTTGCTAAGTGGTTTGGACCAATGGATGTTCTAACCTGAGGTTAGCCTGCTATGTGGCTACATTTGTACCATCTTGCTTCAAGCATCTATGACTAGGATTTTACAGATATGATGACGACATAAATAGTCATCTATATGCTGTTTCAATGGGTAATACATATATAAGAAAAATTATGTTGTCACATATTTAACTTAAACAAATTTTTTCTTTTGTGCATAACTTGTCAGAGTCTTTACTATGCTATTGTGCATAGTGATGAAGGGTGTAATGTACTGTGAAACATTTCTCAAGATTATATGACCTTAGGAACGTTTTCATGGATGTTATTATTTCATGCAACCCATGTGAGAAATCTTGTTTTCGATTATTTCAACTTGTATATAAATGAGGTGAAAAAGGGGGAAGTGTTTAAAAAAGGAAATATTTTCCCAGTGCAGTGTCTGTATGTCCCTGTTTTAAGAGAAGATTCACTAAATAGGAAGAGGATATAATCAAGGATATATTCTCAAAGTATAGCATGAACCCATGAAAATAAAGTTAAATTTCAAAGCATAGAGTGACTTGCAGGAATTCTGGGAATAGATTAAAATGATATTTTTACCATTGTTGTGGTCAGAGGACTGGTCTGAGAATGGACTTAGGACAAATGTTTGTTGATATAATTAATAGTGATAGTTGAAAGAAACACTACACAAATGCTGCTTAATTTGGCCTATCTCACAGTGAGTTCTTAACCTCTGGTTCATGAAGCATGTTCAATGAGGGCATCATAGAGCCCTTCAGAATTATGCATGCATGTATTAGTTTGCTAAGACTTCTATAACAAAGAACCACAAACTTGGTGGCTTAAACACAGAAATATATTGTCTCGTGAGCTAGAAGTCTGAACTCAGGGTGTCATCAAGATTGATTCCTTCTGAGGGCCATGAGGGAAGGATCTATTCCAGGCCTCTCTCCTAGGCTTATCACTGGACATCTTATCGGTGTTCAGATTTCCTCTTTTTATAAGGAGTAGGGCCCACATAAATGACCTCGTTATTTGATTACCTCTGTAAATACTCTGTCTCCAAACAAGGTCACATTCTGAGGTACTGGTGATTAGGACTCCAAAATACATTTTGGGGGAATACAATTCATCCCATAACAGTGGAAATGTACATTTTCAAAAGAGACCATGTTCCAAAAAATATTCAAAGCCATTGATCTTGGAGAATAGTGTTGAACCCAAAAAGATAGAATAACACTTGTTAAAAGAAAATTGAAACTTACAATAAATGACAAGATGAGAAGAGAAAATAGTGTTCAAACAGAAGCTGAGTCACCTCTGTCAGTACATTGGACTGGAGGTTTGTCTAGAACTGTATTGTTCAGTAAGGTAGCCACTAGCTATTGAACAATGGAAATGTGGCTAGTATAAATTGAAATGTTCTGTGATTATAAACAACACATTGGATTTCAAAAATTTAGTGTAAAAAAGAATGTTATATATCTAATACATTTCTATATTAATTATACATTGAAATAATATTTGCATATATTTAGTAAATATATTACTAATGTTAACTTCATTATTATTGTAGTTTTGAAATACCTTTCAAAAAAAAGCTGTTTATTCACAGCTTTACCTTTACCTTGTTCTTTATTCCTTTTTGCATTATGTGTAGTCATTGGAGGTTATTTTCCTTTATCCTAGAGAACTTTCTTTAATATACCTCTTAGTGCACAGTTAGCTTTCAATAAATTCTCTTGGTTTTAGTTTTGTGAAAGCTTGCAGTTTTGAAAGGAATTTTGCTGGTTTATAAGTTAACAGTTGTTCTTTCAGCACTTTGAAGATGTTACTCCATTGTCTTCTGGTTTTTTTGTTCCTATTAATGAGTTATCTCTTAGTCATAATGATGCTCCTATGAAATTAATGTCTATTTATTCTTGCTAATTTTATACTATCACTTTGGTGTTTAGCAGCTTTTGTCTGATGTTTCAAAATGTGTGTGTGTGTGTGTGTGTGTGCGTGTGTGTGTTTCCTGCTTGGGATTTATAGAGCTTTCTGAATTGGTGGCTTGAAATCTTTAGTCAGTTTTAGAAAATTATTGGCCAGTAGTTTTTCAAATATTGATTCTATCCTGTTCTTTCTCTTCTCCCTTTCTGGGAATTCAATTACACTAATATTAGACTTTTCCATATGTTAGAGTTTTCACTATGTTCCATACATTCCTTATGGTCTTTTCCATAATTTCAATTTTTTTAGCTTTGTGTGCTCCGGCTGGTATTTTTTCAACTGATCCACTTTGTTTATTGAAATTACCAATCTGTTGGTTTGGTCCTTACTCATTTTCCTTGTATATGATGAGACAATTAGGCATGCATATTAATCTACTTTGAAGGTATGTTTCCCTTGGTGGTTGGCTGCTTGAAGGTGGTGGTCTCTTATAGCACCTGATTTATTCAGTGTCTTGCAAATCAAAGGAATGCGATAATTAAAATAATTAATTAGTGAATTTGACTTATGTGTATGCTTCATATTGATTTACTGATGGCAGATGTATGTACGGTATTTTGAAAGTGTTTTTACCCCATTCATGACACATTTCAAATATAAAAGTGCCCAAAGTAGTATTAAAGCAGATGTAGTAACTGAATTTAATCACTCCAAAGGGTGATTAAAATCAACAGAAACAACTCCAGAATTTAAATAATATAGTTTATTCTTTCCATGTATTTTGATATGGTACATCACTGCTCATCATTGAGATGGGTGTTATGGCCTTACAAGGGAATTGAGAATAGTGGAACAGTATGAATGGGAACGTTTTAAGAACTTATTCTGTGAGCTGGACTTGAGATATGAGGCTTTGACATATAACATGATACTCCCAGGCATTATGATGGCAAACACTGTGATGACGGTAAGATGCATTAACTGAGATTATACACGTCCAGCCTGAGCTCTTTCTTCAGTACATCACTTTGGTGACAAAAAGATTTTTAAAACTGCTGGGACCAGTAGAGGTGACAGTGTTGATGGCAAATCAGTAATGATCTATTGGTAACTCAAAGACGAGTGATGGGTTTGGAAGAAGATGCTGGATGCACTGCTTTCAATATATTTCCAATAGTTTTTATTTGGAAAAATTATTGTTAAAATTAAATACCAATAGGAAGATAAATTGGGCTAGAGAAGTATCTTCTAAGAAATTATGTTTATTCCATTAAAACTGTATTCCAGGAGACAAATGTTAAAATATTCCTGAGTTTTATTAATAAATAAGTTTGCAAAACACTGTGTGAATAAAAATTAAACATTTTCTTTACTTCTAAATTGTTCAGTCTTTAATATGGCAATTAGTATGCATTTTTTATCTTATTAAATAATGACTACAGCATGCACCATTTTCCACAGTTCAACATTTGCATTATTAGAAAGTTAATTTATTTCCAACAGAATGTGAGATTATTGAAAATTAAATAAAGTGTATAACAATATTTGATATACTTTTTAATTTGCCATTCTATACTCAAATTAATTTTGTCAATATAAAATTCAGTCTTTAATAAACAATGTTTACTAAAATAGAACTTCCTTACATTTCTCTGTGCATTTATCATTTCCTTATTCACTTTTATTGGTTATTATATTTCATAGAGATATTTATAGCATACTTGATTTGGAAGTATAAAATTATGAAGTTGGGTAAGAAAGATTACATTTTAAAATAAAAATTTTAATAATGTCAATTTTTAGAGATTTAAAAAATATTGAATAGATTTAGTTTACCTGACAAAACTCAGACCACTTTATTTTTAAAAAAATATTTTTATTAAATTTTAGAGAGAAAGGGAGAGGGATAAAGAGATAGAAACATCAATGGGAGAAACATTGATCAGCTGCCTCCTGCATGCCCCCTACTGGACATCAAGCCTGCAACCCAGGCATATGCCCTAATGGAGAATCAACCAGTGACCTCTTGGTTCCTGGGTTGATGCTCAACCACTGAGCCACACCAGATGGGCCAGGACACTTTCTTTAGTAAACAACACAAACTTCACAGGCTATTTAATGTGATTTTTCTCTTTAGAAATTCTGAAGGTTTCTTTTCATGATTTTTCAACTGCAAATCAAGCCTGCATAGGAGCTCTTTCTCTGCTATAGTCTCTTAACAGCTTCCAAAGTCAAATACTAGGTATTAAAACTTGATGTAATTTCCATTACAAAGGAGGACAGAAACAATGAATCATTTCTTTTAAAAATGTAATTGCTTTATAAATGACAACCTTTTTAAAAATACTTTATTTTAGACCCAAAGCTAAACAAAACAAACAAAAAATAGCATCTAATAGTTATATGGAGAACCTCTCATAGACATGCTGTCAGTTAGAAAGTCTGTTTTCAATGCCAAGTACTTACAGCTCATGTTACAAAGAGTGTGATTGACAGGTCAGAATACCATTGGCATTCTCATTGTAACTCAAAATAAGAAGCGTGTTGCTTTAGAAACATAAAACAAAGATGCCATCATTTTATTAGCATCTTTCTATTTCTTGACTTCATGTTTAGTTAGGAAGAAATTTTTTTTAAATGTAAATACTTTAAGAACTAATCTATGTTTTCAAAGAGAAGGATAATTTGACATCTCTTGAATCACCATCTCATGTAATTCTGAAGAGGAAAATTTACCTTCTTATAAGAATTCCTTTATGCTTAGAATTGCTTTTGTATTATATATGCTTGTTTAAATATCACATTAAATTGTAACAACCCACATGTTTTAGATGCTCCCACATTCTAATGCTGCTTTCTTATTTGTAGGTCGGCATCATAAAAATAAAATAGTGTTTGTGAGAGGCATAGCCTATTTTAATGGAAAAGATTTATATTGTGAGCTGAGAGCTCATGTCTGATCTTCCCTTAATTATTGTGGATCAGGATACCCTTCCTGAACCTCTACAACAAGCAGGGATTCTGAAGCCATATAGTAACAATATATATGAAAGTATTTGCACTCTGTAGAGCACATGGACTAGTATTTTTCTAATCAATGTTATTCTTTTAAGGAGTTTATAGATTCCAAATAAATTTGTAGATACCATTCTTTGTTTTCCATACTCTTTGTTCTCTATTCTAAAAGGAAGTTGAGTTGATTTTGTATTATTTTTGCATCACCTAGCACAGTGCCTTGCACACAGTACACAGTAGGATTTTTAACACTTGTTCATTAAGTGGTGAATGAATTCTTCACAGTATAATTAAATATATTTAGATGAACACAATAAATGCAGTTTAATTGGATTATTTTAAATTCATTTTCCTGCCATGTTGTTTAAATACCATTAGTAAAATGTGGACAAATTTGGACTTTCATTGTTATTATCTGGCATAAAATCAGGACTGACTCAGTGTTTATTTTAGCATCATAATATTGTTAAACAAAGCCCTGCAGTTATGACTTTTATTTGGCTCAATTTCCTACCTATTTCAGAAGGATAAATTATGGTTTATACTAGTTGTTTTTCTCTAAGCTTCATAACACTTATTTAAACTTTGTGTTACATCCAAATTAGCCTAAAAGACTCCATTCATTCTCTGTTCTTTGGCTGGCGTGCCACTTACTTACAGATTCATTGACTATGATTGATTATAAACTGCCTGTGAGACCCACTTACACGGATTCGTCATTTGTTAAAGTTTAAATGAGTCACAATTCCCTCTGCTATTGGACTTTACAACGTGCAATAAGGTGTTTTTAATGACTTTCTTTGCAAAATATACTCCTTTCATCTGCAGGTCAGCCCAGTTTAAATCTCTGTTTTGTTGGACACTACCCCAAAATAAAACTTTTATTCCTCATTATTCTTTTTGTTCCATGAAACCATATTCTAAAATATTTTAAAAGCCAGAGTGCAAACTAATTATGCCACCATAAAATATTTTCACAAACATAAACAGTTACAATATTCTACATCAACCAATTCACCAAAATCACCTTTTACATTTAGTGCAGTTCTCATAAATTAAAAAATGCACAACAAATGCCACTGATGTAGTTAGTTGTGTATTTGCCTGATTGTGAGCTCCTATAGAAAAGGGATAAAACCACGGTTTATACTCTTGCATCCCAGAATCAGCACTTAATGGGTAGCCAACATTTTTTGGTTAGATTGAATTGTCTTAATACTTCTGTACAAGATCTACGAAAAACCTTACTAGGGAGTGCTCCACAGAGGTCTTTAGTAGAACTGTGGCCTAAAGTTAAAAACCAGGAGCAGAAGCTGAGCTGTCAGGTAATTCTCAGGGTGAAAGACCAGGCATTAGAGCATTAGGACTTTCATCTGAAATGACTTGTTCAGTTTGGGGTTAAGATTTGAATTTGTGGAGTTTTGTCCAAATCCATCTAGATAACCTCTTATCCCCCTTTCAAAACAATGTCTACAATAGGATGCCTAGGATTATTGTAATCAAGTCTTGTTCAATAGATAGAGGCAAAGAAGCATCGAACAGACTGTCAAACTACAGTGGGAAGGTAGGGGAGAGTTGCGGGGGTAAGAGATCAACCCAAAGACTTGTATGCATGCATATAAGCACGATCAACAAAAGCAAGACACTGGGGGGGGGGGGGAGGGCAAGTGCCGGTGGGGTAGGGGAGGCCGGGGGGAGGTCAATGGGGGGGGGGGGGGGGAAGGAGACATATGTACTACTATTTGTAATACCTTAAACAATAAAATAAAATTTTTTTAAAAAAGGAACAAGGTGGTTGAATCTGCTAAGTTTCTGGTCAAAAAGGAAAGTAAACTAACATTAATTTTGTGCTGCTCTGTATGGGATGCTGGGCTAGGTGCTTTACATAATTTATTTAATCTTGACCACGATCAATGTCAGGCCTTATAGCTCTCAATTTCAGAGAGGTTAAGTAATTTGTCCAAGGTTCTGCAATGAGTAAGTGAAATAGCCAACATTTGAACTCACTTGTGACTGATAACAAAGCCTGTCCTACATAATTAGGCACTGTTATTTAGGCTCTTTTACTATCAAATAATAACTGGATTTGATTGTTAAACAAATCTTAACTCTTTTATGGGGGTGAACTGACCAGATTTAATGTAAAGAATATTGAAGTAAAAAAATGATATCGTCGCCCTAGCTGGTTTGGCTCAGTGGATAGAGTGTCGGCCTGTGGATTGTAGGGTCCCAGGTTTGATTCCAGTCAAGGGCATATGCCCAGGTTGTGGGCTCAATCCCCAGTAGGGGCATGCAGGAGGCAGCCTATCAATGATTCTCTCTCATCATTGATGTTTCTATCTATCTATGTATGTATGTATGTATCTATCTATCTATCTATCATATATATATATATATATATATGTGTGTGTGTGTGTGTGTGTGTGTGTGTGTGTGTGTGTATATTTTAAAGAACTAAAAAACAAAGATATTGTCATTTAGTATCTGGAAAATAAAAAGTTACTGAGACATCATTTAAAAACTTAATTAGATGTACAGAAAAGGCCAATCTGCAAAGAACCCTTCATAGTTTAATAAGTTTGTTGTCAATATAAATTCTACTTAGTTCTTAAACTTTGAGTTGGATAACCACGTGTTCCTATGTCTGTCTGTACAGTAAGCAAATGGAAGTACCCAGGTGTTTCTGATTTTCTTTGGAAGTGAATCCAGAGAGAGAAGAGCCTCCTCTGCTCTTTCTCATCCTCAGATTCTGAGGAGATTACTATCCTATATAATAAAAGCGTAGTATGCAAATTGTTCCTTTGACCTGGAGTTCGTCCGGGAGTTTGACCAGGGGGCAGGGCCGGCCGGGGAAAGGGAGGGAGGCCCCGGCCGGCAGCCGCTAGGGACCCTATCAGTGCGCGTACCAGTGCACGAATTTCATGCACTCGGCCTCTAGTAGTTAATAATTGATATCCCTTTTGAAGCATCAATTTGGTATACTGTAATGTAGTTTATCTTTTGCTTACTGACTGACTTTTTAGGGAGAACTTATCCTTTCCCAGGAAAGGACAGCTGTCTCTTGCATTTGTGTATTATCCAGAAACCTTTACTTCCTAGAACTTCTGTTAAATTGTGATATATGCCACAATTGTTGACAGCACTATGGAAACCTAGGTTTCAGCTGTAGTTACCAATATCTTAGTTCTCTGATCAAGGCATTTTTTGCTAACTTCTCTGCATCTAATTTTTCTCATCTATAAAATTTAAGGAGAAAATTAAATAACCACAAATTCAATCAGTTTTCTAATGCATTTAAAGTCTACTGTTTGTTCTTTAATGAGGTCAGGGAAAGTGTGCCAGGAGGTAACTCTAATGCTATTTGGTAGAAGGGTGTTCCTAAGTTTTCTTCTATCTATTGCCATCAGAATAATTCTGAAAGGAACTATACCAGTGGTTCACTGATTAAATCATAGCTTAATTTTCCTCCATCTGATTTTTGGGCAGCCCTATGGTATTTGATAATTCTGCCTATTGAACGTATAACTAGAAGTGCAGTCAAGAAGAAACTTACAATGGTTATAAAATTGATCATCCTGGGCAATAACATTTCTCCTGTCTCCAGGAAAATGTTTGGTTCACCTTATTTGTATTGCTAAGGGGGCACTATATTAATGGAAATTATATAGTTTTAAAAATATTTAAATTTAAGCCTCTTTAAATATAATTTTTGTATTATATATTAATTATCATTTGATATTATTATTATACTAGAGGCCCAATGCACGAAATTCGTGCAAGTGGCTCAGCCCTGGCAGCCCTTGGCCCTGGCAGCCTGGCTGCCTCATGGCCCCACCCACTGGTCATTCCCAAAGGTCATTCTGCCATCCGGTCTAATTAGCATATTAGCTCTTTATTATATAGGATATAATCCTATCTAATAATAGACAAACATGGTAATTGACCGTACCTTCGCTACACCTCCCATTGGCTAATCAGCGAGATATGCAAATTAACCCAACCAAGATGGCGGCCGGCAGCCACACAGCTGAAGCGAGCAGGAGGCTTGCTTGCTCCAGTGATGGAGGAAGCCAAGGTTCCTCGCCTGTCGCGGCCTGGCTCTGAGCTCAGAAAGCAACAAAGTTTCAATTATAGAAGCTAAACAAACCTCAGATACCTGCTTTCAGCAGGCTGCGGCCACAGAGCTGGAGCGAGCAGGAGCCCGGCTCTCAGCTCTAGTGACGGCAACAAAGTTTCAATTATAGAAGGTAAATAAATCCCAGAATAAAAAAGAAAAAAAGGAGAGGCTGGGAGCTTCAGTCGCCGGCCAGCCTGAAAACGGCCCTCAGCCCCTCACCCAGACTGGCCAGGCACCCCAGTGGGGACCCCCACCCTAAAGGGGGTGTGGCCAGCCTGAAAACAGCCATCAGCCCCTCATCCAGGCTGGCCAGGCACCCCAGTGGGGACCCCCACCCTGAAGGGGGTGTGACCAGCTGCAAACAGCCATCAGCCCCTCACCCAGGCTGGCCAGGCACCCAAGCGGGACCCCCACCCTGGTCCAGGACACCCTTCAGGGCAAACCAGCCGGCCCCCACCCATGCACCAGGCCTCTATCCTATATAGTAAAAGGGTAATATGCAAACTGACCCTAACAGCAGAAGGACTGGGCATGACTGGTCACTATGACACACACTGACCACCAGGGGGCAAACGCTCAATGCAGGAGCTGCCCTCTGGTGGTCAGTGAGCTCCCACATCGGGGAGCTCTGCTCAGCCACAAGCCAGGCTGATGGCTGCCAGTACAGTGGTGGTGGTGGGAGCCTCTCCTGCCTCCTCAGCAGCACTAACGATGTCAGACTGCAGCTTAGGTCTGCTCCCCGCTGGCAAGTGGACATCCCCCGAGGCTGCCGGGCTGCCAGAGGGATGTCTGATTGCCAGCTTAGGGCCAATCCCCCAGGGAGCAGGCCTAAACCAGGAGGTGGTCATCCCCCGAGGGGTCCCAGACTGCGAGAGGGCACAGGCCGGGCTGAGGGACACCTCCCCCCCCCCCCAAGTGCACAAATTTTTGTGCACCGGGCCTCTAGTGTAATATAATACCTGTCATACTCAATAAAAATTAGCTGAATATAGCATTTTTATTATTACTATTAGTGGTGGTGGTGGTGGTGATGGTAAGAGTACTACTGTTAAATGCAAATAAATATTACTCTTTTACTTAAATTTTCAGAAATATTTTAAAATATGCTAATAGTATTCATTCTAGTAATTCACATATTTTAAAAATATTCCTGGAATTTAATCTTAGTAAAATTTGATAAGAGATTTATAAAGAAATATAGTGGTGGCTTTCAGTAAATAAGATCTTGTCTGATGAACAAGGGCTTTTTGATTTGGGGATGGGATTTACCAGGCTTCAGAGAAATGTGAGTTGGTAGGCTAAACAATGAGCCTTCGTACCCCCAGCCACTTTCAAAATTGGACAAAGCTGCTGTGCTCTAGTAATTCTTTTCATGCTTATTTGGGTCAATAGATGTTACCAAATGCTCACAAAGCTCTTTCTTTAGTAAAGTGTAATTTTCATCTTTATTTTAAATAACAAAAATAAACATTAAAGAATGAGGTAGAAAAATGTAATAATAAATACTATTAGACACACAGTGTTCGTCTATGTGTATACATGATGAATAAGAGAGAATTATATTTGCAAAGTGGTTTTGATGAAGTTGAAATTTTATTTTTCCATGAATCAATTTAGTTTTGTCAATGAAAAAAGCTTAGGTCATACCTTTTAGTTATATGGTTCTCAGATTCATAAGTAATAAAAAAATTAAACCATTTTATCAGGATTGTAAAAGTTTTCAAGATACAGACTTTTTAAAGTGTAAGGAATTAGGCAAAATAGGGTTAACTTTTTCCTTAAGAAATGGTTAGTTGCTAGGAGACGACAAATAGATGTAGATGTCAAAGCTCATAAGTAGACTGATATCTCTTTAGAAAAGATGTTTAATTCCTGCTCACACTAGACTATGCCATTAATAATTCATGGCCTAATGATTCTATTTGCATGAATTTTAAATTTTGTTGGGAAGAATACAAATGATTGGACTGTGGAAGAGAATCATGTGTTAAAAAGCATCAAATTAATTTATTTACTCCAGTATTTGTTAAGTGCCTGTTAGGTGTTGGGCCTGATACCTGGTTCCAGGGTTCACATATTAAATAGCTTTTTCTTTTAGGAATTCATCCTGTATTTGAGGAAAGAAATAGCTAAACATTTAATTTCAGTGCAAAGTAGCAAGTGTATGAAATGGAAGTTACTCAATATATGTTCAGTGAATGAACAATGAATGAATGAAATGTAAAATGCTATGTAAGTGAGATGAAGGTAAAAACTGAAGGAATGACTGAATCCATCTGAGACTTATACACAGAGTTGGTGATGTTTGAACTGTAAATTAAAGAGTCAGTAGAAGAGCTACAGAGTGAGCAGGCCAAGAAGGAAGCACAGAGCATTCCAGGTAGAGAGAATAACATGTGCAAAGGCATGAAGGTATTTTTTAAAAAAGAGTAAAAGAATAGGAAGGGAGGCAGCATGGTGAGACATGAGCTGGATAGGGAGTGATACAATTGCATTAATCTTTTAGGAAGATAAAGGTCATTAGAGTGTGGAGGATGGACCAGAAAGAGGAACCCAGAAGGCAGCAATGAATTAAAAGAATATTGAATTAAAACACGAGAAAATAGTGTCTTCTGAGATGGAGAGGGGAGAAACTGAGAGCTATTTAGATCTAGAGTTAACAGAACTTGATTAAGAACTAGAACTAGAGTTAACAGAACTTGATGATTTATTCCACATGAATGGGGGCATTCTGACTTTTTAGGTTCCTATCTTAAACTAGTAGATAGATGGTAAGACTAGTAATCAAACTAATGATTTAAAATTTTTCACATATGAATTTGTGCTTTGGGGACCTCAGATTTTTAAAAAATCCCATAAACAGTTGGAATTCTATCCAGAGCTAAGAAAGCACACTAGGGTAGATTCTGTCACAGTTAACAGCAGCGTAAGTTGGCAAGGTCACCAAGGAGAGCCAGTACTGTGAGATACTGAGAGTCCTTACACATGTCCCTAAGGGCCCTGTCAGAAAAAACAAAGATTATTTTTGAGGGGTTTCTAAGGTAACTCAAAATAGGTAATACAGGTGTGTGAACAGCAGTATGTATATTTAATTGGTATCTAGTGACTGTCCGACAGGACTTTCAAAGAGTGATTTATGTTAAAAAAAATCAACAATACAAAGTAAATAAAGAAAATAAAATTTTGAGTCGTTAGATTTTTAAATTAATGCATTTGTTAAATAATTGCACTCATATTATTTATTTTAAAATCCAAGGAGTACAACATAAGTTTACATGAATCTGTTTCTTTTGTAATGAATATAGTGTATTGAAATAATTCTGTTAAATAGAATAATAACCAGTCCCAGTTCATGGATCTTTATTTTTTTCATCTCAGAAGAAGCCTTTCTTTTTAAAAAATGCTTTATTATTCTACAGTAAGGTTTTCACATTTTTTACTGAGCCTTACAGTAATATATTTCACATTTCAATGAGCATACACATTTGCATGTGTGTGTAAAACTGGCATACATTTTATGAAATACTACCTACCCTAGTTTATATCTCATGAATATTCTCTAAGACTTTTATTTTTTTAAATCTGGTTACCATCTTCTTAACTTATTTTATAACTGAGTAATGGGTCACGCCTGCAGTTTGAAAAACTCTGCCCCAGACATTATTTGATACCCCTAATGTTTCAGTGTTTTGCCTTATTGATGCTTATTTTCTCACCTTCACTAACTCTCTTCTATGAAATTGTAAACAGGTCTGATTCTCATTTATCTTAAAAAATAAAAAAACTCTATCTTGCTTGCTCCACTCATTCTTAAAATTATTATTGAATCTAACCTTAATTTTCCTCCAAATTTCTAATATGTATATAATCAACGCTTGCTACTTCAATCTTCCCATTACATTGGTCCTTTTTGCTACACTTACTCCCTTAGCAATCCATCCAAAATCAGTTTCCTTGATAATAGCAAGTACTTATATAACAGTTAATGTGCCAGACTAAGTGCTTTATAAATATTAACATATTTAAATCACAGCAAATAGGCACTGTTACTGTCCACAGTGAGATATATAGCTTGCCCAAGGATACACAGCAGGGAAACCGATATTGAAACCTAGGTATCATATATGGCTCCCTCTTAAACTGATTTCTGTAACAAAAGATTGCTATTTGTATTTTTAACCAAGACACATACACACCTACCTCTATATCTCTACTGATATATTGTTTCCATTTAAAATCAAACATCATTTTTAAAGACTGAGCTGTAATAATGTAGTAGTAGTCTAACAGTAGCAATGGTTGGTAAGTGTTCTGACTACATGCTTGTCTTACCTCAAGGGGAGAGAATGATGTTTTGATGGATGTGGTGTCATTAAAATAGTTTCACAAACGTAAGGAGATTGAGTGAGTGCTCCAGCAAAAATGAAAATATAGGAATGTATTGGTTTCCTAAGGCCACCATAGCAAAATGCCACAGCTGGGTGACCTAACAGAAATTTATTTTCTCACATTTCTGGTGGCTGGAATTCTAAAATCAAGGTGTTGGCAGATTTAGTTTTCCTGAGGCCTTTCTCTTGACTTGCTGTTGTCTGCCTTCTTGCTGTGCCCTCATATGGCCTTTTCTCTGTGTGTGCCCATCCCTGGTGTCTCTCTGTTTATAAGGATGCCACTCATTAGATTAGGGCCCACTCATATAGCCTCATTTAATCTTAATTCCCTATTTAAAGATCCTATCTCTAAACCCAGTCACATTCTGAGGAATAGTGGATGTTAGGACTTTAAGGTGAATTTTAGGGGACACAATTCAGTCCATAACAAGGATGAAAAAAGGCAACCTATTGCACATAGATACCTTGAAAAGGATTGCAGATTAATTTAATGAAAATGAGATCTAGCAAAGAGATAATCAGCAGATAGAGTATTGATCCTGAATACTGTTGTCAGCAGGATAAAGGAGGCAATAGATTAAGAAACTGGAAGCACATTTAAATGATGTAGAGAAAGGAAGGTCAAGACAGATTTGTTGACCTAACCAGCTTTCCTAGATACAAGCAGAAAATTGCCGTTCAGGGGTTTGCAAAGCTTATATCCTTGCTATGTGCCGATCACTGACGCAGTCTAAATTAATGGAGAGTGGAACAAACAACAGTGGGATGTGGCAGATGAGGGCAAGCTCTTAGAGCATATTTTTTTGAGATAATGTGTAAAGTTAAAATGTTTTTGGATTTTAAAATGTTTTTGGATTTGAAGTATGTAACTAATTTAAATACATTTTTTCTTTTTTTAATTTTATTTATTGATTGGTTTTAGAAAGAGAGAAGGAGAGAGGGAGGGGAGGAGAGGGAGAGAGACAGAGACAGAGAGAGAGAGAGAGAGAGAAGCATTGATTTGTAGTTCCACTTATTTATGCATTCATTGGTTGCTTGGTTGCTTCTTGTATGTTTCCTGACCAGGGATGGAACCCACAACCTTGGTGTATGGGGAAAACACTCTAACCAACTAAGCTACTTAGCCAGGGCCAAGATATTATTTTTCATAATTTCCACTATTTTACAATGGTGAATGTAGTAGAAAAAATGAATATAACTCTTCACATCATGCATTTGTAGTATTAGTGGTTTCTTCCTTATTATAGACCACAATTTCCTATCTTCCATGTTGAGTAATTTTTGTTATACTGTACACTGGGCATTAAGAGTTCTATATTGTCAAGAGTCTGTTATCTTCCTTTGAAGAGTGTTGAATTTAACAGTTAAACAGTTAATTTACTGGCAAATAAGCTCAGTCCTTTTTCTTGTTTTTCATGCTTAATTATGGTGGGTCCAGACGTTTTAGGGGTGTCACCGAACTCAGCATTTTCACCTTTGGACGGGTGGCATTTTACTCCACCAGACAGAAGTTCTACATCTCCATGTGTATGTAACATCAGGACTTTCTATTCGGCTCATCAGTAGCTGTTTTCTGCTGGGCCTTACGTCCTGCCCTGTGCATGTACAGTTTATTATTCATCCAGTAACTCAAAGTGACTCCTGTGGGGGGCTCAATTTTTGTGTACTGTTTTCGGTTTTCTGCCCTGCAAATTCCGACTATTTCAGTAGCTCCAAACTCTAATTTCTGCCCCTTCAATGGAGTGCAGTCATTGTGCTCTGCTTGGGTTCCATCTACCTCCTTGTGCTGAGGTCCAGGAAGTGCCATCAGTCAGAAGGACAGAGTGACCCTGGGCTCACCTCTTGTATTATCCTTATTTCAGGAAGCATAGTCCTGCACCAGCTGTTGTTCAATGTTCAAAACCAATCATTTCTTCTTGAGAAATTTAAACCATCTTAAACATGAGGTTTGATAAAATTAAATTCAGCTTTATAGAGGTTGTTTTTTGCTGAGGCTAGTTTTCTATATCCCTATTAATATATCCCTACTACTGTTTTGAAAAAATCAAACATGGCTATATATTAGCAACATAGTAAAGATAAATCACACCAGCTTGAAATATTAATGTAAACCACTTAATAAAAACCCCATCCCAAGAAGGAACAGCATGTTAAAATCACATGAGTTGAGAAAAGTGTTCTGAGAATGGTTCTGTCAACAGAAGTTTGTTTTCTTAGCTTTTTTTTTTTTTCTTTCTTAGCTTTTGATGTCTTCGGGTAACAAAGTCAACATTCTTCTGTATTTAATGAAAATAGGTTTGGAAATAGCAACAGGTGTTTTGGTAATAAAAAACTTTCATGGCTTAAATCATTAGGACACCTTGTTTTCTTTATTATAATTACTGAAACAAGAGCTTTTGAAATTAATCTGTTTCTGTATAGACTTGAAGAAGGGAGTCTAGGAAGTATCCTTATTCAATTTTGGATTTGTCATGTTTAGTGTAACAACTTAGAGTTAGTAGATTTTAAAATAATTTTTTAAAATATAAACAAAAACAGAAATGTTTAGCTACTAGAAGCCTAGGAATATAATCTTTATTGTCATCATAGAAATAACACATTAATAAATAGAAAATAAATGAGAAGTTAAATTACTTTTTGAATAATTTTTTAAATATATTTTTCATTGATTTCAGAGAGAAAGGGAGAGGGAGAGAGAGATAGAAATATCAATGATGAGAGAGAATCATCTATTGGCTGCCTCCACATGCCCACCACTGGGGACTGAGCCTGCAACCCTGGCATATGCCCTGCCCAGGAATTGAACCGTGACCTCCTGTTTCATAGGTCCATGCTCAACCACTGAGCCAGGCCAGTTGGGCTTGAATAATTTTATAACATGTTTCATGGGTGTTAAAATGTACCAATTTATTTAAATTTTCAATCTTAAAATGTTCATTTGATATCCGTATTTAAAAGGAATAATTTTTTATCTAAAAAATATGGACAGAGAAATTGTTTGAACGATATTTTAAAATAGTTCATTTGATCAGAAAAGAAGAAAATACAAATTAATATTACATGACAATTTAAAGCAGGGAGAAAGGACAAGACTTGATCATTTGCAGTTTTAGAAAAATTCTCTCAGGAATTTTGTTGGAAATGAATGAATTGGAGTTGTTTTGGCAATTTTTTAAGCTCTAACAGTAGTCTAGGCAAGATCTTATGAAAGTACAGGGTACAGAGAGTTATCAGACAGATCTCAGAACTTTTTACAAGGTGCTGATTGGATGTGAGTGGAGAGTTTTGGAAGGCATCAAAAATAATTTCAAATTTGGTTCTTGGCAAGTTAGGGGGACAGTGGCATTATGCAGGTTTGTACTTAGCCACATTGCTAAGATGGCATGCTGAAAGGGAAAGTTAGCACATTGCTAGCAACAATTGCTAACAGTGATGATGAAGCATGGTAAACAAACTTTACACATATAAGGTCTAATGTAGAGAATATACATTAATAATAAGCTGTAATTAATTTCCCAAATGTTATTCTCTTCGTCAAATCAATGCTTAAAATAATTTTGCTCTTGTTTGTCTAATTTTGAGTATCATGACAAAATAGTATACAAAATATTTGTTTTAAAAATAAAAACTTTACAAGGTTTTTATTGAAAATAAGAAATCAATAAATAAAATGAAACAGTGTAATATAAATAAAAGCCTACAGATGTTTGGAAGTGAAATTTCTAAAGAAAAACTTTCTCATTTGGGCAAGACATTTAACACAATAGTCACTTAAAAGTGCTTCAAACTGGTCTGAAAGTGCATTTCGTTTTTCTTACCGAATTCGGATAATATAATCCTTTTTGCAAAGCATAATAACTTAAATTATAGCGTTGGCATTTTTACAACAGGTGTCACTATTTGGTATAACTTTTCTAACTTAATTTTATAGACTAAAGAAAAAACTTTCACAGAAGTATTACATGATTTACTCACAGTCATCAGACAGTGATAACAGAGTCAGATGTAGGATATTTCTGTAATATTAGTTCACTTAAACATTATCTTAGTTTTTTTACCATTTGGCAAGGAATTTTTCTTAATCCTTCTTAGTGAAAGCATTGCCTTCATGACATTTGGTTTGAGAGCTAGTTGAGACAATGTGTCTAGCACTGCAGACCAGGAAATCTCCTTTCAGAAAATCATTCCACTTTTCAAGCAAAGCCTCTGAAATTTAGCCTCATATTTAGCTCTTCATAGAACCACTACAAACTGGCTTAATTATATCATAAAGGCATTAACCTTATTGTAAAGAAGTATAAAGAAGCTAAATAGAGGACTTTTTCTTGGTGTATCGAAATTATCATTCTAAGCGAAATAAACCAGTCAGAGGAAAACAGGTACCATATAATTTCACTTATATGTGGAATCTAATGAACAAAATAAACTAACAAAGTTAGACAGACTCATGGATACAGAGAACAGACTGATGGCTGTCAGAGGGGAGGGGGGTTGGGGGCTGGGTATGAAGGGTGAAGGGATTAAGCAAAGAAAGTAAAAGAAAGACTCATGGACACTGAGAACAGTAAGGTGATTGCCAGAGAGAAGGGTGGAAGAGGTAGAAGAAGGGAAAGGGGGAATAAATGGTGATGGAAGAAGACTTGACTTGGGGTGGTAAACACACAATATAATATACAGTTGATGTGTTATGGAATCATATACCTGAAACCTGCATAATTTTATGAACCAATGTCACCCCAATAAATTCAATTAAAAAAAATAGTCCAAACTTTTCTAAAAAGATTAAGCAAATGCTGGAAAAATAAAGTTAAAAGTCTGGCATGTCAAATAAACTGTCAAATTCTCTTTCTATTATTTTTCATAGAGAGGATTTGTGCCCAAGATTAGTGATTCTTATCTATCCAATTCATCATATAATTACACACCACTTCACTTTTGCCACTTCCATCCTTTTCTGATTTGACTTGCTAAACTAGTGACCTTGTCCTAGTTGTAACCAGTTAACCTAGAGTCACTGCAGATAAAATGCTTATAGTGCATTATTTTAAAAAATAAACTGAGCTCTGGTGGGGTGGCTCACTTAGTTGGAGTGTCGCCCTCTACACCAAAAAGGTTGCGGGTTCGATTTCTGGTCAGGGCATGTACCCAGGTTGTGGCTGGATCCTGGTTGGGGAGCAAAGAGGAGGCAACCAATCAATGTTTCTCTCTTACATTGATGGTTTTTTCTCTCCCTTCATCTCTCTCTCTGTAAAAATCAATAAGAAACATATCCTCGGGTGAGGATTTAAATAAATAAATAAATAAATAAATAAATAATTCCTTATATCATTTCTTTAAAAAGGTTTTATATTTTATTTATTTTTGTCCAGTGTTTACATTTATACTAGTTCAATGAAATCCTTAGCTCTGTAAAAGGCCTAGGTTTTATTAAAAGTCTACCCAAATAAAAAAGAATGAAAGTTTCAGAAACCTTCAAATCTCTATGAAGAAAACACTAAAAAAAAGTCTTAAGTTGACAGAAGACCATACCTGTAACTCAGGTACAACAATAAAAGCTTTATGTTGGCTCCAAACATTTATGACGTAGGTCACAGGCAGAGGCCCTTTTATAAAGCTGGTGAAAGCTGGAAATTGTAGCTTTGTTTTCTGAAAATGTATTAACCATTAAAACTTCTTTATAAGGTTTTTTTATTTTTAACTACAAAATTATATAAATTGGAGGCTAATTTTTCTCTTTCATAAACTGCTTTTTCCTACTAATATTTTTCTTTTAATGTTAACTAGACTGGCAACAGCAAGCATAGCTAACCAATAGTGTAGTATTTTAAGAATAATTTTAAGTGGCTATTTATTATTAACTCTATTAGTATTTAAGAATTTATATCAGTCAATCAATTAACATTTATTGCAGAAATAGTGTGTGGCAGAGATTGTGCTAGTCTGTTTTATACTAACAGTGAATAGAGCACAGTTAGTTCCTGCCATCACAGAGCTTATAAATATTACAAATATTATTACAAGTGTGGTAAGTCTACTAAGGATGTTGTAATAAATCAAGTTATAGTTAGTGTTTGATAATGGAAAAAAAAGAAACTTCACAGATTAATTTGGAAAAAACATTGAGAGATTAGAATGCTTTGTGTACCTTAGAAATTACAAATTAATTCCTTTATAAGTGCTTATGTAACTTATGGCTTTCTTGTAAACAGTGTGTCCCTCTGCCCTATCCAGTTATGAACTTCTGGAATACATAGTGGTGTCTGCTGGATAGTGCTTGACATATAATACACTCAATAAATATTTGTTGAATAAGTGAAGGAATGATAGAATCCTTAAGTTAACAGTTAATTTGGTATAACATTTTTTAAATTAAAAAATCAGATTATTTTGCAAGTATAGAACAATGCTTAATATATTCAACTTATTATTTTTTAATGCTGTATCTCTGGAGTCTGTACTTTATCTTTAGTGGTCCACCTTGCTTCTGACATTGAGAAGATTGGATTTCCACAGATGACCTCTTAGGTTACCCCAATGTCATGTTGTCATTAAGTCTGACTTCCAGCTGTTCTGGCTAAAAGAGTAGCCTGACTTTTGGAAAAGTGTAGGTACATGGATACACACACACACACACACACACACACACACACACACGCTTTTAAGTGTTCAGTGAGATGTTAATTATTGGTTTATTTTGGTGATTGCTGATTACTAGGTTAGACTATTGACCTTTTGTGTAAGGTGGTCATCAGTTATTCAGATTAGATTGTGAAAACTGGGTAGCAATTGATTACAGATTTGAAAAAGACCTATTTGATGAATGGTGAGGCAAAATAAAGTTTGCTTGTTTGGTAAGATTAGAAATTTACTACCGTAAGATAGGTCACTTTAAGATACTGCTCATTGAAGTATGGTCTTACCAACCTTATCTCAGCTCCTTTTTTTGGTTTATCTTCATGCCTGTCAGTAAGATAGACTGCAGAGACACAGGATATCCAAAGGCTTTGGTTGGGTGTTTTCTCTGGTGAAAGAAAGAATATGTTTTATGAAGTTGCACATTTACTTTGAGTAGTATTTTAAGGTTTGGATTTTTGTTTTTCCCTCATTATTTTATATCTTTTTAAGTAAAACAAAATGACTTAAGTCTTTGTGAAGTGAATAAATGAATAAAATAGCAAAAACAGTCATAGTGGATTGGCTACTCTATATTTATAACAGATGATAGATCTATGAAAATTGGTTTATTTTGAATTTCTAAAGTCATGCATTTATCTTACTTTTTTATTATTATTTTGCTTGTATATCTCTAAGAAGCTATAGAAGATAACCTAAAAGATTTTCAAATGCATCTAAGTGAATTTCAATTTAATTTTTTGTAAGGATACACATATATTGTTAATAATACTTTAATGCTGATAACAAATATTTTTGATATTATGATTTATAAAACAGTTTATCTCATTTAATCATGTCAGAAATCATGGTTAACATATAATTTTTTTGATATTTTCTTTTTTTTTTAATTTATTGAGGTGACACTGAGCAACAAAATTATACAGGTTTCAGGTGCACAGTTCCACAACACATCATCTCTATATTGTATCGTGTGTTCAACACCCCAAGTCAAGTCTCTTTCTATCACTATTTACTGCCTCCCCTACCCCCTTCCCATAATCACCACACTATTGTCCATGTCTAAGTGTTTTTTCTCTTTTGCTCAATTCCTCCACCACCCAGCCCATCCCCCAACTGTCAGCCTGCTCTCTGTTTGTGACTCTATCTCTATTTTGTTTTTTAGTTCATTTGGTTCATTAGAGTCCACATATAAGTGAAATCATATATTTTTCAGTGAGGAACTTAAAGAAATTCTGTAATATGCCAAAGGTAAGTGGCAGAATTAGAGACCCAGATCTAGTCCTGATTTGGTTTATTTCATGCACTTCATCTGGAGGTCCATAGGAATTACATTTTGATTTAAAAATATGACACACATTTGAAAATAAGAGTTCAAGTCTCCATTTTCTCATGTATAACACCATGGAGTAATGCTAGGAACATATCAAAGTATAAAGCATGCCCTCTAGCTGTAGGGTGTTTGTAATCTAATTGGAGAAACAGAAGGTATACTTACAAAGAATAACTATACGAGATAAAATGAGTGGTTCAACTATAAGCCACACAGAGAAAGGAGACATTGCTGTGGGTTAGAACTACTCGAGCTGACTGAAGTGACTGAACTGGGCTGTGCTGGGAGGGAACACTCAGTGAGCCTATAGAGGAGTAGAGGACATTCAAGACAGAGAAAGTAAGGAACAAAAAGGAAGATGTGGAACCCTGGGGCCCTTGAAATAATTTGCATATTGTGGTTAGAAGATTTGTGGGAAGTATGGCTAGAGAGGTAGGTGACCATCACATTGTAGGGGGATTTGAATGCAGGGCTAGGATCTTAGGGCTTTATTTTATAGGCATTGGAAGCACTGAAAGTTTTTTGTTTGCATATGGCCTATTGCAAACAGCATACATTTATTTTTTTCATGAACAAAGGACCTAAAGATCAGGGCCTCTTTTATTCAATAATTTAACCAAAGAGCTAAGTAGCCATTGCCATGAATAACATGCCTCAGGACATTAACTTTTTGTTTTGTTCAGGGGCTGGAGAGAGGTGTGTGTGTGTTTGAGCGGGGGGAGATGGAATGAAGTGTGGCAATCTCTCTTAGAGTTTTACAGAATTGGTGTGTCAAGCTATATGTCATATGAAGAGGGGGAAACTCCATAGAGAGGAGATAATAAGGAGACCCTGATAAAACAAATTATAAACCTGGAAAATGTCTTAAAAAATACTGAGATTGAAGGGCTTAATGGTCAGAGACTTAAGTTTACCAGGTAGTTTAACTCATGGCAGTTATGCAGGTCGCCAGCAGTTTAGCTGACAGTCATTTCCTTTGGACACTGAGAGTACCCGGGGAGCCAGCCCTCCGTCCATCCTGCCTGAACTCCGGCTGCCAAGCTCCTGCAGTTCTTCTGTCAGATGGGAAGAAGTGTGGCTTTCTGTGGAGCCACCTCTCACAATAGCAAGGCTTCTGTAAAGAGCCCCATTTTCTAGGTTCAGTGAACCTAATGAGAACTTGAAATTCATCCCACAGCTCTGCCAATGAGTGTTTCTGCTGTAGTAAGTTAATTGGCAATCATTTTTTTCTTTTGTTTTCCTTTTTTCAAAAATTCCTGGAAATGGTGCAAGACACATTGTCATGACAGAGACTGGTGAATACTAAAGACAGAATTCTGGAGGTGGAATCTCAGAAAAAGTTTCCCAGTCCATAGCAAACGTATACACTTCTGCCTAGATTTGAAAACTTCCAATTTATGTAAGGTTGTGAAATAATAATAGACATTTTGACCTCTTATAGATGTGGATCAGATCCCTTCTGTTGTATATAAAACAGCTTTGCTTGTTTGGAAACTCAGAGTCATTGTTGAAGGGATCCAATGTCAGAATAGACATAAAGCATCAGCATTGAGACCAAATGTAAGAAGAGGACTAAACATTAGCACAGGTAGAGGACAGAGGTAGGATGGGTTCAAATTTGAAGACTGTTTGCAATGAGCAATTTAATACTTAGGTACCAGGTATTGGAATAGAGCCTCTTTCTCCTGGTTTCTGGCATTGCAGGGGGTGGAGAGGAAAATATAGGATGGAACATTTTCCCTTTTATTAAAGATGATATAAATGTTATGAAATCTTTATTTTAAATTAATATGTAAATTAAGATATATTACAGCTTGCTCGTACATGTATATAATAAACTAAACGGAAAACTGCTTCCCATGGTGCAAACACAAACCAAAAAGGACATATTCAGTTTCAAAAGTAATTGGCTTGTGTGCTAGCCCCTTTCGCTCATGACAGTGGCTACAAGACTCGAAAGGGAACCTTTGTCAGGAGAATGGGAAAAAATGGTGCTATTGAACTGACTTGAAACACTTGGTTACACACAACTTGTGATTCTTTGTGGCAAATAATGGTGGACACCAAGAAATGTGAAGGGTGGGATAATGAATTATCAGGTTGTTCTCCCATCATACAGACAATTACCAACTAAATACTTACTAGCAAGTAAGCACAAAATAATTCACCACCCTGCCCTAAAGCTTAAAGAAATTTTAAGTGTCCCAATCACTCCCTCCTATAAAATGTTTATTCTGAAGGCAGGATAATGAATTATCAGGCAGTTTTCCCTGGCTTCAGGCAACGGCAATTGTCCAGAGTTCATAACTAGACACCAAACCACTTTAAGATTTAGCACAGGGCATCACCTCTAAGAGTAAACAGACCTCACAGGGTGCTTAGACCCTGTTCATGAAATGGTGGAGATGATCTCTGAAATATTTTAGCCAATCTGTATATCTAGAATGCCTTTAACTTCACTCATAAGCAGTATTCATCATGCTTGTTTTCCTGCCCTGTGTTCACCAGGCGGCTCACACATTTCTGTCACTCAGTATACTGATTAGTAAATCATCAGGTGTTGATTGAGATGCAGAGCACACAGAGCCTCTAGTAGCCTCTTTAAGAGATGGGAATTGTTATCCAAATACCAACAACTGCTTCTGGTCTGTATTTTTGAGTATCAGATGCTAGCCACACCTGGGTTATAGCTCACTTTGCCTAACATACGCATGTAAATATTGTATTTTAAAGTAAATTGTAGATGTTACAACAAATAATATAACCATATCACGTATAACACATCCTTTTGGATGCCAATGTGTAAGCCATTGTTTAGAGTTTTTGAAATGAGTGGCAGAAGTTTTGGGTGACTTTATTTTTTTTTTAATTTACCATACATTTTAATTTAAACTGAATAGTCTTTCCTCCTTGATGTCCAACATGCCATCAAATGCAGTCTTGCTCCACTTTTCAAGACTATCTATAATTGAAACTTCCTCTAACTCAGACAGTGTTGCTGGTTTTGTTCATAGACAAGCTGTACTCTGTTGATTGCTTATGTGACTGAGTAAACAATCCTAGGTGAGAGCGGACTGGGTAAGAAATCAGTAAACTGCAGTTTTCTTCCTTAGTCACATCCTAGCTTAATAAAAGTAAGGAAATCATTCAGTTTTAATGTGTTCAGAGGAATACCCTTCTTAAATTTATCCTTCTTTACTCCAAAAATATTTTTCAGGGATAATAAAAGTAATGCGCAAGAAATATAGTGGAACTTATGTGTCCTGATAACTTAAACAGCTTTGGAAACTAAAATATGCTTTGATGGGCATTCAATTAATATTTGATCAAAGACTAATTTACCCACTAGGGAGAAAAACTTTTAAGTTGTCATATGATAAATTATAAAAACAAAGGCTGTATGATTTGGGCAAGTTACTTAACTAACTTGGTTTCCTAATAAGTGAAGGTAGTAAGTACTTCAAAAAGTTAAATATTAATAAGATAACAGATATAAAACCTACAGCAAAGTAACCAGCATATGTTTTCAAAAATGGTATCTATTTTAAGAAAAATTTTTTTAAAAAGAAGAGTTTCAATAGATTGGTCAACTGTGTCCAAGTTATCTCAGGTCACTCAGAGAAGCATGACTGCACAGCGAGAACTCAGAATACAGTGTTTTCTTCTGGAATGTGATAAACTTGTGCCTTAAAATCCACTCCTTCTGCAGTACTATATACCATAAGTAATAAAAATCATGGGGGAAATTTTAAGATTTTGGCAGGCCACACAAAATCTATTGTTTTAGGTTGTTGTTAGTTCTCTAGTTACAATCCTAATAAAAATATTAACTCCATTAATTATTTAGCAACATTTGCACCCAGCATCACAGTCAGCTAACCCCTTCCATCACACTTTCTCTTAAATGGAGATGAGAGTTCTTGATGCATTTGATTCCAGTAGTTCCATCAAAATTAAGTATCTGACTCAAGATACAGGGAGAAAAGTCTTCACAGCTTGTTCAGCTGTAATTGCAGCTTAGCATAGAGCTAAACTGATGAAAAGTGTAGGATTCTTAGCTTCACTAGGCCTGCCCCTATTTATGCTAAAGCAATGGACTTGCACAAGATTTTTAGCCACTTTTCTTCAGTTTCTTACACCTCTATACATTGCTAAGTCTTTCTCTATTTGGGATGAAAGCTTGTCCCTGATCACTATAAACAATTAACATGCTAGAAAAAAAGCATATGAACTGGCAGGACATCCAAAGTTCAAATTATATTGATATTATTTACCAATAGCAAGGAGCTCTTTTTTAATAGAAATATGTATTAGAACAGAATATGCTGTGTATTAGATGAAAGAATTCTAAACTCCCCTAAGGTTCTTTATAACGAAGTTGTTTGTAAGAGAATAAGGGAATATGAATCCAGTATGTTTCTATTGTTGCTTCTGTTTCATGTGTATTAAACACTTTTAGAGGCAATTTAATGGTTTGGCTACATTAGAGACATCTATTAGTATTTTTTTTTTTTTTACATTTCTCTTGTGTTCACTGCTCACAGTTAGTGGAAAAATCTGTGTAAGTATCCCTGGATCACTATTAGAATTTCCCATTCCTGCTGGTGAGTGCTGTTTAGTGTCAATTTGATTTCTATTATTCCTGTGGCATTATTTTTCCATCCAGATACCTTTTAGAGGTGCCTTTGGGGTGCTTCTATCTAGTCCCAGCACTGAGTGACCAAACTGCCTATAATGTATTGGAAAGATTGTTGCCCAAGATAGGCAAAGACCATTTTGCCCCAATTATGCCATGTATACAATATACCTTATATTTTATATTAGTATTAAAGTATAACACACTGTGTAACTGGTTCACTTCAAATCTGTATAGTTTGTTAAAAATAGTTTTGCTATACTTTGTGTCACTTTATATCTGTGCTAAAGCAGCAAGTTGATTCTTTACTTACAGATTATATGCAGAATTTTGTTGGATCACATTTTTTATGTCATTTTATTTTAGCTACTTTAAGAAGAGACGATTCCATTCTTTCAAGTCCTGATGTCACTGATATTGCACCAAGTAGAAAGCGGAGGCAGCGGATGGGAAAAAATCTCGGGACAGAACCTAAAATGGCTTCTCAGGAACATCAGCCTGAAGAAAAGGAAAAGTAAGTCATATTATTCTTTGCAAAATAGTGAGATGACATTGAAAAATCTAATATCTAGTCTAAAATTGTATTTTAATTTCTGAATTTAAGGCTATTTTTAATGAACAAAAATTATGGTTTTGGAAATTGTAAAATGTTTAAGTCCATATATTTTCCCTGGTATTCAGTTAATTCCTATTAATATTTAAGTCAGGAGTGTCAAAAATATTAGCAAAAAGTTTTTCTTGGGGTTTTTATAGATTAATTAGAAATGGCATATAAGATACTAAAAATAATAGAATCCAGTTTGCATTTAATAAAGTATTTCAATCTAATTTACTGCTTTAAAGAGACCCACACAGCATTCAAAGTAACCACTTGATTTGGTTATGCTTACAATTTTTTTATGTAAAATGTCTTTCTAGTCATCTATTTATTTCTTTTAAATTTAGACACATTTTTTATTTTTATAGTTTATTCTTTAGTTTTGACTACCCTCCCTTTAATCTGCATCCTAATTTAGTTGTAATGAATTGAGAAGTTGAATTAATAAATATTTTATTGCAGCAAAACAGTCAGCATTTATAAGGAATTTTATCAGTTGAATAAAAAAACAAAGGTGCAGTCTAGGAGGTCGCAGTTTGATTCCTGGTTAGGGCACAGGCCCGGGTGGCGGGCGGGCTTGGTCCCCAGTGTGGGGCGTGTAGGAGGCAGCTGATCGGTGATTGTCTCTCATCATTGAGGTTTTTCTCTCTCTCTCCCTTCTCCCTTCCTCTCTAAAATCAGTGAAAATATATTTTATAAACAAAACAAAAAACAAAGATGCATATTTTATGTATGCCTAAAAATTTAATTCTTTTTCTTTAAACTTTTCATTAATTTGGCAAATGGTTATTCAACAATAGTTATATGACATGATATTACACACCAGTGGTTTTCAAAGTGTGGAATGATGAGGACCCGGAGCGTTCCCAAGGCATTTGTGGTGATCCACACGGTGTCTCTTCTTGAGTTCTATACCTGTGTGAGGCCAGATTTTCTTCATGTATTTCAACTGAAATAACATGTCCCTGTGATTGAATGCAGAAGCCAATGAGAATTCCATAGTTTTTAATCAAGCCACCCATCAAACAGATTTGTAAAAGTGTTAAAACATTGACCATACAGGATTTTTTTCCTTTGGGAAATACAATAATTTTTTAATAAAGACTATATTGTGTTATCATATTCTGGATTTATTTTTATTTTTAAATGAATTAATAAAGATTTCAAATTTTTCTCAGTGTTAATTTTGGATAGTCTATATAAACAAAAATTCTTGGAGTCCTCAAAAACTTTTAAAAGTGTAACGGAGTCCTGAGAGTAAAAAGTTTTAGAATTCTGTATAGACCATGAGGATGCCATATAAGCACATGAAGTCCATGCCTTAGGAAACTGACAGCCTGACCAAAAAGAGTTTCTTGCATAGAAATAAGAATTTTACAGTTAATAGTGGAATTATTTTGTTTGTCTGTTTATCATTGGGGACTTATTCTCTCTACAATTGGCCTGATATACTAGTACTTGAAAATGCCATTTGCATACTATGGTGGGTCCCTTATGTCTTCAGACAATATATGTAAAAAACCAGTGTGCACTACTCTTACTGGTTGTTTATTATGTAAATTTATTAATTAGCTCCATAGAGTTCATAGTATTGTATTATCTCTTAAGTAATGAATCAAAAATAGTTCCAATTTGAAAACATTAGAGTAAGCAAACTAGTCCTATAGGTTAATATAGGGGAAAAATTATACTTTGAAATATTCAGACTGTACTTCATTCAGTCAAGTGGTAAGCAAATAAGTAATGAATATCAGTTATGTGCCAGGTATAATATTGGATGCTGATGGTTCAGGAGAGTAGGAAATAGACATAATCCTGTCCTCATGGACCTTTTAGTCTAATTGTTTTGTCTAATAAAGATTACAGGATCTTGAGAAAGAATGAAGTATATTGTTTTTATGTTGGAGAGCTGTATCTTAAGTCTTTCTGTTCAATGTGTGAACTAAATATAAGGTTTTGAGGTTACTACATTTTCTGAATACATATATTGCTTAAACAGGTTTTTTATATGCATGGTACAATGATGGGAGAATGAAAGACTAAATGTTTCATTTAGGCTTTTTGCTAAAGGCAGTGTGTTTCTTTTCCATGTTTAGATGATCATGTCAATACTTTGTGTACTTTACTTACAAGGTCGATATAAACCATATTAGCTTTTTTAATTGCCTGCTAGTTATATCATTGTGTTCCTTCAGGCTCAAGCACTGATGATGAACCTTTATCTTATGTTGTTAAATTTAAATACTACCTATTTCTACCTTCCTAAACACCTTTTCTGATAATTTCTCATCAACAATATGTCTATCAGTTAGATTATTGTGCTTTAGCTGTAGCCTCCTAGATGTGGGTAGGTTGCTACTTAGGGGTGAAAAGATACTGGCCCCTAACTCTATTATACTTTGATCAATTTACCACTTTCCAAACATAAACACAAATTAGCAAAAAACCACATGTTTGTTATTTATTAGCAATCAAAATTCATGAAGATTGCACAGAAAGTTTTGTGTTTATAGTTCATATTACCATGGCTTATTCACCATTATATCCCAATTAATTTACCTGGAAAGCCTGACTTCATTACTTGTTTTTAATTGTAGGCATATACTGGATGTGAAACATTTTTGTCAGACTCTCACAATCTTATTTCTTTTGTATCCTCTTCCTCTCAATAGAGGTTGCATGCATCCTAAGACTCCCCACATGATTTTATAGTGACTAAGGATATGCACAGTAGATACTGCTGTTTGTTGAGAACAAAAAAAAAATCTGACTATGGCTTTCCCTTGCTCATTTATTCATTCATTCATTTATCGTTCATTACAGAATGCTTGCATGCTGAGCACTTGGGGAGCATTGATGAGTAAACTATCACAGTCCCAGATCTCATAAAGCTTGGTCCGTCTGAGTGAAGGCAAGCATTAGTTATATCATTACAAAGATATATATTTGAAACATTTTGAAGGATTTTTGAATTTAGAGGAAACATAGGGAAGGGGATATGGCTTGAGGAATCCTCATTTGCTCTCTAATCTGAAGGATAAAGAGGAGTTTAGTCCAGTTTAGAGAGCAGAGTGTTTAAGTAGAGGAAAGGCCTGTGAGTGTGCCCTCAGGTGAAATATGTGAGTGATGGGAGTGAAGGGAGCCGGAAGGAAGGAAGGAAGGAAGGAAGGAAGGAAGGAAGGAAGGAAGGAAGGAAGGAAGGAAGAAAGGAAGGAAGGAAGGAAGGAAGTGAAATGAGGATGAGGGCGGCTCAGAGGCCAGAACAAGGTGGTAGTGTGGCCTTGGTTAAAAATTTAGCCTTTCTTTGTATGTAGTGTTAATGTAAGAAACAAACCTGTGAAGAATTTTTGTGAGTTTATTTGAGACAAACTTTTGACAATTGCTGGGAAGCAAAATCTCAATGGATTGAGATAATGCTCTGGAGAATGGCAGCTTTGCACCTTATTTTATACATTACAATCAAAAGAGAGGATGCAAGTGGGTTACATTGAGGATACAAGTGGGTTACATTAAATTCACTGGTGATAAATTAGGGAGGTGGGAGAAAGCAAAGTGGGGAAACTTCTGGGATTGGATGAAAAGTAAAATGATAGATACATACATCTTTTACGTAGGTGGGTACAGGATAGTTAACAGTCAACAATTAACATGATAAAACAGTGAGAGGATTTATGGTTTCAGCCCTGGTGCACTGGTGGGGTCTAGAAAAGGGGAATTACCCTGACATTCCAAAGGAATGTTATCCTAGATACAAAAGACAATAGACAGATAAAGATTGACCTTTGTCAGGAAAGATACCGGCCTAGGACATGATTACCAACCATAAACTGCTTGTAGTTTAAAGTTTTAATTTCAGACCATTCTTTGCGGTTACTTTAGATCTCTGAGTTTGCAAGGCCGACATGCAGGCCTTCCCTGAGCTAGGCATGTTAGCATGTGGCTCCTTTTCATCCACAACATGATAGCATTTCTGTTTTTCACATCACAAAGGACTTTTCTCCTGTTTTTTCTACCTTTTGATGTAGTTATTTAAATCTTCTTAAGAGTTTTAAAAATATCAGATTGACTAGAAAACTCTAATACTTTGGTCATCTTCTTTGATATTACAATTTAAAATTATCTGAAACTAATGCACTTAGTTTCTTTTTCTCTTTTTTAACTCTGCTTTCAAACTGGTTCATGTTGTACAGTTTTGGATTCCCAATAATAAAAACTTCCATCCTTTTGAAACACAGGAAACTAGAAAATTGAAAACATACTGAAACTTATGTTGAGTGCTCACAGGGATAATAGCTAAAATTGGCCTGTGTTAGCAGTACTGAGGTGCAGAATTGTACTCCCATTTTACCTTTTTACTGGTAAATGTAAATGCATTTTTCAGGAATATTTTTAGAACTTTGTTGATTTCCCACTTCTAGTAAGATTCTGAAATCCTTAAATCTGGCATACATTGATAAATACTCATTAAAAAATTTAGGGTGACTAATTCACACAATATGATTATGCTTGGACAATATGCATCCTGTTCTGTCAGCTAGCATCAACACTAAGAGTTATTATCCAACATAACCATATGCTGTGCATTCCTTGCTATTTTCTATCTTAAATCACTTGAAATTGTGTTTTGCACAATTGTTCAGTATGACTTTTTAATTCCATTTGTTAAACAAAATAAACCAGCTGACAAAGACTACAGAAATAGTGACATTACTTTCATATTTATATAATAAAATCCTGAGTATAAGCAAGAACATTGTGAAATTACTCTCTCTTAATATACAAGGGCACAATATGTGTCAAATGAAATAGCACTACATTCCGGCTCTATTAGGCACCAGCTTAAATTTTTAATGAGGTCATGCTTTATCATACAACATAATCAAGGAAGAATTTTACATTTAAATATTTTTCAAATTTAAGAGCTCTTAATTCTTCCAACATCCTAAGAAGAGTGCACACATTAAAAGCCTATTAATAGCATTCTGTTGATAGGACATGAGTTCAGTTGTAGCCAGTTAGACTAGTTGGATCGCTTTACAAATTGATTAATTAGTCCATTCATTATTTACTTATTTAGTTAAATTAAGTCAATGTCCCAGTCTCATTGAAATTAGCAACCAGTTAATAAAATTGACCGCCTGACAAAATGCTCAGCTAAAATGATTTAATTAAAACTTTATTGCTTGTTACATCTTCAACTGTTTCAGCCCATTTCAACCTGCTTGGAAATTCTGCTTTACCTTCTTCTGACTAGCTGTTTTGTTTCTTGGTTCTATAGGTTCTCTTTCTTGAAAGGAAACTAGTTTTAAGAGATATTGAAATTAGCATCTGAACAAGGGTCTATAAATGAAAACTTTGTCTCAGAATCAGGGCCTCAGTCCCCAGGAGGGGTGGCCACAAATAAAGCCAAACCCAAGTCGCAACCAAATAAGGATTATATTGTAAACTAAGACAGGGAGTCAAACAGGGATATAACATATAGGATTAGTTACCAGAACTGCACTATAAAGTTCTTAGTGCAGATGTTCCTCCTTAAATTATCCTTAACTAGGAAAAGCATTAGTCTGGAGAATGAGCTCAATATATAGGTAGGAACAAAATTCCTCCAGCTCTGAGATTTGGATAAGTGGAGGGAAGAAAGTCAAGATGTTTATTTAAGTTAGATGGTAATGAGTCCAGAATTTATTTTTTATGATACTATTCAAAGACTAATTTCTGTAGAACTAGATAAAAGAGATCTTAACAGGGACCCTATACTTAACAGCTCCCACACTTCCATGTGCTCCAACCCCTCAAACTTGGAGATTTACAAATTGAAGGCTCTGAGAAACTCTGTAGTAAATAACTTATTTGACTTTGTTTAATCACTTTTTAAATGTTCTTCAGCATAGCACCTTCATGCACTCTCCCTATCTCCTTTCAAAAGAGGCTTAGTAACATTCCTGGGGTAACATTCTGCAGGGTCCTAGTTTGGGATATGAACTCTCAGAATTCTTAAACATCAATGATTTTAAAAATATAAGAACCTCTCTACCATAATTATAGAGTGTTAGGCATTAAATATACCTCAAGAAAAAAATTGGCATGTATATAAGATAATTTTATATCGTTTGTTTCTTCAGGCTAACAAGTAAAAATATATAGGTTCACATATCTATGCGAGGCCCACATGTATATTTAGTCTTCTATGTGATGGGTGTCTTCTGAAACAGAGTCTAATACACAACCTTAAAATATTATGAAATTAAAACTTTTCACAAATGTTGCTCTTTGAACTACAGTGAAGAAGTTTTAACTGTGTGTTCTGAATCTTTAAATGGTGCCATTCAGTAATTGTATAGCTACATTTTAGGCGAGTGGTAGGTGGTAAAAGAGCACACATACACACACACTTCTTAGATTAAGTTTATGGTTTAATTAGACAAGTTTAGACAGTTTTATAGTCCACATGGCAAGAAGGAGCAGGAAAAGATACAGCATATTTTAGCACAGTATTTCCTCCCCTCCATTGTCTGGGTGAGCCACAATTTATCCACTTACCTTCTGAAGGAATCCATTTAGTTTTCAATAAAATTAGGCTTATTTTCTTTGTTTCCTAATCATAAAAGTGGCACATGCTTCAAAAAATATGAAAGCACACAGAAACAAAATGATGAGCAAAAGGGAAACTCATAACCCCACCCACCTGGGGCCAACCACCATTAACACCAGGGCACTCTGTATATTGGCAAATCTCTTCTTCTACACTTTATTTGCAAATCAAGGCACAAACCACTTATGATGTAGGCTTCTATTTTAAAATTTAAATATATATTATAAAATTTTGACTTTAATAGATATGTTGCTTTAACATCTTATATATTCAATTATATAAGTGTATCATACTTTCTTTAACCAATTCCTATACTTTAAATTTTGGCCTTATTCATATTTGTAGTATTACAAAGAATGTTGTATATACCTGTACATGAATTTGCACATATAACTGTTATTTCCTTAAAATGAATTCCCCGAAGTTCATTACTAGGTAAGAGGGCATATGTACTTACTAGTCCTTTGTTGTTTTGCCAGAACTTCTCCTGAAACTATAACAATTTATACTCCCACAGGCAGTATTTGCCTTTTGTTCTATTGTTTAACAATTCATTTAGATCATTTAAATCATGTAATCAATGAATAATATCTTATTGTTTAATTTTTGTATTTAACCATTCCATAAGTCGTTTTTTTTCTGTATATATTGATTATTGGAGCTTCATCTTTTGTTTATTATCTATCCATAACCTACCTGATTTTCATTAGAGATCTTTGTCATATATATATATATATGTATATATATATATATATATATGCCTAATATGCTAAGTGTCCGTCCGACCATTAGACCAGTCGCTATGACGTGCACTGACCACCAGGGAGCAGACACTCTGACTGGTAGATTAGCTTGCTGCTGGGGTCCAGCTAATCAGGACTGGGTGAGATAGGCCGGACATGCCCTGGAGCCCTCCCACGGTCCCTCCCCTGCTGGCCAATCTCCACGGTCCCTCCCCAGCCTCTAAAATATTTCTTCTAATTAATTTTCTTTCAATGTGCACAAATCTGTGCACCAGGCCTCTAGTTTTATAAGAGCTGCTTATTTCCAAAAATATTAATCTTTGTTTTTCCTAGTTGGTCATTTTGCCCTTTAATTTTTGTTAATGACATTTTATATTTACATAAGCTATTAGATCAATCTATCAATAATAATAATACTTAACATTCATTGAATACTTATGTCCTAGATACTGTACTAAAGCCTTTTATATGCATTATCTCATTTAACAATACCTATTTCACATATCAAGGAGCTCTCACCTAGGAAGATTAGATAACTTGCCCAAAAACAAATGCCACATCTTTGATTTTGAATCTACTACATTTTGTTCCAAAGACCCTACGTTTTAACTACTTTATTATGCTGCCTCAAAAATAACAATAATAGCTATTTATTTTATAACTGTGTGCTAGGTGTGTTAAGTACTTAAATTTCATTTCTCACCACAATTCTATGAAGTAGGGCTCTATTTATATGCATACTAGTATTTATTAATAGTTGGATGATGATGAGTTTCAGTGAGGTTTGACTGCTGTTTAATTTCTACATAGTAGCACAGTAGAGATAGAACTGTACAGCTCTGTTAGTGCAGGGATTGGGTTAATAATACCTCCTGCCTACCTTTCAACATAAATCTGAGGGTTAGATGAGATCATGTGAATGAGAGCACTAGCGCAGTAGGACACTCTAGGAAAATGATGTACTGTTATTTTTAAAGCACTGTTTTCCCCGGGGTTTCAGCTAAATCTTGGAAACCTATTCCTGGGAAGGAAATTGTGTTTATGGAATTTTTAAACCTGGAGTGTTTTCTTTCCTCATAATTCTTATGGAAATAAGGATAGCCCTTACCCTTCTATGTGCTAGCTCAGCAAATTTTCTTTCCTTCTATAAGTAATCAATAAGATAACTTTGGAGGAAAATAACACACTTGGAAAAACAGGTGTTAAAAGCAATTGATTAATTTGATATGTGTTTGTAGTTTATTATATTTTATATTATTAATCATTGAAAATTTTATTTCCAACTCACTCAACTTACTTATTTTTTACAATTTAATCATTTGCATCTGCCAATTTAGAATATGGTGGTTGGCCATTCTATTCTTTCAAAAAGAACTCTTTTCATACTTATCCCTGATTCTTAAAAATTTCTAACAATTTATTGCTTTCTTTCTAGTTTAAACCTCATCATATTTGAAATGTGTGTGTGCTTAATCTACATGGAGAATATAATTTATCCAATTCAAATAACTAATTCTTGAAGATTTTTGGTAACTGAACTTTAAACTTCTTTAGTGTCAAATTAGGAACATAAAATGTATGTGCAATTGCTATATGTTTACTTTGGTCATCATGAGCAAACCTCATTTTTTACACAACTTTAATTTTATCATAATGTTTATCTTAGTTGCAAAAGTAAACACCGTAGTGGTTTTAAAACGAGCTGGGTTTTTATTAGCTTCACTCTGTGTTTACCTAACTGTTCAGGCTGTGGCTCTCACTTTCCTTTCTGCGTGTTTGATTAATGGCCCCTTGGACTTGTTCCAGAATATACTGATTATGGTCAGTGCACTTCAAAGATGATTTATTAATTGTGTTTGTGACTCAAATAATTAAGATTGATCATATACATTATATTTTTGCCAATAAAATCAGTATTACACTTTCAGATAAAGTTTGCCTGAGTGATTTTTTTTAACTATACAGAAAGGACAAATGTTAATATTGTCTAAAAGTATACTCAATATTAACTTTGTCTTTATGGCTTTTTTACACATGATTATCAAATGTATCAGAGGCTTGGTCTTGTAAGTACGTGTATTTTAAGTTCTATTTTAACATAATTTTAATATACTATACTATAAATGAAAATACATTCATCTACACTAATAAAAGAGAAAGATGCAAATTGACCGTACCTTCTCCACTCCCACCAGCCAATCAGGACAGAGTATGCAAATTAACCCAACAAAGATGGCAGCTTAATTTGCATACGCAGTTGCCGAGCGGTTGGGGGCAGGGTGGGACAATTGCATCATCGCCATGGTGACTACACAGGGTTCCACACCGCCCAAGCCACTCCGGGCCTCTGGGCAGTGTGGGAAGGTGGTAAGGCGGCTCCAGCCCAAGCGAAGGTGGTGCCAGCAGCCAGGGGAAGGAAGGCCCATTGTTGCATGAATCTTCGTGCATTGGGCCTCTAGTGTTCCATGTTTACTCACCCTGGAACAAGTCTTATAATTTCCTCAGGCTATTACATGCATTTAGATTTCAAATTACTGACAGACTTGAACTTCTTTTTGATAAAATTTTAATAGAAATCTGTTACAGTTTTTCTGCATTTTAGATAAAGGAAATTTGTCATATATTTCATATATATTATGCCCCTATAATTTAAAAGACTTCCTTACATAAAAATTTCTATAAATTTGGTTTGATAATAGTTATTGTTTAGTAACTATTATCAAATGTAGAATAATGTGTAAATACTCATTTTACCTGGTCAGAGGGGTTATTAATCAAAGGAAATGACTCCCTGTTCATAATTTATAGTTCAATATCAAAAGAAAAATGTGTATATTTATTTTTTTTTATTATTTGGTATGCTATATTCAAAATTTACATTTTATCAGTGAAATTGTAGAACTTAATTCATCTACTATGTTATATAACTAAATGTTAAATAGGTATTTGGTTTGTATTAAAACATCATGAAATGAAATAAAATAGTTTTATCACAATAGAAGTGAAGGCTGTTTCATGTTCTAAGCTTGTATGAAAGTAAGCTTGTATTAAGGTATAAACTAGTTATGTCAAAATAAGAAGGAGTGAGAATCAATATTCCATTTGGAGGACTGTGGAATACAGACATTTGGTAAGATCAGAGATAACTGGCTAGACCAAGGCATTGGGTTTGTCTTTGTAGAAAAATTGAAGTTTCTAGATACATAAATTAAAGAAAGATAATGCAGGGACTAATTCCATAAACCTCACAAGTAACTGAGATGTTGTCACATGGAGTAAAGAAATCAAATATGAGAATAAAAAACAAAAATGAACAAAAAATCTAAATAAAGAAATTAAAAATATATAATTACTCATAAGTTTTATTCAAGGATTTCTTTTTTATTTTGGTAAATCATTACTAAAGGATAAAAAACACAGACATGTTTTGTTTGAACATCATTATTCAAAAGTATTTTTAGTAAATTTTTAGGACACATACAGTGTTTAATTGAAAATCTTTTACAATAATTTTATTTCTAAACAGTTCCTAAAAACTATAATTTTTGTAGATCAAATTTATGGGTGCTACTTTTTAAAATGATATTTTTGTAGTAAATAAAGATAAATTATTAGTGTATTGAATGAAGCAATGTTATCATTACCAGCATTATTGAGTGCTTTGTCCCGCATATGCCACTTCTAGAAAAACAGAATAAAGAAGTCGTCACAGGCTGTGTCTTCAACAACTTTGTATATGAAATAAAACAATGAAGGAAGATTAATCAATAGCACACATTTATCTTTTTCTTTTTGACCACATTATATTTTCTTACTAACTATATTTACTATATATAAGCTGAAATTCCATAATAGATATAAGAAGTATGAAATTTTAGAGAAGTGAGAATCAATATTCCATTTGGAGGACTATGGAATACAGACATGTGGTAAGATCAGAGAAAACTGGCTAGACCAAGGCATTGGGTTTGTCTTTGTAGAAAAATTGAAGTTTCTAGATACATAAATTAAAGAAAGATAATGCAGCGACTAATCATTCAACCCAATCTCCTGACTTCTTTTTAGTAATAGAACCCCCTTCCTACCACCTCATGCATCTCCAAGTTTTAATAGGGCAAGTGGCTGCCAATCTAGAGGCTACCTTTCCCACACACACAGGAAGGAAGATTTGGCCATGTGACAAAGTCCTTGCCAAGGGGTGTGAATGGAGATGATACATAAAATTTTGGGGTCTTATCCGCAAAAACGATTGGGCATACATTCCCATGTCTCTCTCCTTTCTCAGCCTGTCTTCTATCTAGCATTTAAGGCAAACATCCTAGGAGATGGCAGAGCAACAAGAGAGGAAGAGTCACAGTCCCTGGGCAATCTCATGGGACAGGGCAGCATATCCACCATAGACTACCCTGCTACCTCTAGACCAGGGGTCGGCAAACTCATTAGTCAACAGAGCCAAATATCAACAGTACAACGATTGAAATTTCTTTTGAGAGCCAAATTTTTTAAACTTAAACTATATAGGTAGGTACATTGTTATTAACTTAATTAGGGTACTCCTAAGCTGGCCTTTGCTAAAAACGTCCTCAATCTGATTGAGGTACGTTTCAATCGCCACGAAGTTTCAGTCGCACTGTATGTGCAGGCCCGCACGTGGTATTTTGTGAAAGAGCCACACTCAAGGGGCCAAAGAGCCGCATGTGGCTCACTAGCCGCAGTTTGCCGACCACTGCTCTAGACTATGTCTAGCTTGCTTGAACCATGGTGCTTTTTGGGTCTCTTTGTTACAGAACTTGAGGTATCCCCTAGCTTAAGAAAAAAAAAGAAAAAAAAAAGGCATTTTCTTTCAGAGTACCAGAGTGCATAAGTAAATGCATGGAAGAAGATAGGGGACCAGTGACCATGTCATGCGATGCACAGAGATGTGAATACAGCTGGCAAAGTGGATGGGATCACATCACAAAGGACTTAAATGCCAAGCTGATTTATTTGGACTTCTTTCATGAATTCAACAAGGAACTAACTGTTCAAGGTTTTGAGCCAAAGAATGGCATGATGAACAGTGCTTTCCCTGAAAACCATATATTTGATGGAGAGAATGTTTGCAGACTGTCAGTGAATAGGGTACTCTAGGACTCCAGGAAGAGTTCTCTGAAGAAGGATAGTGATTATAAGTGTATGTGATTGGAAAGGGAAGGAAGTGATGGACTGAGAAACACTTAAGGCTGCTCTCCTCTTACTACCACAGACCTGGGAAGCCTCATCAGTTATTGAAAGGTATTTATTAAATGTGATCTTTATTAAAGTAAGTGATCTGTCTTTTGAAATCAGCCTACCACAAAAGCTGGATATATAAATCTTGGTGGTCTTGCGCTTTGATTTCACAAAAGAGTGGAAAAGTTTTCTTTTCCAGGCTGGCATATTTATATACTCGAGTATATGGATATATACAATATTAATTTTATATTATTTCGCTTCTTTTCATTTATTTAATTTTCTTGAACTTAATTGAATCAGTAAGGTATCTTCAAATCATACTCTAAGAAAGGTCATCAATCTGAAAGGGGTACTATAACCTCTGAAAACCTCCCTCCCTGTAAGGGTTCTCGTTAGCTCCAGCCGCAAGAAATATTCCCTTTGAACATGTATTTTTATTTATATCTGAAGTTATGGGGTTTCTCTTGCTTGCAGATATATGATATTCTATTTATGGGCTACAGAGAAAATCAACTTTTTCACTGTCAAAATTTTGTTATGGATATAGTGCTGATTTTACAAAGTGTTCTGCCTAGGGCAAAAATATATGACTATAAAATTTCCAGACTACAGAAAATAAAATGGGAATTGTATTCACAAATGCATTTGGCAAACTAATGAAGTTATGAGATAATGGTATAAAACCAAACAAACCTATATATTCCTATTTCAAGGAAACCAGGAGAATAATATTTTCTATTTATTGAGAGGTTTGTTTTGTTTTTTTTGTTTTGGCTAAGTAATAGATGGTACCATATAAAGCATATAAACAGTTAAATAGATTTCATCTGTTCTAAACAGTGTAATAATGAGGTCATGTGATACAATAGTTCCAGGTCCATTTGGAATGCCTAACTAAAATGAATACTAGAGGTATGCACAAATAACTAAAAATTATTACCTTTTTTTCATTAACAAAAATAAAAATTATTACTTTTTTTCCTTAACTAAGGATGGTTTAAATTACCATACAGATAATTTAAACATAAGTTATAAATGATATATTATCAAACATCACTGACTAGATAACATTAGAGGAAGAAGATGACTTCTAAAATAATGACAACAAATCAGCAAATTTAAATCATGGAGGCTCAATATTCTAATTTCTAAAATGGGAATAGTAATACCTACCTCATTAAAATTAGTGAGGTGACAAAGATAATGTGCCAGGCACAGGGTAAATGTTCAGTATCGGTTAGTACTGCTGCTCTTGTTCTTATTCAATTTATTTTCCCCTTCCACTGTCCCAACTGTCTATTTTTGAATGGAGATTGTCTTCCAAGTCAGGTTAATTAGTCTTGGCAAAGTTATACTATGGAAGCGTGTAACTTATGTTTTATTCTGTTCAATAATTTGTAATCTAATAATTTTATCATAGAAAATTCCAGAATATTTAGAAAGTGGCCAAAGATGAATTTAGAAGGGTTATGTTATGTAATGTTGGTACTTGCTTGCTGATAATATGTAACTTGTGCATACTCAAATCATAAATAATTTTCAACACATATTTGCTGAGTACCTAGTGTGAGCCAGGCACAGATCTGGGCACAGACGGTATGACAGTGAGCGTAACAGTTGACATTACATTCTAGTTATGTGAAACAAGCACATATCAGATAATCAAGAAATATGCAGATAATTAAGAGGGTGGCCTATAAGAGATGTGGTGGTACCTCTTTATATGGAGTGGTCATGGAAGATCTCTGTATGGAATTGGTATTTAAAGGGAACCCAGCTAACAAGCAGACCTCTCTACAAAGTCCAGGAGAAAACAAGTGATGCAAAGGTGCTCAGGTGAGCCAAACCCGGCATGTTGAAGGAATGGAGAGGTGGCTCCTGTAGTGGGAAAGAGAGAAATACATGCTGTAAATATGTGGTCAGTGAAACAGAAGGGCCAGATCATGCAGGGCTTTTGCTGCCAATGTTCTTTAAATTTCATTCAAAGTGTCATGGAGAATTTTAAGGAGGGAAATGCCATGGTCTGATGTTTGTTTTAAATGATTGCTATTCTCACTATGGAAATGGGATGGCGGTGGGATTAATGAAAACAGAGACACCAGGTGAGGGGTTTTACAGCAGTCCCAGTGAGAGTCCATAGTGGCGTAGGCTGTGTGGGGAAATAGTGAGAACATCCCAGATCCTGGGCTGTTTCAGCCGTCAAGTTGGAGGACTTGCTGTTGGGTTTCACTTAGGATAGTAAGGGGAAGGGTGGAGTCAGAAGGATTTCTGTTTTGGGCTTGAGAAACTAGGTGCGTGTTGCAGTTTTCAGACACAGGAAAGACGGAGAAAGAAGCATGTTTGCAGTGCAGGAAAATGAAAAAGTTCTGTTTGGGCTAGGTTAAGTTTGCAATACTTAGCAAACATCAAAGCAGAGATATCAAGATATATGCGTCTGGAGTTTCTGGAAGAAGAGAGGTCTGGAGACAAAGATTTGAGAGTCCTAAACATTTGGGATTTATGGTTATGATCTTAAAGTAGAATAGTCAGCATGAATGGGTGTTTCTCTGCAACAGTGCTTGAGTGGTTTCTAATGTGTAGCCTTAAACAGCAAATAGGTATAAAGAGAGATATTATTGCAGTGTCAGAGTTCCAGGCTTTGTCCTTTAATAGATTATAACATCTGCAGAAAAATGAATGCAGTCCATTTTTGATGATCGATTTTATGGATTATATCTGAGTTTAATAGCCAGGTGGTTGCTTTCTGGGCTCTCAGTACAACTGAACAATTTAATTATCTGTTCCTAGAGACTTTAACTTTATATCAGAACTGGATTTTAAAATATATAGAGCAGTGGTTCTCAACCTTCTGGCCCTTTAAATACAGTTCCTCATGTTGTGACACAACCATAAAATTATTTTCGTTGCTACTTCATAACTGTAATGTTGCTACTGTTATGAATTGTAATGTAAGTATCTGATATGCAGGATAGTCTTAGGCGACCCCTGTGAAAGGGTCATTCGACCGCCAAAGGGGTCGCGACCCACAGGTTGAGAAGCGCTGATATAGAGTATTGGGGAGAGGAAGTTCCAATAGAACATAATTACTTTATTTTAATCACACTTTAAATTGGGTACTTCTCAATTTAAATTACTGAATCAGAACAATTTTGGGGGAACGTTTTAAAGCATAGGTTCTGACTTCACCTCCCAGCTAGGTAGAGAAAACAAAAATACATGAAACCCTAATAGAGCAATTATTTGGGTGACTGTGATAGTCATAAGTTCTGCTTACTAAGTATTTCCAGCTCTCTGCCTTCCGGGAACACGGTGAAATTGAACTTCACAGATACAGTTGAGTGAGGCTATGAGACTAGTTCTTACCAGCAAGTTTTGATTAAAAGCGTCATGGTTAATTTCCAAGCCAGAGAACTCTCTTTCCTTCTGCTATAGTCACTGGCAATGTTGTAGTTGCCCTGTCATCCTAGGTCCTGGAATGAGGACAGCACAGAGTGGACCCTCCCCCCCACCCCCACCACCCCTGATGGGCATATGGCATGAATGAGAAATCAAAGCTTTGTTATTTCAAGTCACAGATATTGGGGCGTTTGCTACTGTGGGATAACCTAACCCAGTGGTCGGCAAACTTCGGCTCACGAGCCACATGCGGCTTTTTGGCCCCTTGAGTGTGGCTCTTCCACAAAATACCACGTGTGGGCGCGCACATACAGTGTGATTGAAACTTCGTGGCCCATGCGCAGAAGTCGGTATTTTGTGGAAGAGCCACACTCAAGGGACCAAAGAGCCGCATGTGGCTCGTGAGCCGCAGTTTGCTGACCACTGATAACCTATTCCAACCAATAGAATACAAAGACTTGTCCACCTATAGCATATTCTTGGTACCATAATACTGCTGTTTAAAAAATAACCACAAGGCAACATTGATTAGAAATTCAGTACCACTACCATGAAATAGATATTGACACCTCTACTGTAAGCAGAGTAGAGGATCAGAATAAACCATTGTTTAGCTATATTTGTATTATTACAAACTTACAAATATATAACATACTTCCAACTGTTACAATTTGGAAATGTTATGTTCTCCCCTTACTGTTGTAATTTTATGTAATACAGAAATGTTAGGACAGCAGTTCTTTAATAATTTTTCAGACAAATTAATATTTTGTTCAATAAAGAAAAATCTAGCATTTTCATCTTTCCTCAAGCAGCTAGTGGGAGTAGATTTTATTATTCACAGAGATGTTTAACAAATGCCCTTTTATAAGATCCTTTTGGTCATCAGACAAAGGGAGTCCAACTCCTATCCAGAAGGTAAAGAGAAAAAAAACACTCAGATTTGACATCACTTCACTCCACCAAATGACTTCACTTTCCATTTGACTTGCTTATTTGTTGTCTCAGTTATTCCTTGAACCAAAAAAAGTACTAACCAAATTAAAGCAGTAGTCTACTCCACTAGGTATGCGGAGATTAACCACAATGTAGATGATCCAGAATCTAGTAAATTGAGTCATTTTTAGTCATAGAACTTTTGAGATAGAAATAGAGTAAGATATTCCTAATCCTTTACTAAATACTTGATGATTTCTTTATACACTGTTTACTTTAAACTGGCATAGAATGTTAGCCAAATGAAGCATGGTAGCAGGCAGGGGCTTTATTTGTGGTCAAAGTCTGTGCTCACTGGCTATCTCTTCTTCGTTTCTTTATCCTCTTTCCTGGAGTTTATTTTAGTGTAGTATTTATTTACACTATACTAATAGTATCTGTAGGAAAAAAAAAAATTCTGCTGTTTCAACCTAATGCTTGCAAAGAATCTCCCCTGGAGTTTAATTGTAAACTAAAGAACCTTTCACTTAAAAAGACATCCTACAATAATGGTATAGTTAGAACAATATTGAGCAAGGATGTTGAAAACCTGTTTTCAAGTGTCAACTGTGTACTTTACTCAACTCTCTTCCTGGTTTGACTTTTTCAAATTTGTCTCCCTCTTTCCAGGTCCCTGTCACTGCGTTGGTTTAAGCCCTTGTTCCATAGCTTCTTTCCAGACTTCACATAACTTCCAGTGTGATCCTTCTAAGATGTCAATCACTTTCTGTCTTTTAGAGTCCTTACAGCTTTTAGGATCACGTGCAAACTCTTTAGGTTAGTAGACAGAGCCTTCCTGAACTGATCTTTGCCTGACTCTCTAGCCCTGAGGCTATTAACTGTAAGTCTGCAAGCAAAATTCAGCTCACATATGTGTCTGTTGTGGTTTGTCCATGTTTTCTTAAAAATTTGGTACCAACATTAATTTAAAAATTGAGAGATTTCTGGCTTCTCTTGAAATTATAAGATTATCCCCTGATATGGTAGCAATTGGCTATACTGACTGAACAGTCAATATATTTCTTTAGAAAGGACATTTATTCTTAATATTCCACAGTCCTTATCCATGAAGTTTCACTCATTTCTGTAACATGTGGGCATTGGATTTTCATCTCCCTTTGACCTCCTCAGCCTCTTTTTAATGTTCCTTCTTTATAGCACTGAATTTTATCAGGTTCTTCCAAAGTTTTATGCTGACCCTTTCCTGGATGTCCTCCAGCCTTTCCATGTCCTTATCTCACTGACCCATCCTCTTCCTTAAAAGTACAGGTCAGTTTTGCCTTCTTCAGAAAACTCACCAACTGACCTTTCTGATGTATGTGCACCACCTTATTCTCTCATTGTGTCTATCACACTGGATAGTATTTGTTCATTTATTTGTTGGTATCCTCCACGAGACTGTTAACTTCTTGGGGAACAGAGGCAATGTATAATTTGTCTTTGTGTCACAATTTGGGCTTTAAGGGAGCCACTGAGGGCCTCAGTATCATCTATAAAATGATGAACACAATTAGATGATCTCCAGGGTCTCTTCTTATTTGAAAATCTGTTCTATATTGTTCATTTTTGGGAATCCAGGATCAGAGGATACTTTGAACAGAGATTAACAAAAACTTATATGCATATGAAGCAAGACTTAAAGAAACTAAGACATGTGGTGTCCTGAAGTGCTGACTGCTTGAAGAGATCATTGTCCAAAGACAGCAAAAGGCTAATCCATTAGGTATCCAATGACATTTAACAGAAAGGAATTATTGGTGCTTCAGAGAGGGCATTTAATGGCAACCTATTTGTCATCATAAGAAAGATGAGTAAATATGTCAGAAAGAAATAGAATCTGATTCAAATGCTACAAATGGGGTTTGTTACCATTTAACAAGCAGAATAGAAAATGGGTGGCTTCCGCCAGTGGCCCCCATTTGTGCGGAGGTGGTCATCACACTCAGTTGGCATGACAACGAATGCCTTAAAAGCATACGACACAGAAATCCTGCCTCCAGGAATTTATCCTAAGGAAATAACCAAGAATGTACACAAAGATCTGAATGTTATGTATAGTATGAAAAGAAATGGAAGCAATTTAAATGTCCAATATTAGAAAATTGTTTAAGTCAATGAATGGTTTTAAAACAGTACTTCTTAGAGTATATGATTCCATAGAGTGTGTTGATACCAGCTCAGAAAACCCTGAGCTTCATCACCACTTCAACCAGAGTAGTGTTTCACTTTTATTTCTTGTACATATTAAGGTTACATGTGAGAAAAAAATGTTTTTGCTCATAAATATAAAAATTTGAAAACTAGTAGATTCAATACATTATAGTAATTTATACACTAGATGTAGAAACATGTATTACATTAACAGCTCAGATGTTTTTTGGGATAGTGACTATAGGTCATTCTTTTCTTACTTGTATTTATCTCTATTTTCTACATTGTTCACAGATAACATGTAATTATTTCTGTACCAGACCAAAAAAGTGGTTTTTGGAAAAAAAATTGTTGACAGCAATAAGTAGTCTACAGGCCACTGTAAATTTCCTAGCTTACCATTTTAGGCATGCAAATCATAGGTTTTCTAAGTTTGCTATTGTTATAAATTTTCCCCCCATGAAATATTATAGTTGTAGAGAATATTGAAGATACAGTCCAACCCCCTCATTTTATATTTGAAGAAACTATGACCAAAATGTTTCAGTATATTGAAGTGAGAGCTGGGAGCTGGTAGCCTTTTGATTTCCTGTGCTTTTCCCGCTAACCCAACCTGTAAAATGGGTTAGTGGAAAAAGCACAGGAAATCCTAGTTGGAGCATCTATCATTGTGTATTTTTTACTTTTTCCTATGAGTGAAAACTAATTTTTTTTGAAATGCCAGTGGTTAAAATTTCTCTATTTAGAAAAATTGGCACAAACTAGGGCATTAAAATAGATCCTAAAACTGTCGTGACTCATTCTGATTTATAAAATTCAAGTTTTATAATCTACTTTATTCCACTAATTTATTAAACCTGTAGGTTCACTCACATTTTTTAATTTGGAGTTCAACTGAATTGAACTCAAATGATTGTTACAGTTTGCCTTCACTTTTGGCATCTAAAAGGTAGACATTAGATACATGTTCCATCTACCCCACCTTCCTTCTCAGACATGAATGTACTTGGGAAGCACTCTGTCTTAGGTGTCATTCAGGATCTTTACTCATCTCTGAGTTATCTTGCTATGATCACATTGACACCCGCCCCAAAATGTAATGGCTTTGTGTAATAGTTTTTTACATATGTGTATATATGCCAGCACTTTCCCATGGTTCTTTTTGGGTTTCATGTTGAGAAATGAAAATTGGGTAGGCCAGTTGAGCTTAGAGATTGAAGAAATAGTGAAAGGTAATGTATTTCAAATAAAGGTAATATATTTCAAATAAAGGTAATGTATTTCAAATAAAGGAAGTTTCAGAATCATCACTTACTCCTTCCAAATCTGCTATCAACCCCCAGCCCCCCCCCCAAAAAAAAAGTGAATAACCAATAATGAAAACCTTTCACCTTTATTTAAGGTGAAGGTGGTATCATTTTTTATTGATGATTCTATTCATGAAAAAAACTAGATGAAGGGCTTTATAGAGCTTCTTTTCTAACCATTTTCCCTAAGAATCTTAATGTCTTATTTTACTTAAAATGCAAAACTTTCAGGCTTGTATCTTATAAGAACATTTTATTTTAAAAGAATTGTGACTTCAACTGAAATCATTGATTAGATTGTTTTAACTAAAATAATTCCTTTGAATACCACATGTATTAGATTTATGGTAAATTTAAAAATATTTTTAAGTGTAGTTTTGAAACCTCTTTTCTGGTTTAGTAATTCTAATTGTTTTAATACATCAGAGTTGCTGTTCATTTACTCTGGGAATCAAGTACAGAACCTCATTGATATAAAAATGGAATCAGATTTATAAACAATCAATTTATGTTTATATATTTTCTCATGATTAAACTTTTGATATATCAGTGTTTTCCAATGAAGCATTTAAAGCTAGGAATGACTGTACCACTAGCTAAAAATTTTAATATTGAAATATTCTTATGATACTTCAAGGTTAAAATGTTAAGTTAAATACCTATAGTATATTATAGTATACTAGAGGCCTGGTGCACGAAATCTGTGCACTGTGTGGGGGGTGTCCCTCAGCCCAGCCTGCGCCCTCTTGCAGTCTGGGAGCCCTTGGGGGATGTCCAACTGATGACGGCAGTCAGACATCCTTAGCGCTGCCGTAGAGGCAGGAGAGGCTCCTGCCACCGCTACTTTGCTCGCCAGCCATGAGCCTGGCTTCTGGCTGAGCGGCTCTCCCCCTGTGGTAGCACACTGACCACCCAGAAGCAGCTTCTGCATTGTCTGCCCCCTGTGGTCAGTGCACGTCATAGTGACCAGTCATTCCACCGTTTGGTCGATTTGTATATTGGCCTTTTATTATATAGGATACTTTTAGAATAATTACACTACCTGATTTCATTTTTCAGATGTTTGAGAAGTGATATATATAAAGCTGTACAGTTTTTGAAGCACATATACACACACACACATGCACACTGCATTTAGTTTTTACACCAAACCTGTAAGTGAGGGAGATGGAAGATTATTTACAAATGAGGATAGTGAGGTTAGTGACATACACAAAGTTTCCTGGCTATGCATTGGCCTAGTTCCTCTGTTTCCAGCATTATTTCTGCTAATCTTGTAGCCTCTATAAATGATTGTGTGCCATAGAATATCTTATAGATTAATAAAAGCAAGTTGCAAAATTGGACATACATTATAATGACAATTAGTAAAAAACAGAATAGAAAGTAGTAAATACTTTCTATTGGTACATAAACATTCTGAAGTGTTACATGTAAACTGTTAATTCTGGCTACCTCTGATGCAGGTGGGGGCTGGGGTGGCCGGTTAGTATCTCAAAGGATATTTTATCCTGATCTGAAATACAGTCATGTATGACTTATAGAATTAAAAATAAAATATTTTTGGCTTTTTCTTTTTTTACTTTTTCATTGAATTTATTGGATGACATTGACAAATAAAATTATATAGGTTTGGGGTATACAATTCTACAGTACATCATCATCTGTATATTGTATCACCATTTATCCTATCTTTACCCTATTCTATTCCCCCCCCCCACTCCCTTTCTCTCTGGTTATCACCATATTGTTCTCTGTGTCTATGGGTTGTTGTTTTTTATTTTTTGCTTAATCACTTTACCTTTTCATCCAGTCCTACAACCCCCTCCCTTCTGACAAATGTCAGTCTGTTCTTTATTTTGTTTATTTTGTTCTTTAGATTCCACATATAAGTGAAATCATATGGTACTTGTCTTTCTCTGACTGGCTTATTTCACTTAGCATAATGTTCTCCATGTCCATCCATGTTGTTGTAAAGGGTAAGATTTCCTTCTTTTTAATGCCAAGTAATATTCCATTGTGTAAATGTACCACAGCTTTTTTTATCCACCCATCTACTGATGGGCATTTGGGCTGCTTCCAAATTTTGACTATTGTAAATAATGCTGCAGTGAACATAGGGATACATATAATCTTTAGAATTAGTGTTTGGGTTTCTTCAGATGTATTCCCAGAAGTGGAATTGCTGGGACATAAGGCAATTTCATTTTTAATTTTTTTAATCTGTGGTCCCACCAGCAGTGCACTAGGGTTTCCTTTTCTCCACATCCTTGCCAACACTTGTTGTTTGTTGATATATTTATGATAGCCATTCTGACAGGTGTGAGGTGATATCTCATTGTGGTTTTAATGTGCATTTATGTGATAATTAGTGACATTGAGCATCTTTTCATATGTTTATTGGCCATCAGTATGTTCTCTTTGGAGAAGTATCATTCAGGTCCTTTGCCCATTTTTTAAGTTGGATTGTTTGTTTGTTTTTGTATTGAGTTTTATAAGATTTTTATAAATTTTGGATATTAAGCCCTTATCAGATGTATCATTGGTGAATATTTTTTCCATTCAGTGGGTTGTTTTCATTTTGTTGATAGTTCCCTTGGCTGTGCAAAGCTTTTTAGTTTGATTTAATCCCATTTGTTTATTTTTTCTTTTGTTTCCCTTGCCCAAGGAGATATATCAGAAAAAATATTGCTACAAGAAATGTCCTATATTTTACTGTCTACGGTTTCTTCTAGGATTTTTATAGTTTTGTGACTTACATTTAAGACTTATTCATTTTGAGTTTATTCTTGTGTATGATGTAAGAAGGTGGCCTAGTTTCTTTCCTTTTCTCTTTCTTTCCTTCCTCCCTCCCTCCCTCCCCTTCCTTCCTTCCTTCCTTCCTTCCTTCCTTCCTTCCTTCCTTCCTTCCTTCCTTCCTTCCTTCCTTCCTTTCTTTCTTTCTTTCTTTCTTTCTTTCTTTCTTTCTTTCTTTTCATATATCTGTCCAATTTTCCCAATATCCTTTATTGAGTAGACTATCTTTACTCCACTATATGTTTTGGCCTCCTTTGTCAAATATTAATTGACCATAAAGGTGTGGGTTTATTTCTGGGCTCTCTTTCTGTTCCATTGATCTATATGTTTGTCTTTCTGCCAGTACCAGGCTGCTTTTATTACTATTAGCTTGTAATATAGTTTGATATCAGGTAGTGTGTTTCTCCAACTTTGTTCTTCTTTCTCAAGATTGCTGTTGCTATTTGGGGTCTTTTTGGAACATTTGTTCTAGTTCTGTGAAATACACCATTGGTGTTTTGATAGGAATTGCATTGGATCTGTAGTTTGCTTGGGTAGTATGGACATTTTAATGATGTTAATTCTTCCTTATTCATCAACATGGTAGATGTATCTTCTTCGATTTATTTCTTCAGTGTCTTATAATTTTCTGAGTACAGGTCTTTTACATCCTTGTTAAATCTATTTCTATGTGTGTTTTTTTAAACTGTGAAGAGAGTATGGGTGGATTCTGGGAGTTATTGGACTATACTAGGAAGGAGAAGTGATGGATAGAGAGGTAAATGGTAGAGTAACTGCTATTTTGTGAACAAAAACAGGTAATTCCGTGTCTTTGGAATCACCGTGTAATATATTTTTTGATGCTTGTTTTGACCCACTGATTGAGAGACACCAAGGAATTGAAACTAAGCCTCTTTTCACTCATTCTAATTTCTTCATAGTTTTGGGAAATAAATGGCAATCAAGGAGAAATTGGCTGAGATGCTATATTGCCCAGCAAATTAATATCAAAGGGTGAACTGTTTATTTCATCACAATAGCTTTGATAAATAGAAGTAATAAATTCAGTTGAAAACCACGAATATGTTCTTATAATTCTACATTGTAATATTTTTGGTCCTGTTTGTAATTCCTATGGGCATTGTTCACAAGGGTGGAGGCATAGCCTGTGTTGCCTCTGCCTTCACTCCACCCTCCTGTAATGTGGCATCTGACTTGCAAAAACTAAAAACATGACTTTTCACAGGACCTTGTTATTTCTTTTTCTAAAATTTGTTTGAATCTGAAATGGAATTAGTCTACGATATCCCCTGCCCTTTACATGTGTTTCTTTAGAAAAGTCAGACAATTCAACCCTTAATTCCTGGTTAGTAAGATAATATCCGTAGCTGGGTGAGGTTCTAGAGATGGGATGATTTGGCACAACACATCTCTGACTGAAATATAAATCTGACTCTTGGGACCAGTGGACTATGAATTGGTCTGTCTATGTGAATTTCAGTTTCCTTTTTCAACTAATCAACTTCTTGTCTGAAATATAAATAAGCTCCCTGTTACAGTTCTTCTCTGACCTTTCTGACTCACACATTTGCTTTTCTGTATGAGAGCTTGTCATTTTTATTCTATGCCCAAAGCAACCAACAGTGGTCCTCACCTTCACTTAGTGGCTCTCTGAAGTGATCCTCCAAGATGTACTCTTTATAATACAGGAAACCATCTGAGTTTGTGATAATAAAATGATAGCAGTAATACCAGCAGCCACCATTATACCTACTACTAGAGGCTCAGTGCACGAAATTTGTGCACAGGTAGACTCCCTAGCAGCTCCCAGCTGCCAGCCAGGGCCTCCCTTCCCTGGCTGCCGGCCAGGACCTTCCTTCTTTCCACACCGCCCCCTGGTGGTCAGCGCACATCATAGTGAGCAATTGAACTCCTGGTCGGTCGAACTCCCAAGGGGACACTTTGCATATTAGGCTTCTAGATAGATAGATAGATAGATAGATAGATAGATAGATAGATAGATATTTCCTCCATCACACTACATAGATTCTCTACATTTTACAACAATCTTGCTAGGAAGATCTTATTATCCTCCTTTGACACAAAAAGAAACTGAGATATAGGGAGCTTTCCCAAGCTAGTTTCCCCAAGGATACATGGCAAAGTAAGGATTTAGACCCATGTCTATATAGTATCCTCCCATAAAGCCTGCATGATAGCAAGTCTCACTCTACAGTGAAAACAGACAGTGAGGTTCCAATGAGCATATATTACTATCTGCCAAGCATCAATTTCTTGTTAATTTTTATGTTTTCTATAAATTAAACAGACACCATATTATTGAACGTAATTTTCTTTACAGAAAATCAGCTAACTGCAGATGTTAACCACAACACAGCATCACCTAGATTTGTGTTTTATTAAATAACTGGGTACTCTAGCCTAGCCACTTGACATGTAAAACTAACAGTTACAAGCTGGAAACTCTAAGTATGTAAGAAGATTGAGAAATGTTGAGAGAGATGTACAATAAAGGGTCATTAATAATGCAGATAGCTAAAGATAGGCACCTAAAATAGTTGAAGACTAGATGAAAATTATGGGACATATGCAAAGTGAAAGAGAGAGAGTTGACAGTACTTGGTCACCAGTTGGACAAATGATATAATGAGCAGTAAAAGGCTGCCACCAATAATAAATTCATTGACCATCAGTGTTCTAGGCTGGCCCATAGGATTACAGTTTCGTTTACAGTGTGTATTACATAGCTAGGATTTGTAGGCATATTTCCAGGAAGCAATAATGTATGTAGATTTTTGATGACTCTTCACCCCCATTTTTCTGCCTTCTTTTCACAGTTGCAGTTAACATATTCTTAGGAGATTGGAAAAGAAGGACATATATATTGAAAAGATCTGTAGTAGACTTACTATTCTGTCTATTTATAAGGTTTAAGGAACAATATGAGAAAATAAGAGAAAAAAACTTTAATGCAAAATAATGGACTAAAGCTTATCTACCTGACAAGGAAATCTCTATTTTCAAACAATCTATAACCCAATGTTCTAGAGCAACAAGGGGAGAATAGCATAGGTCTCTATACTTTATTCCACAAGTGTTCATCCTAAGGGTTGGAAAATAAAGCTGAGTTAAATGTTATGAATATTGACATTTGCTTATTTCAGCATGACAATTTACCATACAATTTTATAATGCAGTTTTCTTTGCTCCCATTATAAATGATGCAGAACAGAAGTGCAGACAGATACACAGAAATATAATAATAAAATCCTCATGATGCATTCTCATCCATATAATATTCAAAAGATTGGATTGCTATCAATGTTTTGACCATCTGTATTATGTTAAGTCTCTCTTTAAGATGTTTAATTTCCTTATTTGAATACATTTTAAATGAATGAAAAATGCAGTTTTATATTGTGTTTGTACTTTACAAGGTACTTTCACATACATTGTCTGATGTAATATATTTTATTCATCTTTTCAAAAAACAGTTTTTGGTTATATTGATTTTCTTTATTGTTATCTTGTTTTTAATGTCAATGATTTCTGGTCTAATATTTATTTTTTCTCTTCTTATGCTTTCTTAGGCTTAAATTTCTCATCTTTCTCTAGTTTTCTCAGATGAAAGATTAGGTTATTGACTTTAGATCTTTCTCTTTTCAAATATATGCATCCAAAGCTGTAAATTTTCTCCTGAACACTGCTTTTGCTGTTTTCCTCAAATTTTGATGAGTTGTATTTTCTTTTACTTCAAAATATTTTTAAATTACCCCTGAGATTTCTTCTTTGACCTATGTCGTTAAAAGTTGTGGTTTAATCTCCAAATATTTTAGAATTTTCCAGTTATAAAACTTCTGTTATTGATTTCTAGTTTATTTTCATTGTGATTTAAGAACATACTTTCTATGGTTTCTGTTTTTTAAAATGTGTTATGTTTTATAGCCCAGTATGTGGTCTATGTTAGTGAATGTTTTATGTGAGCTTGAGAAAAATGTGTATTCTCCTGTTGGATGAAGGATTTCATAAATGTCAGTTAAATCAAGGAGATTGATAATGTTATTTAGGCCCACTATATCCTTGCTGATTTTCTTCCTGCTTGATCTATCAATTACTCAAAGAAGGGTATTAAAATCTCCAACTCTAATAGTGGATTTTTCTATTTCATTCTTCAATTCTATTGGCTGTGCTTCATGTATTTTGACATTATTATTTACAATGCTCACAATTGTTTTGTCTTGTCTATTATATCATTTTATGTTTGAGAAAGTCATTATTTCTTCAATTTTGAAGGATATTTTTACTGGATATAGAATTTTAGGTTGGTAGGTTTTTTTTTTTCTTTCAACACTTTAAATATTTCACACGCCTTTCTTAGTTGCATGGTTTCTGGTGAGAAATCCACTGTAATTTTTACCTTGTTCATCTAGAATATGGTAAAATTAATTAATTTGAACTCAACTGAAGAAAATAGAAAGTTTTCTTTATTTTTTGTCTTACTGTTCCTCTATAAGTAAGATATTTTACTGCCTCTTGTTGCTTCAAGATTTTCTCTTTGTCTTTACTTTTCTGATATTTTAATATGCATGCCTAGATATATGTTGTTTGTTTGTTTGTGATGTTTATCTCGCTTTGTATTCTCTGACCTTCTTAGATATATGGTTTGGTGTCTATCATTAATTTTAGAAAATTCTCAGACATTATTACTTCAAATATTCCTTCTACTCTATTTTCTCTTCCATCTCCTTCTGGTATTCCAATTATGTATAGGCTATACCTTTTAAAATTATTCCACAATTTTTGGATGTTCTGTTCTTATTCATTCTTTGAATGCTTTGCATTTCAATTTAAGTAGTTTCTCTTGACCTATGTTCAAACTCACTTTATTTTTTCCCTTTGCTCTGTCCAGTCTTTTGATGAAACAAATATATTCTTTATTTCTGTAATAATGCTTTTGATTTCTAGCACTTAATTTTGATTCTTTCCTGGTGTTTGTACCTCTCTGCTTACATTACTCATCTGTTCCTTCAAAATGTCTAGTTTTTCTGTTAGCACCCTTAACATATTGATCATAATGATTTTAAATTCCCTGTGTGATGTTTCCAACACCTCCAAAGCAAGCATCTGAGTCTGATGCTTGCTTTTTACTCTTAAGACTTCTTTTCTTGTTTTCTAGAATTCCTTATAATTTTTTATTAAAAGCTAAACATTTTATCAAGTAATAGGGGCTGAAATAAAGAGGCAATTTATGTGAGGATTTATGTTACTGTGACTAAACATTGTGTTCTATTTAATGTTTATTGTAGCTGTAGGTGTCAGAAGCATTAAATCCCCCAGTATCCTTGTTTTTGTCTCCCTTAACTTTGGGCTTCCCTGAGTACTTCTCAGAGAGAGTCTGCATCTTCCAGCTTCCAACTGTAATCCACTGTTGTTTTACTGACACCTTGTTTGTGTGATGATATGGTATGGAAGAAAGCATTCTATATTTTTATGGTTAAATCTTAGTCTATTGGTGGGCCTGTGTCTTAGAGCTATGACCTTCACAAGTATTTCTTTGGTGTTATAGGTTTTCCTTCTTCCCTGTTAGGAAGATAAGAAAGATACAGCATGAGAAATATCCTTATCCCAGGTGGGAAAAAGCTTTTACCCTGGAGAGAAGGCCTTTTTTATGGAGGCTCTGGATATATTTCACAATGATGACTCTTTCCCCCTCCCCTGCCAGAATCAGGAGGGGTTTTTTGGGATCTTCACCATGAGAAACTCCTGGGTTTCCTGGAGGTAAAATCCAGGAGAAGGTGGGGATTTCCTAAGACTATGCTCCCTAGGAGTTTCTCACTCACAAGCTAGTCGACATTCATCCTTCAACAGTTCATTAAAATGCCCATTTAAGAGTTTTTACCAGTTTATGGCTACAGGGGCCTCAACTCCAGGTAAGCATATCTCAATTGTGACTCTCTGGATTAACCTATCTTTCTAGATTGGGGGGAGGAGGGGGTTGTCCTGCAATCTCTAGTGTTTGATTCATCCAAGAAAACTTATTGATTTTCAGTTTTATTCAGCTTTTTCTTGTAAGAATAGGAGTGATGACTTCCAAGTCATTTATATTTCAAAAGTGAAACTAGACATTTCCCTTATGGTAAAATACTGAATTTACCTAATCTATAAACAAATGGAGAACTGAAATATTCTTATTTTGACTAAATTTGATTTACACAATTGAAATATTATAAAAATTGAATCCTATATATGTAATATAGAATTATAAAGTGTGTAATTTTAATAATTATTTAAGAAAATAAAAACAAATATCCACCTGTATTTCATTTGTTTTGTGAATATTTATTGCATGATTACTACATTTCAGGTACTCTGATTATATTCTTTACCATGTGATTTGCAAGGATTCTCTGCTAAATATCAATCTTCACTACTCAGACACTTTATACAGCGCATTGTTGTGATTGAAGCTGGCAGTTTCTTGACTGAAAAATAATTGGAAAAAATCTGTCTCATTTTATTACATTCGTAAAGTGAAATTTTTCATTATTTGTGACTTCTCATTTAAGAGCTCATGTAGTGCTTTAGATAGTTCAGGGATTTTCTAAATTGGTACAAGAAGTCTAAGTTCTTCACAATTTCTTTTCTCTAATCTAAATATATTGAACGTTTGTGCTTTTGTCACTATTCACTATTCAGGGATTTGTAGAATGCTACAAAATTACTACTCCTCAGGAATATTGGTAGGTAAAAATTTACTCTTCTTTAAACATGATAATAATGTCATTTTTGAAGAGGAACCGTAGTATACTCACAAAATTATTTTTTTTAGGGAGGGGTTGTGTTTAGTCAGTTTAGCTAGATTATACATGTGTTTTCAAGACTTCAAAATCAGCAGATTGATATGAATAAATTCAGATAGAAAATAAAATAAACATTGCTCATAACTTTTAATCTCTAGACATTTAAGTATACAAAGCAAAATATATTTGTATATATAGTTTTTGAAATGTGTGAAGATTTTCAAAAACAAAACAAAACAAAAAGATGGGGGCAGGGGGTATGCTGGTGAAATGGAAAATTTAAAGGACAAATAGCTTAAAGACCTGGATTGTAAACCTTGGTTTTGCCATAAATTTGTGTGACTTAAAATTTCATCCACAAATGAGTATATTATATTAGGTGATTTGTAAGAATAGTTTCAGCTCATAAGTTATATAATTTTATGTCATAGTCTACACTAAGATTATGCAATTGTGAAATTTATAAAATATGTTTTTGAAAAGGTTTGTTATTTTTCTATAAAATTTGCATAAGTTTTCTTTCTATATATATTTTTAAAATGTGTATTGGGAAGGGCAGAAGAAAAGATTGAAAAAAGTAAATTATTTTTCCTAAGTATGAAAGCAATGCTTTCCTTGGATAAAAATGTATTACTGAGTTTACATGTAAACCCTATGTAGAACAGTTGTTGGGTCCGCAGAATAGAACATCTTTGTATAATCTATAACCACGCAGTACTGTTTGTGCTTTATGTTTTTAAGTTAAGACAGCCAGATCTATACTTTAAACATTTCTGTACACCAGAGTAGTTACCAACTTTATCTGCCAAATCATCTTAATTTATTAGCTGCTGTTCTGTAACTGCTGATTTGGAGTCACGATGTGTTAATACTTTGATTTGGGAGAGATGGAAAGAGAAAACAACTGGTTCCTGGCGCATTGCCCATGAAGGGTGGGTGGGTGGGTAGATAGATAGATAGGATATTTACATATATACATTTATATGCTGTGTGTGTGTGTGTGTGTGTGTGTGTGTGTGTGTGTGTTATGTCCGGCAAGGTTTGGGACTTGAGGACATCCTATGAATAAGATAAAAGAAAGGTGAAGCAAGACTAGCAAAGTTTGTAGGGAAAAATGAATTCCATAATTTCTCATAGAGTAGCATCTCAGAGTTACTTCCTTGAAATGGTAGAAAGCCAATAACAGGTTCCCTGGTTATGTTTTTGAAAACTTTGAAGGCTATAACCCTTTCCTAGATTCACAGTGCACATTTGCATGTTAGATTTATTGAACATTTCCCAAATGAATTTGAAAATAGAACACTTTTTACTGGAGTGTCTCATGGGATTTTGGAAAGCACTGTCCAGAGCAGTTTCTGATTACAATTAATACTACTACTAGTAAGTATCCTACAGAGTAATTGGAATTGACTAAATGATTTTTTGCTAAAGAATTCAGTGTTTTGTGGCATTTGTTACCCAAAAACTTAAGCTGCAAAATCTAATTGAAGCAAATCTTTAAATATGCATTTTACTTTCCTACTGTTTGTTTTATGGTAATGAAATGGCATTATTTTATTTAAAGACATTTTGGATAGTACCATATTTCCAAAATTAATGAGATTATTTAATTTCTTTTTTGTAAGTAAATTTAATTCTACAAGTTAAATACAGCAGTACTTTGGACTTACTCTCATAGACTAATATCCCAGGCAACCCTTTCTTTTCTTTTTTCTTTTTTTTAGTTTAATTGTTTGAGCAGTAGCATATTAACTAAATTACTTTTTCATAAATTCACAATTTCATCAAATTTGTTTATTTTTATTTATTATCTATACTAGGTTACAAAAATAGATTTTAGATTTTTCTTAGTTCACAAGAAAAGAGAGAAATTTTAGTCTTTATTTTATTGTACATTTAATGACAGGTTATTTGTCACTAATCCTATTCCTTTTAAGTATCTCCATAGATTTCTTCCTTCCCTTCCCAAAGAAAATGATGTCCTTTTCTATGAACCAACATCTACAACCTTATCTCTCTTTTTTTAACTACATTATTTTTAAAAAATATATATTTTTATTGATTTCAGAGAGGAAGGGAGAGGGGAAGAGAGATAGAGACAACAATGATGAAAGAGAATCATTGATCGGCTGCCTCCTGCACACCCCCAACTGGGGATCAAACCAGCAACCTGGGCATGTGCCCTTGACTGGAATTGAACCCAAGACCCTTCAATCTGCAGGCCAACACTCTTTCCACTGAGCCAAACTGGCTAGTGCTACAACCTTATCTCTTAATACTAACCTATGTTTTACCTACCAGCACTTTTCTCGAGACTGACTTATTTCCTCAAATATATCTCATCCATTAATTTTCTTTTTCCCCTAAACTGTTGTAGCTGCCTGAAAATTCTTGTTTTCCATTTATTTTACAGTCCTATCCTTCAAAAGTGACCTCTCTGCCAGGTTCCTGGAAATCACAAGAGCAATCCCTCTTTCCTCTTTGAGGTTATAGGCTATTAAGCACATCATCTAATGTTTTACCCATTTTTCCTGCTATTTATGTACAAGCCTTGCCTCCATTCTCAGTTTTTAAGCTGCTTGCACACTGAGATAGGACACCTGCATCTTCTGTGTTCCATGGCATTTAGCAAGATACGTGTGTGTGTGTGTGTGTGTATAGAGTGGGTTGGATGGGGGGGTGATTGTAACTTGGAGAGGTAGGCAGAAACCAGATCATGCAGAGTCTGGAGTCCAAAGTAAGGGAGCTGGTTTTTATTCTATGTATTTTAGGAAGCTTTTGCAGGGTTTTAAACAGTGAGTTTTATTTGATTTACTTGTGAGATCACTTTTCTGCTCTGTGCTAGATTGAGTGTGGGCAAGAGTGGAACTTTGGAAGGCCAGTGAGGAGGCTCTTGTAATTTAGAGAGACGAAAGGGATGATATGTTGTCAGATTCAATGTAGAGGTTGATGCTTTCCACTGGGAAGGAGACTTGACTTTGTGTGGTGAACACAATACAATATGCAGATGATGTTTTACAGAATTGTACCCCTGAAACCTATACTAAGCAAATCTGTGGTGCCCCATCTTCACGGGAGAGGATCTGCATTTTGGGCAAACCCTGGGCTTTGTCTCTGCTCTACAACTCTGAAAACTGCAGCATTAGTTCATGAAGTTCCAGTAAATGTCCTCAGGAAAAAAGAAAAAAACAAGGCTTCTCAGTGCTCCTTACCTCTCTAGGGACCTGCCTTTCTTTAAATTTTCATCTAATATTTCCTTAGTACTTTACCAGCTTTCCAGGGCTATTAAAAGGGGGAAAGTATGTATGAATGTACACACACACACACATTCACATGAGCATTTTTAGTTATTTTAAGCAAGAGGTATTGTGTAGACTCCTAGTGTTTTAAATATTGCAAACAAGCATTCACATTCATAAGCGAAAATCTAGCAATAATTGCATTAAAGATATCTAAGTGGAATAAATTTATGGATAAATTTAATCAGATGTATGAAAGATAGCTTATTTGACACATACATGTCATATTTAATTGAAAATAAATTATGAAAGACTGTATTCAAGGAGAAATAGCTCAAAAGGTTCTAATAACAATTTTTCAAAATGCTTTACCTCAGTTAATCTTTCCACTAATTCTATTAGGTAGGAATTTTATTCCCATTTTATTCATGAGAAGACTGAGACACAGAGAGTCACAGATAATAAGTGGTATGAAAGGAAGTCAAGCCCTGACCGGATATCTGAATGGTTAGAACATTGTCCTGATATACCAAGGTTGTGGGTTTGAACCTTGGTCAGTGCACATACAAGAACCAATCAATGAATGCATAAATATGGGGAATAACAAATCAATCAATTTCTCTCTCTCTCTTTCTTCCCCTTGCTCTCTCTCTAAAATCAATAAATAAAAATTTTTGGAGGCCGGGGGAAGGTCAAGGGGGGGAAAAAAAAGAGAGACATATGTAATACTCTTTGTAATACTTTAAGCAATAAAACAAAATTTAAATAAATAAATAAATAAATAAATAAATATTTTAAAAATAAACAATAAAAGGGAATCGAGCTGGGGTAATAACAATCTATAATCCATGCTCTATACTATATTGTTGCCCTAGCAATAAAGGAAACTGAAGGATTTTTTTATATGTATATAGAAAGGTTTCAAATATATCTCTTTGTGGATAATTTTAAGGCAAAACATGCATTGATAAAAAACAGTTATTATATAGTATAGGAGACATCACATAAATGTTGGTGACTAAATGTTTTTATTATGGGAAGTTTTAATTATAATTGTGGCAATATAATAAATTATATAGAAGTTAAGTAACAGCAATAATTTACAATACTTTCAAATTGTAAAAGAGAGATTACTTTTATGACAAATCTTTAAAAAACTAAAATAGCCTTAATTTTATAGTACAACTAGAGGCCCGATGCATGAAATTAATGCAAGAGTAGGCCCTTGCAGCCCCAGCTGCCTCACGGCCCTGTCCTCTGTCCACTGGTCGTTTCGGAAGGTCATTCCACCATCCAGTCTAATTAGCATATTCTTTATTATATAGGATAACTTGAGAAAATCAAGTATAATCTAGCTCAAAAAAAAGACACAAATAACACATTAGAAAAATCAATTAGAGAGACAAAGAACACCACATAGCCTATTTATATTTGTTAATATTATATGGAATAAACTGTTAAGGATGAAGGATTTGAGGTAATGATTCAAATGAGAGCAATTTCAAGTTCAAAAATGGTTATAAATATAATTAAGGAAAACTTTGATAATATTTGCAGATGACGCATGGCCAATTAGGAAACAATTTGAGAATATAGTAAAACTAATTACTTTGAACTCAACTATAGTGAACCCTGATTAATTGTCATAATTGGAGCAATGAATAGATAAAAAGGGAACCACAAATTACCCAGAATTGTGGTTAAAGCAAAACTAATAATAATATGGCACCAAATTAATTTATTAATTATCTGGTATTTCAGACCACAGTTCACAGATATTTTCCAAAAGTGTAAAAATAATACAAGTATATTCTTTATTTAAGACCACACAAATTACATATCAAAAAATATTAAGCTGTTAAACAACTTCTTAGTAAAGATAGCTTGTATTCTTGAGACCTGAATTAGGCAAAAACCCATGTTTCTCTTTCTTTGCTAACTTTATCTAAGTTCAACCAAAGTCCGTGCTGTACCATGAACACTGCTGTATGAGCTGAGGGACAGGACCTTAGCGGTCAGGTGATTGTAGATTGCTCTCTACTATCTGTTTGTTATTACAAATATCTTTTGGTCTGTAGATGTTGTATAGATTTACAGTAATTTTAATTTCTTCACAAATACACTCTCTGTAATTATTACTTTATTTATCTTCTACCAGATAGTCAAGAGTTGAGTTCCCTTCCAAATATATAATCATCTGGAGGAAATTTACCTTTGCTTTGCTTCTATAAAATTTTACATAAATCATCAAGTTTTACATAAATTAGTATTTACATAAGGTTCTAAGAATAATGTTTTATTTGCTTCAGAAAATAAAACTAAGTTTCTTTTCAAGACATTGAAATTGGCCCAAGCAAGGTAGCTCAGTTGGTTAGAGCATCGTCCTGATACGCCAAGGTTGCGGGTTCTATCCCTGGTCAAGGCACATACAAGAGGCAACCTAATGGATGCATAAGTAGAACAACAAATTGATATTTCCCTCCTCTCTCTTTCTAACACCAATCAATAAAAAAAATTTTTTAAAGGTACTGGAATTGGTTGGTATGATATAACTAAAAATATTTGTTATATTGAATTGTTGAACAGGAGTTCAATTTCTGAATTAAAACCAAATAAACATATAAGCTAATTATAAGTCCTTCATATTTAGGAATCATTTTATAGTGATTGGAACAAAAAGAAAGAATCAAACCTTAGTCATCTTCTTGCAACCAAGAAAACCATAATGTGTTGACCGAGGAGGCAACCAATTGATGTTTCCTTCTCACCTCCATGTTCCTCCCTCCCCCCCTCCCTCCTTCCCTCTCTCCTCTTCCCCCCTCCTACTCTCTCTAAAAATCAATGGAAAAAATATCCTCACTCCTCAGGTGATTAGTAATTTCTATGTTCATCTCATTTTAAACATGGAAAGGAAGCATTTCATGGAAAGGAAATCACAGATTCTTATTGAATTTCCATGTTAGACTTTATAAGTCACATTTTAAAGCAGGGTCAAACATAAAACATTCAAGTAATCAAGTAAATCTCTTTAGATTGTAGATTCTTTTCTTAAGATTGACTTTTTAAGTGCCAAATGATTAAGATTTTATGTTAACAAGAATAATTTTATGATCAACAGGGAGTGTCACCATGATAGAAATGGAATGACATGGTTCCCAGCCATTGTTGTGTGATACTTTGCGTAGTTTAGGGTAAGCAGCACATGGCATTGATGGATTGTGGATGATGGCAGCAAAGCCACAGAGAGCATCAATCTCCCTCCCCAACTCTGGCAAAAGCACTGATTAGGCAATAGGAGTCTGCATCACAGCTGAGCCAGTGTCTCTAGGAGAGAGGCTGGAAACCCTGACTCATCTTTGCGGCTTCATTTCTTCCATCACGTGGCACCAAATACAGAACCAAGAACAGAACACACCAAAATGAGAGGGAAAGGAGGAAGGGGCATTTTGTAACTCTCTAAAATATTTCAATATTCAACTCTTTCGTCAGGCCTTATTGATGTGGAAGTAAGTAGTCAGAATTGCTTGTATTTGGAAGTCAAGGCTTTTACTCTGCTAGAGGGAAGCACACTTGCCTTCACTCCCTCTCCCCTGTTGTCTTTTCTAACCTCTGGGCTTTACACTTACAGTTCTATGGCCAAATATTGCAAAGAGGCACAAGACTATTTCCCAAAATATTTCCATCTAGCACACTTTCTTGCTAGTAGAAGAATTTCTAAAGTGTTTAAGGAATTCTGATGGAATTTTTTATTTAATTCATTCAATCTAGTAATGCTTTCTCATTTAAAAAGTGTTTATGCATTGTTTCTACTGGTTGGGGGTTGGAGAAATAACAAGAGTTGTAGAGAACAGCTAATACATATTTCTATTTATGGGCCTTCCACAAGCAATTCTGAAAGATTTCACACTGTTTCAACACTGAGGGGCTACCAACTTTCTCTATTGTAGTTCCCTGAATATACTTATAATTTAGTTAAAGGGGGAACAAATGCACAAAACCTTTATTTTTAAAGCAAAGCAGGATACATGTTAACTTAAGAGTTTAAAAAAATGTTTTAAGAGCATCATAAGCAGAGTGTCATGGACCAGGGTGGAGGACTGACTTAGTTGTGACTATCAGGAAACTATGTACTGAAGTTCAAATTGGGCACACACCAGATCAGACATTATGTGAGTTTTAATTATCTGGAAGTGAACTTTTAATCGTCAACACAAATGCCAAGATACTATACAAAACATCCATAGGAACTTTTTCTGTCTTTCTTTGAATCATTCCCAGACATTTCCTACATATTCCAGCATATAATAAAGAAATGATACATATTTTTTCAATTTACATACAATGGAAAAACAAGAATATATATTTGACAAAGTTTAATAAACACTAAGCAGGCTGATAGTTAGTCAGTAGGTAAGAAATTACCCAATAAAAACAATCAGAATTATTTAGCATCAGTCACTTTCATAACAACTATTATTCTAATTAAAAAACTAGCTGCTTTAGAAATTCTTTTTTAATTAGAAAGTAGGGCATAGTGAGAAAGTTGAGAGCAAACTGCAAAAGTAAGGTGAGCCCTGCCTGGTGTGGCTCAGTTAGTTGGAGCATCATCCTGTACACCAAGCATGTCAAACTCAAAGGCTGACATGGGCCAAATAAACAAGGTTTAAGTTTATGTGGGCCGCAAAAAAACAAAAGCTTCAATTTTCATAGAAACATAGGTTTATTTTGATAGAGACATGCTGAATACAAAGGGCTGAAATAAATGAGTAATCATTAACATAAAATAATAGAACATTTTAATAAAAATTAATATTTTTTCTTGAACATTAACTCACCATACACTAAATAACTGCACAAATTAATAAGCATAATGCAAATGAAACTATTTTTCTTGTTCTCCGAAAGCGAAATATTTCCTGTTACACACACCAAACAAGTCAGTACAAGACTAATGACATGACAATTGGCTGCTAAAATATCCGTTGCTAATATTAGTGGAGAGAAAGGCATGTAAGGAAAATGAAGGTAACATGATTATAGTAATCAGTCATTAGCGAATGTTGTAGTTTGTTATTAATAATCATGTATAACAGGATATTGTAAAAATTAAGTCACAAAATTTTTATTAAAATATTTCTTACATACCGTTATATTGGCTGGGCCACAAAAATATTCATTGTGGGGGCCGCAAATTAGACATGCTTGCTGTACACCAAAGGGTGGTAGGTTTGATTCCCAGTCAGGGCACACACCCAGGTTATGGATTCAATTCCTGGTCAGGGCGCATGTAGAGGCAGCTGATCGATGGTTCTCTCTCACATCAATGTCTCTCTCTCTCTCTCTCTCTCTCTCTCAAATCCTATATAATAAAAGCCTAATATGCTAAGTGTCCAGTTGTTCAGTCATCTGTTCAACCAATCAAAGCATAATATGCTAATGATATGCTAAGGCTGCTCAACCGCTCTCTATGACGTGCACTGGCCACCAGAGGGCAGACGCTCTGACCGGTAGGTTAGCTTGCTGCTGGGGTCCGGCTGATCAGGACTGAGTGAGACAGGCCGGACATGCCCTAGAGCCCTCCCCGGCTGGCCAACCTCCCGTGTCCCTCCCCGGCCCCAATCGCACAAAGGATGTCTGACTCCTGGGCCTAAGCTGTCAGTCAGACGTCCCCCGAGGGTTCCAGACTGCGAGAGGGTGCAGGCCGGGCTGAGGGACCCTACCCCTGAGTGCACAAATTTCGTACACTGGGCCTCTACTCAATAGTAAAAAAATGTTTAAAAAGAGTAAGGTGAAAGCCAGGAGGCATATTTTGTGGTTATGTATACAACTCTTTACTAAATATATGCACTGTAAAAGATTAGCTGGCTAGAACAATATAGAATCCCAGACAGAAAATTCCAGATCAAATAACTTAACACTAAATGTTTGAGCCTTTTATTTTAACTTTTGTGAAGAAAGTCTTTATGAAGCATGTAGTATACTCTGTGTCTTCTTTAACATGTTAAGTGCCAAGCCTGTTTTGTCTTCCTTTCCGCTTAGCCCGCGATATCCGATTTCACTGATATGCTGGCAGCACCAGTGACTGACCGGTCCAGACGGAAAGTATAGTGTCAGTGACCGGTGACTGACATGGTGCTTAACGTGTTAAGCACACTCTACAGGGTGAGGCAAAAGTAGGTTTACAGTTGTTCATATAAAAAATAATACAGTAATGTATATACATAAAAGCCTAAGCGACTAGACGACCGGTCGGTAGCTATGATGTGAATAGACCACCAGGGCACAGAAGCTCAACTCAAGAGCTTCCTCCTGGTGGTCAGTGCGTTCCCATAGCGGGAGTGCCCCTCAGCTGACAGACAGGCGCCAGATGTCAGGCTCATGGCTGGTGAGCGCAGCTGCGGCGGTGCAAACCTCTCCCACAGACACTCCCCCTGAACACCTGAGTGGCAGCAGCGGCAGGCACAGCAGGGCCAGGATAAGCGGGAGCAGTGCGGTGCCCAGCCCAGGCTCGGGCTCCTCCCCAGCCGCCTGCTGCTTCTCGCACTACGTTCTTGTGCAGGATCCACACTGACAGTGGGCTGGAGCCTGATGAGCTGGCGGGTAAGGCCGGGTTGTGGCGGTGTAGAGGTCCACTGATTCCCACAGGCCAGGCCAAGGGACCCCACTGGTGCACAAATCCGTGCACCGGGCCTCTAGTTCATAAATAATAATACAAGAATAAACTCTGTGTTTCATGTACTCACAACTGTAAACCTAATTTTGCCCCACCCTGTATATCCCCCCTTTTCTGAATATGTTTCATAAAGCCCTAAAAATTTGTCAAATATGTTTTGGAGGGCCAAGGGAGCTCTGGTGGTAAACCACAGGGACTTCCCTTCACCTCTTCTTTCTCATTCCCTGAGCAGTTCAACATTTTACTATTTTGTTTGTTAGGTGATTTCTGCAAGATTTCATATGAAGAAAGAGTTCAACAATAAAGTGAAGTTTAAGTCCTTTGAGAAATTCTTGTGCAGTCATACTACCAAGGAAACATTGATTCATGTGAACAGTCCTTTTTTAATACAAGAGACATAAATACCATGGATAGGTAAATGGATAGAGGCATAGGCACATGCATGGAAGTATATGGTGTGGGATATTTGAAAAAAATATGTGTGGCAATAAGTTAATATCATTTTAGAAATAGGCCACTTTTAACCACTTATATTTTTGAGAAAATGCAAATCATCTTACTTAATACATGGATATAGGCATTTGGAAAAGACATTAATGCTAGAGAAAATAGAAGGCAGCAGGAAAAGAGAAAGATTAAACATGACATGGATTGACTCCATATATAAGAAACCACAGGCATGAGTCTACAGGAGCTGAGAAGTACTGTTGAGGACAGGATATTGTAGACATCACTCGTTTATAAGGTCATCAAAAGTTGGAGCTAACTCAATAGCATATTACACACACAAGCATTTACAAAATAGTTTTCTGGTTTTCTTAGAAAGGTCAATGTCAAAAGTCCTCCACACTTTTGCACATTTTTGTCCTTAATTCAAACGCTCTCTTTGAAAATATTTACATTTTACATTCTAAAAAAATGTAAGTACCTGTAATATTTGGCATATTCTTTACCAAATAAAAATTTTCCTATTAAATATATATCTCCTAAACTTAAAATAACAGTAAATATAATCCCAATTAAAGGAAAGTTTTTAAAGGAAATGTTTCAAACTAACATTTAAACTCCTTGTATAATTCACAAGTATTCATTAAATTTTAGATTGTATAATCATTACATTTTTCTGCAAATTAGACTTGATTCATAATTATTTACATTATCTAATTTTGTATCCCAATGAAGATTTGATTTGTTTTTCATAGTTCCATGTGTGAGAATTCATGATATGAGAACCATTCTTTTCATTTATTGCACAATAAGAATCATTCCTTAGGGAATTTTACACATAGAAAATGCAATTTGCCATTTTAGAAGGCTATTCATGGGATTCACATTAACTGAACAAACATTGAAATATCAAAACTGAAATTTTTATTGGACTCTGTTAGGCTACTTCTATTAATATTTATAGGAATAATATTACAATAAATATATTTATTTGATTTTCATATGCTTTTTGAAAACAAAGAATTATTCTGGGGCCGTCTCACAAATGGCTTAAGGATTTAAGAAAACAGCAATCTTTTTACATACCATCCACTGTCATCTCTCTGCAAAGTAAAAGCACAGCAAGTTAATAAGAATTTCAAAACTAATTTATATGTTATAGAAAGTTTAGAGAAAAATACACATATTCTATATAAATAAAAACAAATATATTCTAATATATAAATGTATCAAAGTAACATGTACACATCAAACTTACACAATATTACATGTCAATTATATCTCAATTTAAAAAATCATTGTTTAGGAAAAGTAGACATTTTTAAAGCTTAGTAGTATGAATTTTCTTTTGGCATAGTTAGGAATGGCAAATAGTTTACCTATGAATGCAAAATAGAGTATCTGACCTCTGGGAGATTACATATCTGCTAGGGATAAAGATGTAGTCATATGGGAAGGTAATGACATATACTCATATATCTTATGATGGTAAAGGCAACACTATAGGATCCCCAAACTCCCTGTAAGCGGACGTGGTCGGGGAAGATTTTAGGGAGTGGAGGCTTTCTGTGGTTCACTGCAGTAATGAGGGAGGATTGAAGCTGCATGGAGAGAGGAAGGAGGCATTCTCTGCAGGGAAGCAGTACAGTCACTGGTTGAGGCTTGATGGGCCCTGGTGGAGATTAATCTAAGGGAGTAGCAGGAGTCATAGCTAAGTAGGAAGATGGGTCAGAAGTGGGGAGTGTAATAAAGAAAAAAACCCTCCTGGCAGAACGATAAGTTTAAAGAATTCAGTATCATGTTTTCACGTTTATTCTCTGTACCCTTCTGTGGCAGGCAGAATAATGCCTCCTTTCACATCCCCAAAGATATCAACTTTCTAATGCCTGGAATCTGAGAATATCTTCCTCCATATAGTGACATGTGAAAGAGGAAGGTATAGATGGTAGGCTAAATAATAGTCCTCAAAGATATCCATGTTCTCATCACTGGAACTTAGGAATTTACCTTATATGGCAAATGGATTTTGCAGCTGAAAATTAAGGATATTAAGAAGCAGAAATTATCCCAGGTTATCCAGATGAGCCCTAGTGCAATTACAAGGGTCCTTATTAGAAGGAGGGAGAGGGAGATTTCAGGCAGAAGAGAAAAAGGCTATGTGATAGAAGCAGAGTCACAGAGAGAAGATACTAAACTACTGATTTTGCATGCACAGGAAGGAGACATAAGCCAGGAAATGCAAGAAATGTAGACACTAGAAAAGGCAAGGAGATAAATTTACTCTAGAGCAGCAGTTCTCAACCTGTGGGTCGCGACCCTTTAGGGGTCGAACGACCCTTTCACAGGGGTCGCCTAAGACCATCAGAAAACACATATATAATTACATATTGTTTTTGTGATTAATCACTATGCTTTAATTATGTTCAATTTGTAACAATGAAAATACACCCTGCATATCAGATATTTACATTACGATTCATAACAGTAGCAAAATTACAGTTATGAAGTAGCAACGAAATAATTTTATGGTTGGAGGTCACCACAACATGAGGAACTGTATTAAAGGGTCGCGGCATTAGGAAGGTTGAGAACCACTGCTCTGGAGCCTCTGGGTGGGGGTAGGGTGAGGGGGAGCATAGCCCTGCCAACACCTTACTTTAGCCCCATAAGATGCATTTCAGACTTGTGGCCTCAAGAACTGTAAGAGAATACGTGTGTGTGTGTGTGTGTGTGTGTGTGTGTGTAGGTGTGTAGGTGTGTGTGTGTGTGTGTGTGTGTGTGTGTGTGTGTGTAGGCCACCACTTTTGTCATAATTCAGCCACAGAAAATCAATGTACGCAGGCATGAGGTGCTCATGAAGTTGTTGGAAAGCCTGGGACTGGGCTCCAGAGGCCTCTAGAATCATCTGCCTCACACTGCTATCAGAACACAAGAGGCCACTACCGTAACTAATCCAGGTGCCAGGAAGCTCCTGTGCATGACAGCCTCAAATTTGGTAAATGGTCATGGGACTCTGTATTCCGGCCATCACCTCTGCCACAACTGCCTGACATTTAGAAAGCTGAAAAGTGGACACAGGAATCTGCGACAGAAAAGCCTCTTACTCTGCATCAAGACTGCTTGCTGGTGGGAGGAGAGAAACTAAAATGAATCAAGGTGATCTTTGCTTCATTTTCACCTTCCAGATATCTTGGTAGTTTTACAGAGGAGAACGGGAAGTGGTTTTTAGCTTTCCAAGTTCTGCAGTGGTAAAAAGTTATTCTAGAATGAGAGTGGAATAGAAGATGAGCAGACAAATACACAGAATTCAACACAGAGGGTTTGAGGTTATTTATATGACCATTCTAGGTTTCATCATTCCCTATGTTTTTATAGACCTTCCTAAGAAATATGAATTAATAAAATTAAGTCAGTTAATGTAGCAACATGGGTAGAACACCGATTATATGACGAGCATCATATGCAATCAATGTGGGGAGAGACTAAAGAAAGAAAAGACTTGGCCCCCATTCTTACAGAGAGTACATGCTTAATGCAAAGCAAAACTGATACCGGCATGTAGTTAATACAGGATAAATTCTGTTTGGAAGTTCTGAGTGATAAAAGCAAGTTGGAAGTGAATTCTTCATATAGGAGGAGAGTTTTGAGTCTTTGTTTTTTTGAGGAGAGTAGAAAATGCATTTTGGGATGTGGAGGACATAGCTTATCTGCAGGATGGAGGAGGGAATATGAGTGATTCTAGGTGGATGGTACAGAAGTTATGGGAATGAAAGTGCTAAGATTTATGAAGTTGCTAAGTAGCCAAGATTTATGAGGAACTGGGTTTTCGTAGTGAAATTATTATGATTTAGTAAAGTCATTGGAATAAGCTCTGAGAAAGGAAGTTAGGAAACAATACTTGCAAAATTCATTTCAGGATGCTGAGGTGCCATCCAAAGGGCAAAAGGCAAAACTCTGACATCAACTGCTGATGAGGTTTGACTGGAAAGAGACCATGCTGCAGATATATAAATAGCTCTTTTTCTTGTCTTTTTAAAGTAAAAATCATATATGGAGGTGGTTATAAGGTAGTATAGATGTTTAAAATTAAGAATAAAAGCCTCATACTCCACCCCACCTCTGGACCATTTCAGAAGGGCTCTCATATATCCTTTTTGAAAGCATTTTTTCTGACATAAAGACATATAGTAATGTACACAAATGGGATCATGGTGTATGCCCAGTACCTGACCTGCCCATTTAGATCTTTTCATACCAGCACATTCACTAGTAGATCTAACCCATCCTTGGTAATAGCCCCCAAGTATATGTCATCGTACAGATTTCCCATGATACCTGAATCAGTCTACTGCTGCAGGATTTTGTGTTGGTTGCTATCTGCACCCATTTACCTCTCTGAGCTTTATTCTTCTCCCACTTGCTCATTCTGCTCCAGCCACACTAGCTTTCTACATATTCTCCCAACACATCAGTTATAGTCCTGCTTTTGCACAAGCATTCCTCTGCCTACAATGTTCTTCCTTTAGATATCGACTTGCTCCTCCTTCACATCTTAGCTCACATTTCATCTTCTCGGTAAGACCATCTTTGATCATATTTTTTCCCATTAAAACTTTATTTACAAACAGGTGGCACACCAGATTTGACCTACAGGCCATAGCTTGCTGACCCGTGCTGTAGAGGAAGACAGCAATAAATGCTACCAAAACTAATAATGGTGATGAGTATGGTGGGAAAAGTAAAAAGCAAGAATGTGGATAGTATTGCAGTGTGTCAGGTTAGTTCTCTGTGAGAAAATGGCACCCAATACAGACCTAAAAGAGGTAATCAAGAGAGCTAAGGGGTGCTGGGGAAAGAACATTCTAAGACAGGAATTGACAAGTGCAAAATCCCAGAGACAATAGCATCCCTGTTCGGCTTGTGGAACAGTAAGGGAGCTCTTGCTGTTTGTCTGGAGAGAGTAAGAAATGAGATCAGAGGAGCAACATGTGACCAAATGGAATAGAACTCAAATTCCATTATTTTAAATTGTTTACACTGTTACAGATGTCATCCATTTTCCCTTCTTTTGCCCCACTTTGCCCAGCCCCTGCTGCCCCCCAGGCCTTCACCACTTTATGATCATACCATTTAATATTGTAATCCCATCCCACTCCCAATCTAGTTCTTTTTTAAATCTTTCTCTATTGAGCATTACATTCTCTAAAATATTATATATAATTTATTTGTCTCTTTTTTTCATTAACACATCAGTTTCATAAGGATAGCATGTTTTTGTTACTAATACCTTTGTGAGAAAAGAATTACTAGATATCTCATGTACAGACAAGAATATAAATTTAAATAAAATCTTATTCTTCATCAATATTATTTTTTAATCACATCCTCACTTCAGATACCTCCTTTTTATACTCAGATATCCCCTAACACTGGAAACTTTTCCTTTAGTAAATGTTACTTTAATATACAGAGTGGGCCAAAAGTAGGTTTTCAGTTGTTCATATGGAAAATAATACAGTAATTAATAAATAATAAAACAAGAATAAACTCTGTATGTCATATACTCCCAAGTGCAAACCTACTTTTCCCCCACCCTGTATATTTCTTTTAAAAGCATAATCATAGACCTTAAAGGGGGTGTGGGTTGGGAAAGGAGGCATATGTAATACTTTAAACAATAAAGAATTTAAATTTTAAAAAATTAAAATTAAAAATAAATAAATAAAAGCATAATCATAATACCTGGTAGACACCAGTCTTTAAAAAATCTGTATTAGTCAAACAAATAAATCATATCTCTTGCTCCAATAAAAGGATAAAAGTAATATAACCCTATACATTGATAATTATCTTTTAACACCATTTTTAGGTAAAATGTGGCCTAGTGAAAGAAAATAACTTGAAAAGATAAAGTTCTAATTGTTAGTGAAATTGTTATGTGTAAAATAGTCTGCATTTTATGCACCCAAAATGGAAAGAAATAGTAATTTAAATGCTATAGATGATAACAACTTTCAGTAGATAGTGTTGTTTCAATATTCAGTAAACAATAATTTTGAGCAATATGACTACAATAAATATTTGTTTCACTTCATTTTTTTTGAGTTACAAAATTTGCCACAAATTTCATCAGCTACTGTGGAATGACATGGCAGAATACATCAAGAAAATTTCTCTTTTGATAATAAGTGTTATCAGAGCTTTTAGATTCCCCTCCTTCATGGAAACATTTAATGTTATTAATACATAAAAACTTAGATTGAATTTGTTGTAGTCTTATATAGTTTGTGAAGCCACAACATAAAAATAACTTTTTGTTTTTCAAATTGCTGTTAATTTCAAGTACATTAGGAGACCAAACATACAAACAGCTTGATATCTCATAAAGTATGCAAGTGAATTAGATATGTTCACTTTAGAGCACAGGTATGGAAGGCTTATTTCATAGCTTTAACTAGAATTGTGGAATATAGATAGGAATGTAACATAATTGCAGAGGTGTAGCGTTTTCTGAAGAATGGCCTATATCAAGACATTTATCATTCAATATCAGGATGCAAAGAAGTTATAATGTGTTGTGGTACTGTCCCTCATTACCCCTGATTAAATCACACCAAAATGGCACAAAAACCAGGAAATCAGTTAGACATTCACTAGAGGCATTCACAGTCAGTACCTAAGAGAGCCAATTGATTTTTATGACTTAGTGAATATTTCATTATCTAGTATCTATGAAGTTTAAGTAAAACAGTCCTTTTACAAATAACCACAAACATGTGATTTATATTTTTAGTTGAAAAAATAATGAACTTGTACTCGTTAGCTATTTTTCATTTTACTGTGTGCTCTACATTTTCACACTTAAAAGTTGCTTAATTATTTGTAATTCGTGCTGGTTGGAGAATTTTTTCCATATTTGATGTATGCATAATTCTTTAATACTGTTAGTTGTTGAATGGACACTTAATTATAAAACAAATTCAATTATTTACTATATATGGCGACTAAATAACATTACTATTATTCTGTTAAAGCCCCTAGTCAGTTTTTCTCAATACTGAATTCTACTGAACACTATAAACTCATAATTTTGCATGACTTTCATGCAATTAAAACCTCAGTGAAATTATGTATGTATTTGTTTGCCCCACAATTAAATAGCATCTACTCTGTGCCAGGTAATGTGCTAAGGACTGAGATGACAACATGAATAAGATACCTCCCCCTCACTGAGTATGATAGGCTAAATAATTGTCCCCTAGGATGTTCATGTGCATGTTGCCATATATGGCAAAAACTTTGTACATTTGATCAGATTAAGGTTCTTGAGATTATTTTAGGATTATACTGGAGTATTGAGATGGACCCAAATGCAATTGCAGTGTCCTTATAAATGAAGGTACAGGGAGATTAGACAGAGACAGGAGAGAAGGCAGTGAGGCAATAGAGGCAGATTAGAACAGTGTGGCTCTGAGCCAGAGCATACTGCAATCTCCAGAAGGTGGCTGAAGCAAGGGAAAGATTCACCCCCTGCCAATATGGATGGAGCCCAGCCCTACCAACCCCTTGATTTTGGCCCAGTGATACTGATTTTGTCTTCTGGACCAGAACTGTGAGACCGTAAATGTGTGTTGTTTCCAGTCACCAAGTTTGTGGTAATCTGTTACAGCAGTCATAGGCACTGAATACACTGAGGCACTAGACCAGCGGTTCTCAACCTGTGGGTCGCGACCCCTTTGGGGGTCGAACGACCCTTTCACAGGGGTTGCCTAAGACCATCGGAAAACACATATATAATTACATATTGTTTTTGTGATTAATCACTATGCTTTAATTATGTTCAATTTATAACAATGAAAATACATCCTGCATATCAGATATTTACATTACGATTCATAACAGTAGCAAAATTACAGTTATGAAGTAGCAAAGAAAATAATTTTATGGTTGGGGTCACCACAACATGAGGAACTGTATTAAAGGGTCGCAGCATTAGGAAGGTTGAGAACCACTGCACTAGGCATTTAGTGAAAGATACAAATGCAAAGCTAATAATTATGGTTCAGTGAAAGCCCTATCGAAAGGGTGTGGAAAAGGAAGTGGGGGTACAGGAGTGGAGCATTAATCCTGGCAGATCATGTTCTATAATGCTACTTAGAGAATCTGAACTTAGGCTTAAAGTAAAAATAACAGTTTTCCAGCCCTGCCAGCATGGCTCAGTGGTTGAGTGTTGACCTATGAACCAGGAGGTCATGGTTCGATTCCTGGGTTGTGGGCCCGATCCCCAGGTGGGGGCATGCACGAGGCAGCCAATCAGTGATTCTCATCATTGATGTTTCTATCTCTCTCTCCCACTCACTTCCTTTCTGAAATCAATGAAAATATATATATTTTTAAAAATAACAGTTTTCCAAGCAAGGAAGATAATGCAAAAATGCAAAAACAAAAAAAGCGTGGTGAGTTTTATAATACAAAACTATATTTTGAAATGCATATTTTATTTTTGGAAATAGTAACCCCTAAAACAATTTTCTTTGATTTTTAAAATTTTGATTAGTCCTACTTATCAAAAATGAGTATAAATTTTTTTAAAAAGGAATCCACGGCTATGAAGCATTCTTGGAAAGAGTGATATCATATACACTATGAATAGATAAAGGACTATCCCATTGTAACAAAAGTATAAAGAATAATTATTATCTCTTGTCGTTGCCAGAAGCTGAGGATTTTTGAGAAGTTATTATATGGAAATTTTGATTAAAGCATCTCAACAGTACCTTAGCTTAATGAGCTAGGGAGAGATTATTTATTCTACTTATACAAATAATTATCAGCCTCTTAGATTGTAATAGAAATAGACAACACTTTCAATAAAAATATTTCTCTTCTCTTTTCCCATTTAATTTGGATTATAAGAATTTTGCCTAGAAATTTTTGGCCAAGGAAAAATAGAAAGAGGTAATTTCTCTGTGTTCTTTTGTCAAAATTAAACACTAGAAGTATTAAGGATGACTGAACAAAACATGTGATACTGTGTTGGGTAATCCCTAGAAATTTTGTAGACTGGACAGAATTTGAATGAGTTTTAAAATCTATTTTCAAAGTTGACTTAAGTGCCTGAAAGAGAGAATGGTAAAGAAAAGATGTTATAAATCAGATGGAGATTTACTATGACGTGAATCAGGTATCAGTGATTTGGCTGTGAGAACAAAGAGGGGGACCAAATAAATCATAAAGGACAGTTGGTTTATCCAGGACCTACAAGAAAAGTAAAAGTAAAAAGGCAGATGTTGATTTTGTTTCATTTTCCAGAGCCAAGAAATTGCATTAGCTAATTATTAGATACTGAGAATTTTATCCCCACATCCTTCACAGCATTATCAAACATTTCAATTTTGTAGGTAAAAAGTCCAAATAATGGCATTGCACAAAGCACTAAGGGATAAAATTTGTAAATGATGTCTTAGCCATATTCACTTGGTTTCCTGTGGAAGCCCAACATTTACTCCCCTCCTCAGCACCTGCAGCTCACTTGAGGGCCATGTAGCTCTCAAGCCCTCCCCAAGTCTCTCCTGCTTCTGGCCAAACACTTGGCAAATGGAGCCATGCTTATACTCCAGTTAAAGATAGGTTTGTAAACTCAGCCAGTCAGGGAGGTCTCACCTCGTGTATTATTTTGGCAGAGGATTTTATGATATAATTGTCTCCAAAACCAGTCTAGAAATCATTGCTCAATATGCAAATAGACATGGAACTGAAAGAGGTATTAGAAGTCATTTACACAGATGGCAATATTGTGTTTGTTTCTTTGTTTTTCGTCAGTTCTGTTGATAAAACTCTAAAATATTTTATTCATATCCACCAAATTATGCTCCTATCCACCAAATTATGCTTAAATAATGGGTGGCACATAGTTTAGGAAATTCTCTCATTATTCCTATGAGCATAGTTTCTTTCTCTTTTTCCCCCTGTATGTATCATTTGGATAATAACCTCTGGGAACAATACACATGCTAATATTCACTTATAGAAAGATTCATTTTAAATATTTTACAATTTCTACTTTTCATTTTACTGCAAAACAAAATATTTCTGCAACTATTCTAAAAATATAGTTCTTGCTCAGTTTTATAATCAGATATCCAAAAATTTTATGTTCATTGGTAATACCATACATTTATATAGAAATATACCTTTCCATTAATTTTCAAGGATTTTTCATATGTTGTATTCATTGGCTACCCTGTTAACAAAAATATTGTCTTATTCCGTCTTTATCTCTCTGGCTTCTATCCATGCCAGCCTAATCCTGGACATTTCAGTCATTCCCAAATTATTTGGTCTGCTAGTCTCTAGACAAGAATTACTTCTGTTTGTCTCCATTTGACAATAATAGGGAAACTAGGCTGAAAAGTAACTACCATTTTAATCAGCCAGTATACCAATGTGAATTTTACAAAAATCACAGTTTTGGGGATACTATGCTAATTTATATAGAATTACAACAGATCTCATCCTTGCCCCAATCTAACAGGTGTAAGAGAAACAGTAGAATATCTGCATCAATGCTTTTTTCTTTTTTTAAGTATAAGCAGTAAGATTGTCTTTTGCTATTCCTATAGTTTTTGTGTGTGTGTGTGCCATTGGAAGAAGGAAAATACAGTTTCTATTCTAGGAAGAAAACAATATGCTGCGGTAATTAGCTATAAGACTTTGCTAAGATTGTGACTATTTGACACTAGGTATTCAGGTAGTCACCTTAGGAGAGTAAAGATTTTGATTGACTCAAGATAATATACCTAGTGTTACCATCTAAAATTCAAAAAGAAGCCCACTCTGTAAAGGCAGAGTAAAAACCATTTAAAAACAGACTAGGGAATTCAGAGGTTGATTTGAGCCTTTGGTAATCATGTAGAATAGAATCCCACCCCGCCCCCCACACACACACTTTTTTTGCTACTTCCACAGATCAAATGAACACTCATGTGATTTTTATTTTATTTTAATTTTTATAGAAGAAGTTGCCTCCTACCACAGTGTGGAACAGAACAGTCTTTTTGACATGGTAGATATTTCCTATTCTACTCCCTATTACAACCTAATTCCAAAGTCAACATTCCCCTTCTGCCTCATAATCAAAGCTATCACATAGTTGAGTTTACTGTACTTTTAGAAATTGTAACTTTACCTGCTTTCAGTCAGATTCTCATTTTATTATTTTTTTTAAAATATATTTTATTGATTTTTCACAGAGAGGAAGGGAGAGAGATAGAGAGCCAGAAACATCGATGAGAGAGAAACATCGATCAGCTGCCTCCTGCACATCCCCCACTGGGGATGTGCCCGCAACCCAGGTACATGGCCTTGACCGGAATCGAACCTGGGACCCTTCAGTCCGCAGGCCGATGCTCTATCCACCGAGCCAAACCGGTTCCGGCCTCATTTTATTATTAATAGGCCATTTTCCTCCAAATTTCATTTTACTTAGTTACTCTTCATAATAGATTTGTCTCTAATTTTTAAAGCATAATTGAAAGAAAGTAAGTAATCCTTCTAACCAAGCTCAAGCCACTTCATATTTAATATTCTGTATGGGAAAATCCATTTTGGATCTATATGTTCTACTGACATCACATTTTCCACTCTTCCATTTGGAACTACAATATGGTTTATTTCTTGAGGTTTTGCTTCAACAAGTATAATTTTGTCATTGCATAACATGAGTTTTTAGTACTGTACAGTTACATTTCTTTTGATCTTTCAGCAAGTACTTCTATCCAGAAAGCAGCTTGTAATCTATTTCTTTCTCTTTTTTTGAAAATATATTTAAGATATATTTTCATTGATTTCAGAGAGGAAGAGTGAGAGAGAATAAGACAACAATGATGAGAGAGAATCATTGATGGGCTGCCTCCTGCACTGGGGATCGAGCCTAGGGATCGACTGGAATCAAACCCAGGACCCTTCAGTCCACAGGCTGATGCTCTATCCACTGAGCCAAACTGCCTAGGGCTGTGACCTATTAGAAAGAAATAGAACATCTAAAGAAGCATATTAAGCATCCCATGAAAGTTTGAAACTAGCAAGCCCCTTTCTTAATTGCTTTCCTTCATTCTTAGGGGATTGGTAAGGAACTCTTATTCCTGTTCCATGGATATTTATTTCACAATTAAGAATACACTGTATATTTTTAAATCAGTAGTTTTTAAAAATACTTAATGACATAACAATCAAAAACAAAATATAGCTTAAAAATGCTTTTCAGGCCCTGACCTGTTTGGCTCAGTGGATGGAGCGTCGGCCTGCGGACTCAAGGGTCCCAGGTTCGATTCCGGTCAAGGGCATGTACCTTGGTTGCGGGCACATACCCAGAAGGGAGTGTGCAGGAGGCAGCTGATCGATGTTTCTCTCTCATCGATGTTTCTGACTCTCTATCCCTCTCCCTTCCTCTCTGTAAAAAATCAATAAAATATATTTTTTTAAAAAAGAAAAAAAATGCTTTTCAGGAAAAAAGTTACTACCTTTTTTATTTGTCTTGCTTATAGATATATAAATAATATAAAGTAAAACTCATGATTCTTAGGTGTATAGTTTGATGAATTTTGGCAAACATTACAATCAAGCAAGGAAATATTTTCACCATCCCAAAAAGATTTTTCACGCCTGTTTTTAGTCAGTCCTCTCTTCCACTCTCAGCTCTAGCAACCACTGATCTGTTTCAATAGTTTTGTTTTTTCCCCCAGAATGTCACATAAAATCATACAATATGTAGCCATTTGAGTCACTTCTTTCATGTAGCAGCATGCTCTTGAGATTCTTCCATGTAGACGTGTGTCAGCATTTCATTGCTTCTAATGAGTAGTACTCTGTGTGTGGATGTATCATGATTGTTTATCCCTTCGCCTTATAAATTCTTTCACTGTTAATAATTATGTTATTATTTTTAAAATGTAGCTATTATTTTAAAGTACTTACTATGTGCCAGGTACTATGGTAGACTTTTAACATAACTTAAATGATTTAATGCTGCAAATAACAACATAATATTTTTTAAACAATAGATCCAGACTTTAGATTAAAATCCCTTCTCCTCCTCTTAATAGTTGTATGGCCTTGACAACCTCTAGGTTTACACAACTGTGTAAAGGAGATGATAATGATAATACCTCATAGGGCTGTTGTGAAGATTAAATGGGTTTGTACCTATAAGCACTTTTAACAGTGTCTGGCTCTTAGTGTCTAGTAAATGTCAGTTATATTTTGTTGCATACTTTTAAACAGCCATATAAAGTAGGAGTTAGTATCCCCAATTTAAAGAGGAAACAGACTCAGAAAAGTTTGGACTTCCTCAAAATCACATGATCACCAAAGTGATAGATCCATAATTTTAACCCAGCCTTATCTGTTTTCAAACTTGGTACACACTGCATGAAAAGACACTACTTATTATTAAATTGAAACCACTGAATCTCTCTCTGACAATGTGGCAAACTAGATAATCTGAGGTATCCTTTCACTGAAATGCAACTAAGTCCTGCACAAATTACAAATGTTTTTGTTTTTTTTTCGAGTGCACACAAACCTGAATTTGAAGTTACTGGAATTCTTTCAGGCCAAGCAACAAGCTGAAGCCAAAGCAGGCACCTACCTTGCTATGGGAGTAAATGACCGAAGAGCAGGGCCGCCTGAGATAGAAATGCTGCTTGAGCACAGCCATTGGAAGACTGCCTTAGGCCTCTAGGACCTTGGGTAGTGCCCCCTGACTCAGTGGGGAAAAAACACACAAATCTTTTTCAGAAGAAAGGCCTCAGGTTTTTCAAGAACACGTTATTTTAGTATTATTGAACTTTTCTGGAAAGTAAATAAGAAAATATTCCCCAACTAATTCTTTAAGGCTAACATAAGTTTGATTCTAGAACCAAAAAAAAAAAAAAAAAAGCAAGAGTTTGACAAAAAAAATTACAGACCAATTTTATTCCTGAGCATAGGTACAAAAACCCTGGACAGTATTAGAAAACTGTATCTAGCAATGTATGTTTTAAGCATACATATATGATATATATATCATTCAAATACGGTTCAGTATGCTGTCCCAAGGACCTAGGTTATTTGAAAATGAACTGTCTCTACCTCAGCCTCACAGTACAGCATGGACATTTGGGTACAATACTCTAGATGACTTTGAAGATGTGTGCTATCTTGCAGTAGTTTTCTAACCAAAGTATTCCGTAGAAGTAGACTTGGGCCAGCTGGTTTTCTTTGTTTTAAAGAGTCTCTTTGAAGCAGAAAATTAAACTCCTCTTAAAAGGTTTTGCTGTTAACTAAAGAGTTCCATTTCTATGTCAGACAGTGCTCTGACACATGAAGAAAACAAGCAAATCGATTATGTAAATAGGTAGACAGCTTATGAAACACAGACCAATGACCCTTGGCGTTCAGAGGATCAGTGTTGTAAAACATAGATACTTCCTGACAGCTCGCACACAGGCTCTGTTATCTGCAGGGAATCCGTATATATTGACTCAACATTTAAACTATATGCAGAGATAACATTCATAACAATTTAGGAGTGTAAGGTATTGTAAATGAATATTTATCCTAACAGTCATTATATAGGTATGGAGGAGTTGTGTGGCCACTAAACATTTTCTTTTCTGTTGAAATAAAATCCTAAAAGGAGAGAATAAAATGTAAACTTTATTGGCACAATCGTTACTAATAAAAGACAGCCATAGACATCTCTCTGAAAGACATTTGACTGAACATGTATAATTATCACGTATCCCACAAGGATAATACAGCAAAGCAGCAGCAACAGCAGCCGAGTTTATATTTGAACATCTCAGAGTACCCATTTTTGTATTTTCCACTACTTCAGGATGGACAGTACCATATGGCTTCCACATAAGTGAACCTGTTACTAATAAACGAGGACTGATGTGTCATTACGTTTTCAGTGATTCCTCTATGAAACACCCTGGGTTATTTTACATGGAAGCATCTGGTTCACATGTGTACAGTGGTTATTCTGTGGTGATTGACAACTGTATTCCTCTAATAAAGTCCCAATTGCACAGATGTGAGCTCTTACCTTCTTATACAGACAAAATCTGCATTTGAAAAATCCTTACCTCAATTCCATATATGAACATCTCAATTTCCTACACATGCGCACACATACAACACTTTTACTGTGACTGGAATATAATGTAAGCATTTCATGCAGTGTATTTCAATTGTTGAACAGATGTATGTCGGCATCTTTATCTCTTTTTATGTTTGTTTATACCATGACATCTGTTTTAGATTGTAAGCTCAAAGAGGGTAGTGACCATGTCAATTTAATATTATGCAGACAGTGTCCAGTGGAGCATAATTCACTTTCAAATGCTTACTAAGTATTGTCAATCAAGGTGGTGATGTTAATGACTTTAAGGAAAAATAGAGCTTATAATCTGACTTTAAGCACACTTTTCACTTTAAGAAACGTTTGCTGTAATTGGCCCTGCTTTCAATTTCACACGTTATAATTACCCAGGGAACACATAAAGCTGTGTTGTTTTGAACAGAATTAGTTTACTTTATGTTAGAATAATTCTTTAATGATGTGTGGTATGAGATCTCAAAGAGGCAGAGTTCGGGCCCTGGCCAGATAGCTCCATTTGTTAGTGTCATCCCATACACCAAGGTTGTAGAGTTGATCCCCTATCAGGGCACATACAAGAATTAACCAATGAATGCATAAGTAAATGAAACAACAAATCAATCTCTCTCTCTCTCTCTCTCTCTCTCTCTCTCTCTCTCTCTCTTCTCTCTCTAAAATCAAGTTTTAAATAAAGAGGCAGAATTCAAGGCAAATTTCATAAGGGATGTGGCATTTTAGCTGACCCTTCAAATGTAGGTAGGTTTGGGGCAGGAAATAATGAAGGGAAAGGCATTTGAGGCAAAGGAAAAATGGGAAAGGAGTCATGCCTTGGTCATTTATAAATTGTGAGACCTTAGGTGAGTGAGTCATTCAAATATCTAAAGTTTTGGTTTCTCATCTGGAAAATAGAGACCATAACAGGACATAGGGTTATTGTGACAATTACATGAATAAGGAGCTTAACACAGTACCTGGAATAAAGAGAACATTAATAATGTTGCTATTACTCTGAGTGATAGACTAGCAACTTTGAATAGACTTTCAACAGAATTTTGATTGAATTCAAAAAAAGACATATACTAAAATATCAACAAGTGAATGGACAGGATAATTTTTATTTTACTTTTTCTGTTATGAAGTTTTTGAATTTTTTGTAATATGCATATACTACTTCATATACCAAAAAATAAATGATTTTGTTATTCCTTGCATTCATTAGGATTAATATAGGATTTAGAATTTCTGTATTTGAAACCTAGTCTTCTTCTTAAGAAGCAAGTAGGGGAATTCATTATTTCTTTTAACCAAATGTTTATCTTAAGTAGTAACTATTTTATCCAAAGAAACATTTCAACACCCAAAGTAAGTTAAGAAGAGGAGATAATTACAGAACATGTAGTTTCATGACTTTGGATGAAACCTAAAAATTTAATAGATAATTTGTTACACCGGCAGCAAGAAACTAAACAGCTGCTTCCACACTGGTGAACTATCACTCCTGGTCGCCACTTCCTTAGCAATCTCTAACCTCCATCACTGGACATTATTTTCTGCCCAACTTTCCCCTCTTTTCTTGATAGCCAGAAGTAGAGTTCTGCCTTCTTTCTTTGTGTGTTCTTATTTTCCTTAATTGCACCACTAGGTTGTGTTTTTAGTGTTGGCTTTTTTTTCAGGCTAGTAAATATTATATTCATGGGAAAACATACCGGCCGGGCAGGATGATGGACTTTTCAGAATTTATAACAAGTTTGAAAATAAATATTTGTTATTTGTAAAAATGATTAAGCTTCTATTTTGGTTGTGGGGAGAACTCTAAATTTACTCTGTTGACTTACCAGGGATATAAGAACTGTAGAAAAGTGATCTCTATTCATTGAATGCAGTTTGTTGAGCACCTATTATGTACGAGGTACTAAGAACAAAAGAGTCTAAATCTATTTAAGCTCCTCTTGACGTCAGAAGGAGATGGGAATCATAAATGGGGCACCAGGAATCTATTTCCTTCAGACTTGTCACTTCAGAGGGGTCCTTTTGTCTTATGCTAATTTTTAAAAACTAAATGGATCTCTGTGTTCTGGTTGTGCAGTGTCTACAGACTGCAAACAAAATTATACAGGTTTTTCCAGGTCTGACTTTTTAATTGAAATACTTCAATTCTCTATTTTACTAAGGAGAGAAATCAACTCGAGACATTTATGGCCAGAGAAAAATGTTCAATGTGTTTTGAGTTGACATTAAAAACTTATGCATGTATTAATTATACTTTTATTCTGTATTGTATCATTTTATTCTCCTGTGGACTATATTTTTAAATATTTAATTGCATGTCACAATAATTGTGTCCCTCTTTATGGTTATTTTAACATTGGCACTCCCAGAGGGTAGTAGTTGTCATGCACCTTAGCATTTCAGTGAAGGGGATGTTGTCTAAACTTGGCTTGCTCAAGATAAGACAGGACACGCCCCAGGTCTAGTGGCAGCCAACCATGGCTAATCAATTGTATGCAGTCCTGAGGCCAATGAGGGTCCTGTGTGGATTTATTTTTATTAACCTGTGCAGTTAGTATGGGTGTAGGCTTTTTGAAATACTCATAATCTCAAAAGCATCATCAATGTTTGGGGATTTTAAATTGGTTATTCTTTTAAATTAAAGAAGCCATTAGCAGGAGCTCTTTCTTAGTTTACACAATATTAGCAGCTAATATTAATAGTTCAAATGTTTTGTGAGAAGTTATAAGCATTTTCGTGTTTAACACTTTGTTTAAGCTTTAGACTATCTCCGAGGCAGATATTATTATATCCGTTTTCCAGGAGAGAGAACATAAATCCAGTTAGGTTAAATAACTTGCTTAAGGTCACATAGCTAATAAGAAATAGACCGGGGTTCAAATCTATGTGTCCTGACTTCAAGCCCTTCTCTTTCAGCCACACCAAGCTGGGGTGGCTCCTCTGCCTTTGAAGTTAGAAATATTACTCAGTATTGCTGGGTTGACTTTACCTAGTCTTAATTGCCCCTGAAGGCATGTTAATTGTGAATATTAACATATTTTATTTAGGTTCTATGAAGGACCACTGACAAGGTTTATACAAGCATATAAGCTGTTCCTAAGCTGCCCTTCTGATTGAGCTGTTTACCCTGCAGCTTTTTAAGTTTTTTTTAAAATTGGTTTTTGAGACCAGTTAACAGTCAGTGACTATGCCTTTCATCCTAGGACTCAAAAAGAATATTTACATAAATAGAGAGGTCAATTGATTGAGGTAGTAACGGCAGTACTGAAACTGAATAAAATTTGGTTACTAAATGAAGATATGTAGATTATAAGTGTAGATACGAAGATATGTGGATCAACAACTGCTAAAATGTGAAATCATTGTTAGTTATATACACCCACTTATTATCAAATGACCACTAAAGGGAATTCCTGGGATTGGAACTTTCTACTATTGAGATTAAAACACATGTTAATAGGTAGACTTTAAGGGAGGCAAAGGGAAATGAAAATTGGGATAGAATAATTAAAGAAATGGCTTGAGAAACCATCCTTATCTTGGCATAAAAATACTTAGAGAAAGAGCTTATTGTGTGTTTTTACCTTAATCATGAGTATTGTTGTTGTAGGCCCTTGAATTTTTGTGACCCAGAATAGCAACAGGTTAATTCTAAAACAGTTAAAGTAATTAAATTCCTTTCATCTTTCTTTATGTTCTAAAACCAATTCTGAAAGAGGAATTAACTTTTATTTTACTTATGTATCTCTTAATTTTATTTTACTCTATATGGAATATTTTAAAAATAAAATCATCATGATTTTCTTTTTCTCTAGGCTTGATCCTCCACTACCAGAGACTTTGAAAAAGGAGCTCAGCTCAACTGACAACATGTCGTTAGAGACTCTGAAAAACAGTAGTTCCGGAGACCTCTTTGATGAGATTTAACTGTCCCAGAAAAGTGCTTTGATGTTCACTAGACTATGTTTTCTATTCATTTCTTTAAACCGAAAAAAGTGAAATTTCAACTCAGCAGCAGCTATTACTTCATCTTACAATTTAATTACATACACACTGAGCTGAAACCATTGTGCAAAATGGATTACACGTGTATATGAAGATATGATTTGATGACAGTGGTACATTATTCTAAACTATTCATTCAGCATGCCTATAATTATATAAAATCTCACTTTTTGTTGCAAAGGACACATTTATCTTATTCAGTTCACACGTATTACATGTGCGAGCTGTCTAACATCCTGTCTAGGAAGATTTTGGAAATATAACAAATAAAATGTCTACAGGTTTATGTGTTTTTTTAACTACTGTATTCAGAACAATTATGTCTGAGCATTTTATTTGTGGAATGATGTATAAAACCTATTTTTAGTTTGTACACAAACTTAAAATCTGATGATACAATTTCTGATGCATTCAAGATTTCATATTCTTAATAAAATATGTTACTTAGCTTAACTTTTTTCTTTACTATACTAACAGGTCTTCATAAAGTGGTTACTGATACAAATGTACCCCTCTTTTTATTTTTTTAAAAAACAGGGAAATGATTGATAAAACATTTGTTTTACATGTATGGGACCTTCTTTGGTGACAAGGATCTTGTATTCACATTTCATATTCACCTCAATGACATCTGCAACAACTTTTAAAAAAAATTCAGTTCCTACTTTCTAACCTCTCATTTCATCTTCCTCTCTCCAGTTGGATTTCCATTCCTTCCATGCTACTTAAAGTTAAGAGTGACCTCCATGTTGATAAATCTAAAAATTGGTCCATTCTCATATTACTAATCCTTTCAGCAACATTTGATAGTCAAACACTTCTCCTCAGTAAACATTCTCTTCATTTGACTTTTGCCATAATATATGTTGTTTGTGTTCCTTTTTCTTCCTGGCCACTTTTTTTTTTTTAGGCTTCTTGGCTGAGTTCTTTTTGCCTAAAAATCTTCAGTCTTCTTGTTTTATTACTTACATTATCTCCCTAAGTTATCTGTGGTTTTAAATATCATTTATATGCTGATATTTCCAAAATTAGAGTATTAAACTATTGTCACATATATTTATACAGGATGAGGCAAAAGTAGGTTTAAGGTTGTTTGTATGGAAAATAATACAATAATGAGATTGCATTTCTGAAGGTTTTTATCAGCTTAAAATTTATAATTCTTGGCCCTGGCATCCGATAATATGGCTCAGGCTACCTTGGGGAAATTCATGAAAGAAAAGTCACATCTCCAGAAGAGATATCTTATGTAGCATTAAAAGGTCAAGAAACTACTTTAGAAAAGTTTTTCTTTTTTTAATGGTCTATCACTCAAACTTATAAAATACTCCATCATATCTGGCCAGTGTGGCTCAGTGGTTGAGTGTCAACCTATGAACTAGGAGGTCATCGTTCAATTCCCGATCAGGGCCTGTGCCCAGGTTGTGGGCTCAATCCCCAATTGGGGGTATGCAGGAGGCAGCCAATCAATGATTCTCTCTCATCATTGATGTTTCTATCCATCTTTCCCTCTCCCTTCCTCTCTCTGAACTCAATAAAAAACATATTTTATTTTATTTTTTTTATTAAATTTTTATTGTTCAGATTACATTTGTTCCTCTTTCCCCCCCTCCCATAACTCCCCTCATTCCAGTTCCCGCCCCACCCTCCGCCCTCACTCCCCACCCACTCTCCTCATCCATAGGTGCACGATTTTTGTCCAGTCTCTTCCCGAATCTCCCATTCCCCTTTCCCCCCCAAGAATAGTCAGTCCATTCCCTTTCTATGTCCCTGATTCATTATAATCACCAGTTCATTCTGTACATCAGATTATTTATTCACTTGATTCTTAGATTCACTTGTTGATAGATGCATGTTTGTTGTTCACAATTTGTATCTTTACCTTTTTCTTCTTCCTCTTCTTAAAGGATACCTTTCAGTATTTCGTATAATACTGGTTTAGTGGTGATGAACTCCTTTAGCTTTTCCTTATCTGTGAAGCTCTTTATCTGACCTTCAATTCTGAATGATAGCTTTGCTGGATAAAGTACTCTTGGTTGTAGGTTCTTGGTATTCAGCACTTTGAATATTTCTTGCCATTCCCTTCTGGCCTGCAAAGTTTCTGTTGAGAAATCAGCTGACAGTCGTATGGGTATTCCCTTGTAGGTAATTGAGTCTCTTTCTCTTGCTGCTTTTAAGATTCTCTCTTTGTATTTTGCTCTTGGCATTTTAATGATGATGTGTCTTGGTGTGGTCCTCTTTGGATTCCTTTTGTTTGGGGTTCTCTGTGCTTCTTGGACCTGTAAGTCCATTTCTTTCACCAGGTGGGGGAAGTTTTCTGCCATTATTTCTTCAAATAGGTTTTCAATATCTTGCTGTCTCTCATCTTCTGGCACTCCTATAATTCTGATATTAGTCCGCTTGAAGCTGACCCAGAGGCTCCTTACACTATCTTCACACTTTCGGATTCTTTTTTCATTTTGCTTTTCCAGTTGGGTGTTTTTTGCTTCTTCGCATTTCAAATCTTTGGTTTGATTCTTGTGCTCCTCTGGTCTGCTGTTGGGTATAATATTCTTTATTTCCGTCCGTGTATGCTTACTTTCTAATTTCTTTATCGTAGCATCGAGGGTCTCATTAGTTTTTGTGAGGCTCTGCTCAAGTTTATTGCAAGCCCTCAAAATTGCGATTCTTAGCTCCATATCCTCCATTTCTGTTATGTTTTTTTGTCTCCGCATCTTTTATGCTTTCTTGGTGCACCCCCTTGTGGTCTTTGTGCGCAGTCTTGTTCTAGTTAAGCCTTAATTGTTGTAGTTAATACTAGAGGGATTTGACCACCAGGCTGACTGGCTGTGAGAATCAGCTGTATGGAAAACTTCTGTCCTCTGGAGAGGTGCTACTCTAGCCTTTGCCTGAGGCGATCGGCAAATGGCTCTGCGCAGGGCTTGGGCGGGGCGGGATCAACAGGGCGGGGGGGAGGGAGCAGTTATGGCCGCTCTCAGTCCGTCCCCAGAGGCTCTGCCTCTCTGTCCCAGCAACCGCTGCAAACCTCAGAGGGACCGTAGCCAGACAGTCCCGCTTCTCCCGTTTGAGTCTGGGTCCCTAGAGACTCGCCCGGATCTGTAGCCCAGAGTCTGAGACTCCCTCCTGATTGAAAACAACAACCGCGCCCTCAGCCACCAGCCCGCTTTGCGCGCACACCACCGTACCTTTAAATTTTCCACACTGCGCCTCCTCTGGGCCTCGTAATGCTGTTGTTTTTCCTTCTAGTTGAAGAGTCTCTCCTCAGCCAGCCTTCCTGGGGTTCTGGGTGATGTCCGTTCCGTCTTTTAGTTGTATTTTTGAAGTGGTTGTTTGTGGCAGCAGTCTCCGGTGTTTACCTATGCCGCCATCTTCGATTCTCCAGTGATACTCCTAAAAAACATATTTTAAAATAAAATACTTGACCCTGTGTTTTGGAGCTAAGCAGCTCTTTGTTGATTCAGTTTGATTCAACAAATATTTGTAAAGGATCAGGTAGGCACAAAACACAGAACTGGGCCATGCAAAGAATTTAATGATAAATCCATCCATTCACTAAATATTTGTTAAGCATTTGTGGCAGCCCCTGTTCTGGGCACTAGATGTGGCCGTGAATAATATGAGCATTCTGTTGCCATGGAGCTTATGTTCTAGTAAGTGAAATTTGGGGCCTGCTCTCAAAGCGTGGAGTATTGGGAATGGGCTTACGCCCAAAATCACTGTGTAATGAACTGTAATATCAGTAAGTGGTAGGATAAGTGCACAAAGGGAATAATAAGTGTAAAGTTATGAGTAAGGACCTACAGAAGATAAAAGTTCCAATTAAAAGGTTAAGAGAACTTGGAGTAGGTTGAGGAGAGTGTGTTGGCCAGGGGTGTTTAGGAGTGTGATATTAATTTATGTAGTAAGGACATGACAATAATTGAGCTGCATCGTTCTGCCTGACACTTCCTTGGGAAGTCATGGACTGACAGAAAACTTCAGGTCATAGGCCCTTCCTGGACAGCTGGGAATGGACAGTAAGCCTAGTCAAGGGCCCCTTGGTAGATACTGCCCAGAAGAGCAGCTCACCCTCATCCTTTTGTGTCTTGTTCTTTCACTCAGCACTATTTATAGAATTCACTTTTAATAAAATGAAGCTAACATCTAAGTTCATGTAAGGCCTCATGAATTTACCTATAAATCAGGAAATAAAAAAAATAGGTAGTTACTTTTTGTTAAGAGTTATAGAACCACAAAAGAACTATTCATGCATCCATTTGTAGCTACAGTCTGAATTTAAAATTTTCACTGCTGATCTGACAGCTTCTAATATTTGCAAGTAGTTTAGTGGTAACCTGAAATGATTTTCTCTGTATTTTAATAACTGGAAAAGGATACCTTGAAAATTACATGACAACAAGCATTTTATGGTTGCTTCATAACTGACCACCCACCATCTCCTTTTCTGACTCCCAACTCTCTGACCAACTCAAATTAAAACATTCTCCAGCCTACATTCTACTCATTTTTCCCTTTCAAATGTCCACATGTCCTCTCTTTTACCAACCTTTGTCCTCACTTTCTAACTTTTCTCCCCTCTATTTGAATAATATTTTTTTCGACATGAATTTTATTGTTTACGTTAATTTTTCTTCCTTCAGGGCTTTCATCTCATAGTGCCACAGAGAGCTATACTTTCTGAGTGAGGGTCTCTGTCCCTAAAGGCTCTTGGTTCTCTAGGAAAGGAGAGAGATTAGAGCTCTGCACCCATCTTGATAGCAGCTATTCCTATTAGGTGCAGGAGCAATTTTGGTGGCCACTGTTCCAGTAAACAGAATATAGACTGGTCCTGAACGACTCACTTTTGATTTAGAAAGAGTCTCCAACTTAATTACTATCTGAAAAACAACACAGCCAGTCAAATAAATTATAGGTAGATTAGACAATATTTATGGAACTTGCTCATACAAGACACTCCTAGGAATTGGTCTTGCTCTGCATTTCTCCAGCAGCCGAGCCTAAGCCAAGGGTTTGCATGCAGTCAATTTATTTGGGAGTGTGATGCAGGCAGTGGGAGTGCTGGACAGAAACCATAAAAAAGGGAAGGAGGAAAAGCCAGTGTAGGGAGACCTTATCAAGGCAGCCAGCCCCATGGATGGTGCATGCTCCACCCCACCAGGATCTTCTGAAAGATATCTTGGAACCATACACTCAAGAGTGAAAGAGACAAGCATTTATCCATTCTATTAGTAGGACTGATGGGTGATTCTGAGTGGGGTCATGGGCACCCATTTCCTGCAGAATGCTGCTCATAGGCACCTTTGGAGGAATTACTGTCGCTCTCCTCACTAATGCACTGTCCTTGTACCTCTTTCTGGAGGCTGTAGGTGCAACTGTTGTGTTGGAAGCAGAATGTACATTTCTTCCCTAAGGCCTCAACACTTGGTGCAGAGGTACCAGCTCTGCTTCCCAACCTTGGGAAGACAGGGAGGGAGTGCAGGTCACTACACTGGTGCCATTCAATAGATGTTAATAAGGTAAAGCATCGTGAAAGAGGGGCTTAAGCCCTGAACAAATACATTTGTGGACTAACCTTTATCCCTTGGAATTTTGATCCTAGGACAGTAAGAGTGATAGATTATTGCCCGCCCCCCACCCCCAAATATAAAGTGGCAGAAATATCACTTTTTAAAAATCAAATTATATTTTTTTCACATTTCAACAGAAAACTTGAAACAATATTTATTACAGTCTTTGTAGTAGACACATATTTGCCACAATTTCTGCACAGATTTCAGTGGGGCAAGTGCACGAGGAGGCATTTTTTCCAACTCACTGATGATCTTTGCAGTAACAGAACTTTATAAGAATATTTAAACATCTTCATGAGTCAATTCCAGTACACTTGAAAATAATTGGTTTCTCTATCACTTCTCTTCATCTCCTTATGAGAGGGGCATGTGCCACCAGGCCTTTCTGTGGACCTGGCTAAATCATAACATAGAATCACTGACAATGTCTCAAATATTAAAGCCAACTACCAGTGTCCCTGGGGCCCTGACGGGGGAGCCAGTATCCTTCCTCAGGATCACCCACCAGCCCTGCTAATAGAGTAACCCAGCAGCCTCTCGCTATAAAGAAATGTAAGCTTTATATTTTATTCCATTTAATTAAAGAACAGCTGAAAATCCTGTCTTGCATTTTCAACACATGGTTCCAATTAGTGCAGCAGAACAGGACCCCAAACTTGATAAAAGCACTGACGTGTACCTTTGGTGGCTGTACAATGTACTCTTTCATTTTACAAGGTGGCTGAAGTGCAGTTTTAAATATCTTTTTTAAATGTTAACAAAAACCCAGGGGTGAAAGCTTAGAAAAAGGTGAAGAGAGGCTAACACAGTTTTTTTCAAATTGCCGGCCCATAGTCCTTTAGAACCCTTTATGCAGAAAGAGCCTTATTTGGTAAAATCTGCACTGGATATTCACAAATTCGTGTGCAAGAAGCATTATGGTTCATGAGACTTGCGCTCAGCGGCCATTAGATGGGAGGTCCCTCACCTCAGGAAATACTGCTTGTTGTTTATAAATGCGCTTCCTGTGACCAACCTGCTCAAAAGGCAATGGGATTCCCAGTCAAATAAAGGGTTATGAGGATGTGGAGAAAAGCAAACCCTGGTGCACTTTTGGTTGGAAGGTAACTTTCTTCAGACATGATGTAAAATGGTGGAGGTTCTTCAAAATATTACAAACAGAACTACCATGTGATCCAGCAATCCTGCTTCTAGATGTATATCCAAAGGACAAGAAATCACTATCTTTAAAAGATATTTGAAGGAAAGACCCGAAAGATGAGGAGTAATGATAGGGAAATGGGCCACAATGACTAATTTCATTGACAGCAGGTAGACCTACAAGGAGTCACCAGTGTCATGTGGCCATGTTGTCAGAATTAGCTTATCAACACATACCTCCTGGCGCACACGTAAGCATAGCCCTCAATGCCAAGCATCGTGAGGCTCCAAGGGAAAAAGAAAATGATCTCATCTGAAAGCCAGCTTCCTGGGCCATGGCTAATACCCCAGGATCTGTCTCTTCCCAGGTCGATTGTGCTCATTCTCCAAGGAAGTCCCACACCTGCCTCAGTGTGAGCCTTACCTATACTTCAATGGCAAATGGTTCAATACCACATATTAAGCTGAGGCTATTAAAGTACTTACTACACCAAGTATGGGGCATCTTCTGTTCAGTATAAGCTGTTCCAAGCCCAGTCAAGACCTTTTAGAAATTACCAGGTTCAGACATACCCAACTTTCCTTCAGTCCTCGGATTCTCTGATGCTAAGATCTTGGCATATGAGAAAAGAACACATAAACACAAACACTCATGTACACACACACACACACACACACACACACACACACACACCACAGGCTTATATGCTCTGAGAGGGTCTCCCTTACAATAAACAATAATATGCTAATGTAAGGCAGCATAAATACATATAAAGAAAAAGGAAAGTTTCCTGCCTTGGACTGTGTCTGCAGAGAAAGAGAACTCTGCTACATCACATCCAATATATATGTCTAAATGGAAGACCCCTACACTGGATTTGAAGTGTCTGAATCAAGGTTATTATTTCTGCCCCCCAAATAGAGAATACTTTCTTTATGTTTCAGAACTGAAAGGCATATTGGGTTGCTTTTCCGAGAATAAAAAAGCTGTCTGCTCTAGGCCTGGCTCCTTAGAATACAAAAAACTACTTTGCAACCTCAAAGTGAAAGATTTCTCAGCTTCTGCTTTTAGTGTCCAAAAGTTTGCAGGACAGTCTCATGCAGGAAGCCGTATTGCATCTGATTTGCTGAGTGTGGTTTATGCACATTACTTCTCTATAATCTGGGTTTCCTTTATCATTCTATTAGATAATAGTAATGCTTCAAATCCAAAAGGTTTTGTGCCATGTTAATATAATAAACTCTCAAATATTGTTTATGAATTGTGAAATGGTAGCTGTCTCTAGGATGATGACTAACGTATTTCTAACTATAGAACTGTCTTTAGCAAAAAATGTAAAGAGACTCACTATGAGTTTCCCAGAGTGGCCTATAAGAAATTAAATTTGGTCTTTATTATCCATAAATGAGTGAGATCATGTGGCATTTTCTTTCATTGACTGGCTTATTTCACTTAGCATAATGCTCTCCAGTTCCATCCATACTGTTGCAAATGGTAAGAATTCCTTCTTTTTTACAGCAGCATAGTATTCCATTGTGTAAAGACCAGTATAAACTGATGAACAAAAGTAGATACAGAGGCAGAGCAGCATTGAACAGACTGTCAAACTACAGTGGGAAGCCCAGGGAGGGTTGGGGGGAGGGGAGTGTAAGAGATCAACTGAAGGACTTGTATGCATGTATATAAGCATAACCAATGGACACAAGACAATGGGGGGTAGGGGAGGCCGGGGGAAATGTCAAGGGGTGGGGGGGAAGGAGACATATGTAATACTCTTTGTAATACTTTAAGCAATAAAACAAAATTTTAAAAAAGAAAGAAATTAAATCTGATTAGCTGCCCTTGAAATACACTCTGCAATGAGTCAGAACCTTCTCATAAAAAAAAAAAAGTCTGTTATATGGGACTAGTCCATTATGGGGAAAAAATTATTTTTCTTCATCTGTCCCACTTTATCTCTTCAGTAGGGCTCTACTATTGTAATTGTTTCTAGCCTTACTACTAGCAAAATATACCTGTCCATGGTTCTTGTTTTGGGACATTTTTTAATAACAAGGTAGCTAATATATTGAGGCCAAAGACACATGCGAGTTAACTTGCACTGTGTTACCCTTTGTCTTGTCATGTGATCAGTTTAACAGGCCTTCGTTGTTCTAGTCCCAGAGTTACTGACATAAGAATGTACACTTCATAGCCAACCAGTGGAGTTGTTCTTTTTTTCTTTTTAATATATTTTTATTGATTTCAGAGAGGAAGGAAGAGGGAGAGAGAGATAGAAATATCAATGATGAGAGAGAATCATTGATTGGCTGCCTCCTGCACACCCCGCACTGGGGATCAAGCCCACAACTGGGGCATGTGACCTTGTCTGGAATCGAACCTGGGACCATTCAGTCCGCAGGCTGACACTCTACCCACTGAGCCAAACCAGCTAGGGCAGGAGTTGTTCTTTTAGAAAATTGTCTGTGGCCCCAGAGTACGCAGTGCAGCAGTTCTGGGTTCCGTGGGTAGATCTCCGGCTGGCTCACATGCTGCACAGAGACAACACAACCAATGCAGGAACTTCACTGTTTTTAAAACGTGGCTGTGAACCCTTATTTCCATGAGCTCTACACTGAAACTTACTTATATAAAACAACACGAGAAGAGTTGCTATGGTTGGGGTAGGATCCTGGAGTTCTGCCTCCTCATCCTTTGGGAACAAAATTTGCAAGCCATCCATCTAGTGATTAATAAACAGATTGAAGAGTCAAAGAGTTGAGTTCAAACCCCAGTTCTGGGTGACCTTTGGGAAATTCTTCCTCTCCCTGAACTTGAGTTTTGTAACTTCTAAAATGCAGCCAATAATCCCACATCACAGGTGGTTCTGAGGATTAAATGAGATCATGTAAAACAAGGTTTAACACAGTGCCTGGTGCACAAGAAGAGCTGCATTATGGGTGTGGGATTATTAGTGTTTATCTATTGCCACTTCCAGTCTAGCCAAAGCTGTTCCACAGGAAAGGATGGGTGCAGTATGATGAAGAAGGCATGGTGACTGACTAAACACTCCCGTGAGGGTAGCACTACAATTGCATTTTTTGTAAACTGAGTTAAATCACTCCCTGGTGTGGCTAACAATGACTAATACAGCAGAAGGGAGTTGGCCACCCTTGTGCAAGTCTCTGTTGAGAACTTGACCATGTCTGCTTACAGAAATTCAGGTCACTGATGAGCTCCAATCCTGTAGCTCCTGCCATAGTTCTTAGAATAAGTTTACTCATTTACAGAAAAAAATTCAACTCTAAAGATATACTTAATATAGTTTTCTAGGAACTCCTAACAGAATGCCCACCGTGAAATATACTTCATTTAATAGTGTATTAGCCTTTGATGAGGCAGGTTGTATTATTATATAAAGAAATAGTATGGAGAGAGACATAGGACTTGATGATGATAATGGGAAAATAAACTGGGAAACTCATGTTGAAAACAAAAAAAAAAATGGCCCCCTTAGACTACAATATTTGAATTCTTTCATTTTTTTGTCCAGCTAATAGCACAGAGAAGCAAAAATATTTCAACTGAGGTTGTTAGAAATATACAGGCATTGCCCTGGCCAGTGTGGCTCAGTTGCTTGGAGTGCCATCCCATAGACTGAAAGGTCACAGGTTTGATTTCTATTCAGGGCACATGCTAGGTTTTGAGTTCAATCCCTGGTCAGGGCATGTGTGAGAAACAACTGATCGATCTCTCTTTCTCTCTCTCTCTCCCTCCATCCAGTTCTCTCTCTAAAATCAATTTAAAATATAAAGAACTATATTGGCATTAAGCAAATATCTAGCCATGTGAGCGTCTTTTTAGAAATGACAGAATAGTTCCTCATTTTTTATGATATTTTTTATATATTACCCCAGATTGAATTGCAAAAGCAATGATTTTGCAAGAAATGAGGCCTCCACTGAAAATGGTATGCACCACTAAAAAACAAAAGAAAATGTACAACCTAACAAAGCTAAGATGAAAAGAACTATTTTCTTCCTTTCTATTTCATCTGTTTATACTCATTTCACTTTGGTCTGATATGCTGACCCCAAACCTAAGTATATTGCCGATATGTTGCCAGGATCCTGAGAAAGTACAAGTACCCCCAGCTCAGGTTTTAGCTATTTCAGGCTACCCCTACCTCCTCTAAACTCCTAAACCCTGTGACCACAGAGTCCCTTTAAGATATTGCTGAGAATTTGGTGATGAAGTCATGTGATCTTTCACACTAAGTGTCTAATTCTGGTCGCAGCTGCCCTGACAGCCCAATTCTCAGAGCCATAGATCTTGAGCTGTGGCTTCTGCCTGACGTGGGAAGTGTCTTCCTCAGAAGAAAGGCAGATTCCCCCCTAGAAGCCTGTCACTCCCACTCTGCACATCTTGTATTGTGGGTCACTCACACATGCTCCCTGAGAAGGCTCCTGGGAACGGAGAAATTGTCAGCATTTCTTCATTCCTTTACTTATCTCTGAGAGAGAAGAGAACCAGTGCCTTTCAGAGGCCCCACTGCCTGTCCATGCATATCTCTGCTTTTGAAGACCCTCAACAAACTTCAACTGAATTTATCATCCTCACTTTTAGCTACATGTTGTTCTTCCTCGGGCACTGTTCCCATTGGTGAGAGGCAGCACCGTATACTCCATCATGGTTATTGAAATTGACTCTTCCATCTCCCTCACCAGGATTGTCCCCCATCCTGGCTCTCAATCAATCACTAAATTTTGTTGTTTCTTCCTCTGTACTGGCCAATTCTCTCTATCCTCACTAACACTACCACCATTGCTGTCTAAATCAATATCACAGACTCCCAACAAATCTTCTAACCTTGCCCCATCCCAATCCTGTCTCCCACTTCAGTCATTTTAAGGTTCTATGTCCATCATTGGCTCCTCACTGCCTTCAATAAGAGTCCAATTTTCTTAAATGTCCTACAAGGCCTGTCATGATATGATGCCTCCTCACTTCACTGACCATTTTTACTCTTTCCTCCCCCGAAACCCACTAAACTACTCCAGCTCTCCATGCTCTGGCTCTACTTCCAAGCCCTTGCATCTACTCTTCCCTTTGTCTTGGGTACTCCTTCTCACTTCCTCCATTCTCTGGTTAACTCCTATTCACTTTTCTAGTCTTGGATTAAATGTCACTTTCTCAGGAATTTTCCCCTGACCTTCTCCATCCTGATCAGGCTTTTCTTACAGGTCCTTTCTTAACACTGTATTTTCTCCATCATAACATTCAACACACTCTATTGTCATTGCATATTACTTCTCTGTCTCTCCCAGACTGTTATTCAGACAAGAACACAGCTTTCCTGTTTCACTGTTCCATTCTTTATACCCAGAACAAGTCTTCCTCGATGAATACATGAAAGATTATAAGAAAATAGACTTAAGAAACTATTTAAAGAGAGGGAGTGTCAACATGTCAGATGCAGCTGAAAGAGCTTGTTAGCTGAGAATGAAAAAGTGATCATTGGGTCCATATGAAAGTGGTTTGTGACTGTGACAAGAGCAGGCTTTCAGCCAAGTTAGGGGACAGAAGCCAGAGTGGAGTGGGTTGAAACTGAGTAGGATATGAGTATATGTGGGCAGCAAATGTAGACAAGATTATTGGAAAGTTGTGCCCTGATGAAAGGAAGTCATTGTAGATGCAGGAGGGAGAGGAGATGACAGCACGAACATATACTAGTATACAGGAAAGATTGAAATAACTGTTTGTAAGAAAGTCAGAACTTAGGATCACACAAAGGCAAACCCCCAAAAGGACAGTACAATTAGGCAAAGTCCACATTTTGAATCACAAACTCATAAAATTTGCTAAGACAAATGAATTAAAATTGCATAAAACACTCAGAAAGTAAGTTGACAGTGTTACTTAGCTATACTTTTACAGCAAGTAACTTTGTTGGTAGACTCTGTTGGCTGGTTGGATAACAACATAAAGGGAAACAGCTAGACTGGGATGCAAGAAATCCTTTTGCTTTCATTTTTTTTAATTAAATACACATGTCACAAAGGTAGAAAGAGTCGTGCGGCAAATGCTTCAGGAATAAAGAATTGTTGGAGGCACTAGAAGAGCTGGTGGTGCATCGTGAGTTGAAAATGACTTTTCTCCCAGTTGTGCAAGTGTCCATTCAAAGTGCAGTTCAGTTTTTAGCCTGAAAAAATGTTCCCACTGTGGGAAGTCATAACCGACTTGCTGAAGTTTATACAGAAAACATTTTCAGTAAACAAAGCAGAGTGCAGAGTTCCAGAAAGAAAGTGCTGAGGGTCGGGATGATAAAAGCAATGGAAGACCAGCAGATGTGCCCCAGGCCCAACTCATTGTCATCAATCATAAGCCTGTCCTGTTCCTCGGTTCCCAACCAGTAGGTCTTGGACCCCCCGGGGGCAGCAGAATTTATTGGAAGGGTCTGTAAATCCATATGCACATTCAGTATGAATAGACTAAATAAATAATATGTCAAATGCACACACAGTACTCTTTTGAAACGTCTATAGATGAGGTGATGAATAAAATACAAATTCACTTGCTTCACTGAATTAATAGCAGCCTTTGATCGTTATGTATTTTCTCAATCTGTAGACATCGAAAATACAATGTATTGCATGACTGAGTCCTCTTACTCAAAAAAAAGTTGAGCTATTGCTATTGTTATTTGCTAGAAAGCATGTATAAAGCCATTGGATGATGATTTAAACATAAGGCAAAACATTTCCCTTAACATTTTAATAATTATGTGCATTATAAATATCTGTTTTTTAAAACATTCACAATATGTTTCAACAACAAATGTGTTGAATTTACTCTTTGGCACTAAAAAGAATCAGCACGGCACCCACCGTCAGATCTTGGAAAATGGGGCCAGTTCTCTAGGAGTCTGTCTGAGTAGGGTTTCTCTCCCTCCTTTGAACATTGACAGTACTTCATGGGGTGGCCAAGTCAGGGTAGAAATCCAGCCTTCCTTCTGCTTGCAGTGCCCTGAGCCCAACAAGGAGGGAGGGATGGGCTGCTTCCATTCAGATGTGGCTCCTGTTTCTAACTTGCCTGCCTCTAGGGGGCAACCTTTTGTGCTTTATTCCTGCAGAGGAGCCCAAACCTAGGTCCTTAATATGTTCCCTTAATTGGGTGCTGATTTGCTTTTGTAGTTACTTGCTTCAAATGTATTTCTCTTTTCTCATCAATAAGAGAATAAGCTACTGGAAATATCTGCACCCATAGTTCGTATTAAGTGTTGAACGGAATTGACTGTGGAGAAAAAGCAACATCTACCCTTATCTCAAGTTCTCTTTCTCATAGTCTAACTGAGCAATAGAAATGCTGATTTGAATTTCGGCATGTTTTCCAAAAATTCTTCACCAAAATATATCCCAAAGTGAGACAGCGCCGAGATGGCACATTAACCCAGCGTCATTACTTTGAGTCCCCTAATAAAAAATTGATTTCTTTGTCAATATTCTTTCAGTCTTTCTGATCGCACAAAGGAGAAAATCTTAATTTAGTGTTAGCATATATTTAACACTCCAACAGTGTCCCTTGACCTTCTCCCATTATTTTTTAACAGTGTCTAGTCCTCACATTCAGAGTCTTTAGAATAAAGTAACAATATTTACCTAAACTTTAAAGCATATTCTTGTACTCATGGTACATATATTTTATAGCTACCGTGTATGTAAGGCAAATAATAGTGATATGATCTTTAAAATAATAAAAAGTGAGTCAGTTTGAAGGAAAATATTATACAGAGATTGATGGTTTCATAGTATAACAAAAATCATGTGAGCTATTTAAGAATGAAGTTTGTGAGGTCCTGCCCTATCTTGAGACAAATAGATTCCTGGGAGACTGAATATTAGCCTGTGAGCATGAAACTGTTTATCACCCAGCATCCTGAAGAAGAGGGCCCAGAATAGGTTAATTTGATGGCCAGAAGGAGATGAGTAGGCATGTGTGAGTCAGAGTTCTGGCTTGACCCTTCCCTCCACGTAGCATATGAAGGTGCCAATAGCATTGTCCCAGCATCTTAAATGAGAAGAAGAGTAAAAGCAGTCTAAATCTGTTACATTTTTAACCTGGTAGTGTACCATTTTTCCCATGCCATGGTGCTCACAGGCTCTATTAATATAAGGGGTTAAATATTATATTCTGAGTAGCTGGCAAGACAGTTCTCAAGCGCATTACTTAGCTCAAGTCAGACGTCACAAGGGGAACGGGCTAGTCTTTGGGTGTAAAACTGGCTGTTCCTTTCTATTTGTCTATGAGATCATTCTGGCTCGCCCTTTCCCTCCAGGATATGGCTGCCAAAAAGAATTAATCCCATACCTGCCCTATTCATGGTGACCTCTGAAACAGAAGTGAATGTTTCTCACTGCTCCACAGAGACATTCCCCCAGATGACTGTAAATAGCACAGATGTCTGCCCATTGATGGGTAATTCCAGCAACACTTCTTTCCGGCAGAGTGGAGATAGCGTCACAGCGGGATAAAGGGGATCTCCCAAGACCCGGTCTCTTCTCTCCTGCCAGCCACTTAACCTCTTTTGGGAAGTCAGCTTCCTCTCCATGAGCCCTGCTCACAGGGACTTCTTATCTAAGCACCAGATAAGGCAGATACTGCCGAGAGAGAGGTAGTGCCACAGCCTAAGCCTCGGTGTAAAAGTGCTTCCCTGAAGCCCCTGGGCCCCAGGATTTCTTAAATGACACAACTTCATGTAATCCCCACCCATGCTGACGGCTACAGCCAGACAGAAGCCCTTCCTTGCCCTGAGTCCCAGCCTTTTGGTGGTTGAGGGCTCCTTAGTCACGGACCTTGATATACTTGTTAGAAGACTGGACTTGCTTTTCTTTATATCTCTGTTGGTAGATATTATCTAAATAGAACATTTTCAACTTTTTCTTTTTGCATTTTTGGGTTTTGTTCTTATTTTTGCTTTGAGACTGGATTCTCAGATACCACAAACATTTTTAAAAATGCCACTTACTTCCCAGAGAAATAGTTTTTATGAAACGGAAATGCCATCTGTTACCTACCAACATACAATGCCTTTCGGCATCACCTGGAATACAGAGAAGACATACTCATATAGCTACTTGGGCCGAGAACAGAGCAAAATTTTATCTTGGAAATATATAAAAATGGTGCTGTTAACTTTTGGATGAGTTGGAATAGGTATTTGCTGAGCAGTAAGGAAGGCAGAGAGAAGAACAGACTTCATTTGTAAGTGGCAGATAGAAGTGGTATCTTGTATGGACAAATGTGTGTGCTTGAGCCAAATAGCACAGAACCCTACACCATACATTGTTGACTCCTACACAGACTGAAAAGCAAATTGACTTCCAAAAGTTAGCTTATGTTTAAATAAAAGCACAATATACACAAAATATTTTAGTCACACTAAATGCTTTGATGTCTTCTCTATAACTAAGAACTAACTGGATTACATTTAAATCCCTCAGATATAAAGTAAAACATAGATTTAGTGCAGTTTTACAACTTTGTGACTATATAAAGTGATAAGTGGTTATTTTTAAAAATAATTTGTGAATCTTACCTTGATTCTAAGGGTCCAAAAGATTGGGCTGTGACTGACAAGACTGATAAGAAACCATGTGTGTGGTAGATTGTGGACAAATAAAATAAAAGAAGTCCTGGGGACATTTGTTTTGCCTGATTTGGCCCAATCTGTGGACTACTTTGGCTCTTTATCCATGTCAATAGAAATCATTTTCAACAAAGATATACCTGATACATTAGGCAAATTACAAATGGTGTCTTAATGTGTTTGATGTGGTTTTTCATTTTTCTTTCTCTGAAGCTTTGAAAAAAATTTCTGGTGATTATTATAACTGAAGTCCACTTGCACCGTGGATTTCCTTTATTTCTCTTTAACTGTGATTTGGGGCTGAATCTCCACAAAGGGAAGTAGCACTGGTACTAATCCTAACTTGGCAGAATTATTGGGTTCCACCCCAGCAGTCACCAAAACATTTGGGTTTAGTCAGAACACCAAGTCGTCATTTCATAAAACTACATCTCTTCTCCATCCCACAAAAACCTGTTCATAGACCATAGGGAGAGTGAGAGAGATGTGAGCAGACTCACTGAATAACAGAGCCCAGCCCAGCCCTCTCAGACGTCAAGAGAAATCTGAGACCCTTCCATTTTTTCTCTCGGAATATCACAAAAAGAAGGAGACATGCTAGAACAGGTTAGCAAAAATTGTAACACATTAAAAAACTTAAACCATGCTTTAAGCATAAAAATAAATGAAAATAACCTTTTTGGACGGTGAGATCAAAGGGCCGAGTTTGCGGCCCCCTGTGAATATAAGGCCCTAGCTTCCTGGCTTCCCTGAGGCACCTACTTCTCAGCCATCATAGCTCCTGCTCAGCGCTGGGTGGAAGTTTCAGGATCAGTTGCTTCATTTGAAAGATAAGAAAACTGAGGCCAAAGAGTGTAAATTATGTGCGTGAGAGCACAGTTGATGAAAACGCCTATCTCAGTGCCCTCTCTGTGCAGGTAGGAAGCACATGGAAGGTGCAGAGGAGGTCTTTGGTGGGTGGGTGGGTGCAGTTGATAAGGTGATGAATTTTGAGAGCATTGTAGCAGGGAAAATAGATGTCAAGCAAAGCCATCATAAAACGCACTGAGTCATGGCCAGATGTGGCTAATCAAGACTCCAGACTGATGTTTCCACTCAATTTCGGTGAGGGCTGCCATTATGAAACGCGCCATAAGGTGAAATGGGAGGTTCCTTATTTTCAATACCCTTGTTTGGTGTTTAGTCCTCCAGTAGGTAATCTATGTGAGACCCCAGGGAGACAGGTGGCAACTTTTTACAATGAATTTCTAATCTGTGAAGCAGGACGTTAGGAGTTGATTTTGACTCAGTCTTTTTTTGAGACATGCTCTGTTCTCTGAGTCATGCTTTAACAATGTGGATCTCAGAAATGATTTTTATTTATTTTGGAGCATTTTACTTTTCTAGAGAGCCAGCATAATTCCTTCCTTTTGGATATCAGAAGCAGACACTGAAGAGTGGCTTTGTGTATCTTTCTCATGCTATTGGGATCCTGGGCTCCTTGGTGACTTGGCCAGCCATTTTGAATCAAATGTTAGGCCCGGACTATTGTCTCTGTCTCCTCATAGATCATTTTTAGCTGTTAGCATAAGACAAATATGAGGTCTCCTAAGCCAAGAAAATCTGAAGTTTCATTGGGTTCTAGTAGAAAGATTGGATGCAATGATTAAAAAGAAGAATCAATCCCCTGTGTTTTGAGGGTGTCAGGATATGGACATCATAACACTGTCAGTGAAAATGCAATTTGATTCTAGTGGCCAATTGGGCAATATGTGTCAAAAATCTCAAAATGCGTAGATTTTCTAATGCAAGATGGCAGACTGAATACAAATACATACATTGGCTTTCTATTTCTTCCAAGACCTCATTGAATTAAAAGTACAGAAATATAGATTAGGACACCTCCCACTCCCATGTCTGTATCTCTAAGAGTTCAGCCAGGAAAATGGAGTGAAATAGTTCAAATGGAGAGAACTCAATATAGGGAACTATTTTTGAATTTTTTAAAAAAATTGATTTGAGAGAGAGAAACATCAATTTGTTATCCCACTTATTTATGCATTCATTGTATGTGCCCTGGGGCGGAATCAAACCTGCAACCTTGGCATAGCAGGATGATGCACTAACCAACTGAGCTACCTGGCCAGGACTGGGGAACTATTGTTGAAGATGTAGGAACATCTAAAAAGCCAGATACATTAGCAACCTCAGGTGCTACTGCAACCACTAAGGCTGGAGGGACCAAAGAAGGTATTCTTGCTTGAGGCAAGGAGCCAAGACAATATGACAGGAGCTGGAGCCACAGCCAAAGGGGTTGTTTGGGGTCAGGAGGAGCTTCACAGGGTGGACGAAATGCAGCCACTTCTAGAGATGCTGCCCAAGGCAGAGAGAGAAGGGAGATACACCCTGCCTTCTCCCTCCATCCTCTCTCCAACATCCACCAGCGTTTCCACCAGCTGGACCTAGATGGGAGCCACTTAGCACAGAAGTGTCATTCACAGGGTCACTTCCCTCTGAGAGACAGCAGAATAGGGAAGGGTGAGTAATGCCAATCGCCAAAAGGCCCCTGCCTGGCACAGTAGGCAACAGTGAATGGGGATGTGTGTGTGTCACCAAAGGGTGCGATACTGAATACATTTCTGGAATACAGAAAGTGGACAGGAGCCTTTAGAAGAAAAGGGGAGAGGAATCGTCAGCCTAGACTAGACCGACAGGTCTGTGGAGAAAGACAGCGAATCTGCCCCGTGGCTCCCAGAGGTGCCGCAGTGCAGAGTCAGTAGACACAGCAGAGGGGAGAGTGAAAGATGGAGCTAAGAACAGGGCGATTACTTAAAGGTCTGAATATGTTCAGATTTCTTCCAGTCAGCGCCCTACACACAGTGAGCGGGCAGCTGGAACGTTACCTCCGGGCAAAACATAGGATGACTCCTCTCTACAGAAATGGAACAAGCTGGGAAAAGATAACATTTCCAAATCTGTTGGTGCCTCGGAAGGAAGCATTTTGCAGGCACTCATCCCGAGGGCCGGCTCCCCTCCATGGATCCCTAATCAGAGTTTACCAGTCAACACTGCTTAGCCCGGCCCAGGAAGACATTTCCAGAGGGGAGTGAGCCACTAGGAAAACAGTGTTATTTACCCAAAAGCAGAGCCGTCTACTCTGTCTACCCAGGCCTCCTTAACAAAAGAGAGACATGGTTAGCATGCCGGGAGGACTAGCAAGGTAAAAAGAGAAATACCAAAGTCTAAAAAAACAAAACAAACAAACAAACAAACAAAAACCAGAAAAATATCTTTGGAGGAGACTGAAATTATTTTAGGGAACAAAAAAGAACTTTAAAAATCCATGCTTATAAATATTCTCAGAAAGATTCAAAGAGGTGTTATATCTACAAATAAAGAAGTAGAACAACAGAATGAGAAAGGTCTTAGAGATGTAAAATATAATGGCCAAAATAAAAAAGTTAGTAGACAAACTAGAAAAATTAAATCAAAGAAATCTTCCAAAATGTTAAACAAAGAGCAAAAGATGGAAAATGGAAGAGACTGAGAGGGCCTACACTGAACTAATCCACGCCTCAGAAAGAGACCAAGAGGTGTTGGATGATTCTGGCAAATAGTGAAAAGCATGCACTAGAGCCAGAGGAGGACAAGAACCTTCCCTTTGACATGCGTATCCAACCCAAGGAATGAGAAAGACCCCCACCTGGCCCCATTTTGGTGAAATTTCAGAACAATATAATCACAAAGAGTCTGAAAGCTAAGAAGAAAAAGTCACATGTCACAAAGGAGACTCACACTGATACTTTTAAAGTTCTGAAGTAAAATTGTCTTTTACCTGGAATTCTCTATAAATATAAGTTCAGTTACAAGCACTAAGTGCATGTATCCCCTTCGTGTCATCTATCGCGCGAGCTGAGTGTGCTTCGGCAGAAAGGATAGGAGCCGGGAGGCAGAAGCCGAGATGGGGGATCCCACGCAGCGAGGAGACCCGGGTGTCTTAGGGGCAGCAGGCCGAAGGAACAGCCAGTTCTGAGGGGAATGGGACAGTAAGCCCCGGGGGATAAGGCTTTAGAAATAGCTCCTATGGCTTTTCAGGAAGAAAAACTAGAGGACAAGTAACCAAATTCCAGGGGAGGGAGGTACTATACTAGAAAATCTTGATCAAAATAGGAAGCAAACTGAATGCTCATGGTTTTAAGGAATCCATGGGCCTCCATGCTAGGAACAGTATTACTTGGGTGACCCACACTCCCTTATGAGCGCCCACGGAGAAGGCATGGTGTATATTTGTTTTTGCGTTAAAGCATAACACCGGCAAATCAATTTGTTGGTTTTCTAATTTAAGAGACAACCTAAGGACATAACATGGTAGATTTATCTCTGGTTGCAGGAGAGAACAGAAATATTAAGTACTTGGATTATTTACATGTCAAAGCAAAGCTAACAAAAGATGGAACAAGAATTTTCTGAGAGGAAAGATGGAAAAAAATAGAATACTAACTTTATTTTTAAAGGGGGGTCAAGTATCAAAAAATACTGCCAAAATGTTAGAAAGAAACAGGAATTTAGCTAGCTAAAGTTACTTTTCATTCTCTAAAGTTACAAAATAACCAAAAGGCAAAACTACAAACAATAACATAACAAACATTGGGAGAAGGAGGTAGGAGGGAGTATGAAAATGAGCAAATTCCTTCTTTCTGCCTCAGGGAGGCTCTGTATATTGTCTACAGCAGTTAAAGCAGTGGGTGGAAGAATACTTGTTGTCTAGAAAGTGTGTCTGCGAACCAGGAGTGTTGGCATCACCTGTGAGAGGAGCCGCATCTCAGCCCCGCTGAGACCTCCCGGGATGGAAGAGGCTTTTTCACAAGACCCACCGGGGTTCCATATGCGTGTTAAAGTTTGAGTAGCACTCGTTTCAAAAAGTGATTCTCAAATTTGACTATGCATTATTAAAAACCTGGGGAGCTTTAAAAGTATTATGTAAAAAGGGGCAAAGCCCCAAAGCCCTGCATTAAGAGATTATGCTTTAAATGGTTTGGGATGGAGGGAAAAAAAATCTATCTATATATTTTTAAAATATATTTTTATTGATTTCAGAGTGGGAGAGGGAGAGAGAGATAATAACATCAATGATGAGAGAGAGAATCATTGATCGGCTGCCCCCTGCACCCCCCCCCCCCCCCCCGGGGATTGAGCCTGCAACCCAGGCATGTGTCCTGCTTGGGAATCGAACCATGACCTCCTGGTTCATAGGTGGATGCTCAACCACGGAGCCACTCCAGCTGGGCAAAAATCTATATTTTTTTAACAGCTTCTGACATAGTTTGAACGTGTAGTCATGGTTAAGAGCTGGTGTTCTGAATAACTGTGGTAAGAGAGCAAGAGAAGGAAAATAGAAACAATTTTGAAAATTTGCTTCTGGACCTATCTGGGCAATGAGCTGAGGATGGGGAAGAAGACAGGCTTCGATCATAAGAAATCTTGTCATGTTTGATCTTCTCCATGTGCATGTATTACTTTGAATTATAGGTTTGTTTTTCATGCATATACTCTTTGCTTCTAGGAATTTTCATAAGAAAATAATTCATCAATCATGTTCCAATATTTATGTTCATGGAAGTTCATTATAATGTTGTCCAATGTTAAGAACTGTAAGCAATATAAACGCCCATTGAGTGAAACAGCACTCATGTCTGCACAGAACTACTCATGACAGCCAAGCGCAGAGTAAACCCAATCGATGGATGAGTGGATCAACATGATGTGATGTACACATACAATTGAATATTATTCAGCCTTATAAAGAAAGGACATCCCTATAACATGGATAAACTTTGAAGGCATCATGCTAAGTGAAATAAGCCATTCACAAAGAGGCCAATATGAATCCACCTATATAAGGTATTTAAAATCGTCAAAGTCCCAGAACTAGAGAGTAGAATGGTAGTTACCAGGGCTGGAGAGAGCTGCTGCTTCACGGGTGTAGCATTTCAGTTCTACAAGATGAAAAGTCCTGAAGATTTGTTTCAGAGCAACGTGAATAACCTTAACACTGCCGAACTGTATGGTTACAATGGTTAAGTTGGTACATTTTATGTCCTTTTTACCACAAAAAAAATGATTATATATTTGAATGCCTATTCAAAGTTATAGGATAGTATGCAACAAAATGGTTGCACCAGCTAGCAAAGCTGCAACTGAGACCTCTTCTTACCTTTCTAGATTCTCTGGTATGTAGAATAAGCACAAAATATTGCTATAATTATGAAAAAAGAACAAAGCTGTTTCCACTTTGAAAAATATAAAATAAAACTCCCTTTGGGGGTTACTAGGAATGAATGATTCATACATTGCAAACCCAGATTTGCAAAGGAGCAATTACATTCTGCTGAGAACTTCAGGGCTTCACAGTCCTAGGCGATTGTGTGTAGTGCCTGGACCTTCGGGTATTTTGTATTTTCGGTCTAGTCTTAGGAGGAAGAAGCAAATGCTAGGCAGCCCTCTTGCACATGAAGTAGAAACACTAGTTATCATGAGAGAAGACATTTTGTTTCGTAAATTATTTTAGCTTCAAGGAACCTCGAAGCAGAGGTAGACATTGGGGAAAATGAGAGGAGGAGGGGAGACTTGGGGGTTGGCATTAATTGCTTTGGACAGATTGCCTGGCCCGAGAATGTCGGTATTTTAGCTTTGTCATAACTCTTTTATCTTGACCTTGCCTGGCTACCCTGAGTCACAGACAGTAACAAACAAGTGGGTCAGTGCATCACAATTGTTTTATGACTATCTGTGTTTGCCCTTCTTGGCACTTGATGCTGTGGTCTATTGCCACATATATTGTGCTAAAGTGGATCCTTGGCCACTTTTTTATTTTATTTTTAAAAGACTGGCCAGATGAAGTGTTTGTAAAAGTGCAAGAAAGAGTTAAACTAGATCTTCAAGATGATTAAAACCAAATGTTCAGAAAAAGGAGTTTTACTGTAAATGTCAAAATCTCTCTGTGGGAAAGCCTTTTTTATTTTTTTTACCAGATATTAAAAGTCCATCAATTAGCTAATGTACATCGTGATCAGCAAGTCCATGAGTTATACTTGTATGAGACTTCTTTTGTGGTGTTTAACCATTCTAATACAAATGGCTCCATACATCAACATTGAATGATTTTTTAACCTCACAAAAATTCAATGGTATTATAATAAACCTGGCAACCAGGAGGTTTTTTAAAAAACAAACAAAAAAACATAAAAATCAACAAGGTATCATAGAATTAATACAACAGCTAGTTATACTTCCATCAAATAATTCAACTTATCTTACTTTACTCTAGTGATAGCATTGGGATCCTAACCCATTTCCTTCTTGTTATTAGGCCTCAATGAACAGTTGTGGTTTGTCATCATTTTTTTCTCACTTGGAGTTCTTCTCTATTGTTAAGAAATAACCCTGTAATATCACATTTCTAGTTTCTCTTTTTTTCCCCTGTAATCCATTATTCAGTTTAGAATGTACCTTCACTCTTATGAAGATAAGGAATATAGTTGCTGAAGATAAAATACATTCAATAATCCAGTAATAGTTTTTTTTTTACTCTAAGTGACCCAAGTTTTAATATACTTACATAACCCTTTATTATGTTAGTTGTTGATATTTTAGAGTCATGAAAAAGTAAGGAGAAGATTGGAGGGATAAAAAGCAAGTGAGAGAGAATAGTAGGAAAGAAAGGAGGGAAATAAGAAGAAAGGAGGAAAGAAGTAGGAAGGAAAGGAGAGAGGCAGAGGGGAGGGAGGGAGGCAAACAATTACAGAGCTAATTTTTCAGACAAGTGCTTCTTCCAATATTGACAATAATCCAGACAAATCAATTGAATTTCCATCCCAAATCCAATCTGAACAGAAATTCAGATCTGTAGAATAAATATAAAACACATATTAAAATGGCCTCAGGTTGTTTTATTGAATCTAAGAGGATGTTTTCCCTAAATCACAGAAGTAAAATGTCACTACAGTGTTTTCAAGACAACATTATAATTTTTGAATAATACCATGCAAAGGGGAAATAAACACATTTTCTTATTGCCTTCAGGATAATTTGGGTAGCAAGCCACACAAATGTTTTGAGTGGATTTGTGCTGACTTAGAAAACATTCTCTATATCTGGGTCTTTCAAAATTGTGCTAAGCTTGCAAGTCCATAGCAGATCAAGAATAAGAACTGTCTTAGGGCGTTTGTTGGTTTTTCTTTAGTTTATATGTAGCCAGCTGGTTTCTGACCTCTTTGTGTAAATATCCAGCTTTTCACATAATCAGATTCCATATTACCTTGTTATGACATTATTCTGGGCAGACTTTGATCCCTTACTAACTTTTCCAAATCATATACATAGACTTAAATAACAATAAGAACATTGCTACTTGTCCACTAAATACTACTGCTGGTGCTGTTAAAAATGATGTATACCTGGTATATGTATATATATGTATATGTATATGTATATGTGTGCATATATGTGTATACATATTTATATATATATTTGTGTATTTATACACATGCATATGAGATAATAATGCATAGATCTACAGAAGGGTTAGAAATATACTAAAAATAAAAGTATATTTGATTTGATACTTAATGATTGAATTTTCAAAAATGTTTGTATATCTCTAGTGAAATATGCATTTAAGTTTCTTCTTTTTGCAGTGTTATTAAGTTGATATTTTTGTGCAACTGACATTTTAAAAGCAGGTGAATTGAAATGTAGGATTTAGACACCCTGTTACATATTATTTTTCTACATGGATAGGTGACAATAAAGGTTAAGCTGTATTCTTTGGTGATCTGAATGCCAGGGTAAAATGACACAATCTTGTAAATTACAAAAAAAAAGGCTTATTTAGTGTCTGATCAAGATAAATGACACCAGGCAGCTGTAAAAAGAATTCCCACTAGCCATTGACCCATAAACAGTGGTGTCATTTTTCATGTTTAGAAATAGTATCAAAATCAGTTTAAAATAACACCCAAATTCTTTAGAGCTGTTAGTAAATGTCCTAAATTCTGCTTAAAGGATATTATTTTAACTAATAATATTTTAAGTTAAAATTATTAAAACATTCCGATATTGACAGAACTTTGATGTCTATATAGGAATCACTTTTCTATGAGTTCTTATATCCACATCACCTAGCACAATGCCTGGTACGCAGTAGGTGATCAATAAACATTGTTAAATGAATGAATGAATAAATGAATGAATGAAATATTAACATATTAACTCATTTGGAGATTTGGATACTAAAAGTGATATCACACACACAAAAGACAAATATTTTTATAGACACATAAAAGAAATGAATATCTACTGACCAGTTTTTATGAGCCAGGCATTATGCTAAGTACTTCACATGCATTCTCTTATATAACCAGCAAAATAGCCCTATAGGAAGTAGGGGTTAGGCTATCTCACATGAGAAATTATAGCTTTGAATACAGTAATAATGAGGACAAAGTGCAGCAAAGTAAGTAAGAATTTATTAGCCGCAGCAAAAATACACTTAGGACAGTGAAACCATGAAGGGCATAGAAGCAGCAATAGAAGAGCCTAGGCTGGCTGCTCTGCCTTGCTGGGAAATCAGAAAGAGGGGGCCTTGGGGACATTGTCAGGGGGTTAGCCTGGGAGGAGCTGCCACTGCCCACTGCTCCCCTGGTTGCAAGTCTCAGTGGAGCCCCTTAGAGTTTAGGGAATACATGCCTGTGGGGGAAGGAGAGGGGGGAAAGAATGGCAGGGGCCTGCTCCCCTGAGGGAGAGTGAGAACTGGGTCCTTTGTGTTGAGGGTATTTATCTCTTGCAGGTGGGAATCTTAGGGGAGGGTCTCAGTAGAATATTAATCAGTTTTCCAGGTGTGCTCTTTCAGGGTCCTGGTCTCCACTGATGGGTTGGGGCCAGGGCAGGGGGTCATTAGTCACTGCAGCTGGTCCTAAGGCAGCCATGGTGTCACGTGTCTAGTTTTGCTGCCTTTCTGAGCCTGGAACTGAAATAAAACTGAGGCTTAGATGTTATCTTTAGAGAGGAAAATGTCCAGGATCTAAACCACTGGAACAAATGATATGCTGGGGAGGAAAGGATACTCTGGGGTCAGGTTCCTGTTTTCCCAGTTTTGTACCTTGCTAGGCACCCAGAGCTGGTGACCTTCTGGACCTGGCCCATGAATCATCCTTGCTCTGCTCATGTCTGTCTAACTGCCTATAACAGTTTGAGAACCTAATTTGCTTCCTTCTTCAACACAAGATTGTCTGGTGTTATCTGGCAGAATGATGAAAGAGAGAGAATAGAGGATCCCAAGAGAGGTTCTTGGAGAGCAGGCACATTGCTTCTACCCACGTTTCATTGGTCAGAATGTCAAGAGGGTAGGAAATGTGTTTAGTGCTGGTCCCCGGTAGAGGAGGAAAGTCATGTGCATCTAAGGGCATTGGCCTCTTCTATGACAAAAATCCTAACCAATTTCATCCACTGCATGTGGCAGGGCTTATAAGCTTTAACTAATGTAGGAGATAATCTGAGAACCAGAGAAGGAACACCTTATTACAAATTAGCTTGTAGGACTCTGCAATGCACACCTAAATTCTGGACAACCCTCTTTGTTATGTTCTCTTGCTTCCTCAGGGGATCAGCTGTGAAGCTGGCTCCTGGCCTTTACTGGCTTCCTCTTTAAGCTCTGGTGTTAATCCCTTAAACTCTGTCAATGAAATGTCCCACCACAGCTTTTCATGGTTATACTTGAGAATGTATTTCTTTAATCTCTCAACAATGTTTTAGAATAGTGTACTGCAATTAAATTTAAACATATTTCTTAGTTCGATTTTATTAAAATCTAGAGGCCCGGTGCACGAAACTCATGCACGAGGGGGGGGGGGGGGTATCCCCCAGCCCAGCCTGCACCCTCTCCAATCTGGGACCCCTCTAGGGATGTTTGACTGCCTGTTTAGGCCCGATCCTGTTTAGGCCCGATCCTGGTGGGAATGGGCCTAAATGGGTAGTCGGACATCTCTTTCACAATCCTTGCCTGCCTGATTGCCCCTAACTGCTTCTGCCTGCCAGCCAGATTGACGCCTAACTGCTCCCCTACCAGCCTGATTGCCCCTAACTGCCCTCCCCTGCCAGCCATCTTGTGTCCACATGGGGGCGGCCATCTTGTGTGTTGGAGTGATGGTCAATTTGCATATTACCTCTTTATTATATAGGATAAAATCATGACTAACTTCTGAAAAAAGGTATGTTTTATTACTAACCTTATAAAATACTGTGACATGAAAATATGGGATATCCTGAAATTATAATCTTCAATATTTGTGTTAAGTGATATAGGATATATCTAAACCCTCAGAAAAATGCACTTGAGCTAAGAAACCAGGAGTATGTTAGGAGAAGTAAATGGCTTATAATGGATGGCTCGTTCCACCAAAGGACTTAGCATTTCTTATTGTGTTTGCTTTGGAAGCAATCAACCTTGGTTTAGTGATACAAGAAGAATTTAGCTGAGCTCTCATGATTACAGTGGAAGTAAAAGTCAGGCAACACCTTAGGCTCTAAGATGGACTTCTTGGGTTTTATTAGCTGTGTGTCCTTGGACAAGTCACTTAACATTTCTGTGCCTCAGTTATTCTCCACTATAAAACAGAGATATTAATAGTACCTACCCTATAAGGTTGACAAAAGAATTAAATGAACTTAATTATCATAAAAACCTTATGGTGTGGCTACTTTTATTTTGATACATGTAAAAACATTTAGAATAATGCTTGGCACATATTAAGTAATTAATAAATATTAGCCACTATTATTATTATTATTCTCCCCCCCCCCCTTGCAATCAAGAAAGAATTTTTTGCATTTTTAGATAAAAACTTTTTTTTTTGTTTTGAGATAGTTGAAAAACATAGACTGTTATTCAGAAAGAAATGCAATGAGGATTGGTTGTCAATACATACAATAGTCAAAAGTCAGCAGGCTTGTGCCCTCTTTCTCAACCATAATTCATTCATACATTCATTCATTCATGCATTCATTCATGCATGCATTCAATCAATGCTTATTGTATGCCAACTATGTGCCAGTATTGTAGTTCTGCTACTTATTAGCTGTGTGCACTAGGACAACTTTCTTTACCTCTCTGAGTTTGATTTTCTTTATCTGAGAAGTAGAATAATATCTACTTTCATCCTTGTTGTGAGAGTAAACTAAGTTAGAAATGTTTTGAAACAATGACACAGCACTAGGCTTGTAATAAGAATTTAATAATTCAATATTATTCTTATAAAAATTAACATGAAAAGGTCTTTGTCTTGATATATGTTTCTTTCATACAGTTTTTCAAACTGTAAATCTTAATTCATTAGTAAATGGTAAAATCAAATTTTAAAATAGAATCAACATTTTAAAAACCCATATTAAAAAAAGAATAGACCACAATAGAATAGTACATACAAAATGAAGAGATTATAATTGTCCACTACAAATAAGAGTGCCTCACAATTACTGAAACATTAATTTCATCTATATAAACACCTACACAGATATGGGTATTGGTTGTGTGTAAACAGATTTCTTATTAAGGGTTATAGTCACAAAAGTTTGAAAGCTTTTTTTTTATTTTGTTAGTCCTCACCTGAGGATATTTTTCCATTGATTTTAGAGAGAGTTTAAGGGAAGGAGAGAAACAAACATTGATGTGAGAAAGATACATCTATCAGTTGCCTACCACACGTGCCCCAACCAGGGCTGGGGATTGAGCCTGAAACCGAGGTACATGCCATTTACCGGAATCGAACCCAATACCCTTCAGTCCATGGGCCGACACTCTATCCACTGAGTCAAACCAGCCAGGGCTAAAAGCTTTTTCATAAGTGCTGTATTGGCACCTTTTATTGCCCAGAAGTCAGAGCATCGTGTTTGTTATGAATCTAGTTCAAAGAAATATCTTTCCCAGCATGTTGCAGAAAGAGCATATACAAGATTTTTAAATCAATCAAAACCAAGTTTGCTTGGCGGTTTGGTAGAAAGGGTTAAAGCCATTACCTAAAAATGAAATATCAGTATAATTGACAGGTTGCATTTTTCCCTCTACTTCTGCTCCCTGTCACTCTGTAAAATAAACAGGTCATTTACGATGGAGATGAGTCATGTGGATGTACGGTACCTGTACAACAGTCTGCATTGAACCCGCCTCCTCACAGGTGAGGGGCAGCCCAGGACCCCTCTGTTGTTTCTAGTGTATGTTCCGACATAGACTAGAGGACGAGAGCTGTCACCGACCGCCTGGAAAACTAGGGGGAGAATTGCCATCTTCGCAGGAGAGTCCTTTGCTCTAAAAGCCTTCAATTTCAGATCATCTGTTTTTAGAGTTTCTCGTGCATGTAGGCCCCCTGTCTCTTTTTCCAAATTAAGGGCACTCAGACCTGCCACCCTGGGCACTAGTGAATTCTCTGAGACTAATCTGCGCAGTAATGAGAACTGGAATCTGTCACTCACTCTCCCAGGAGGTAACAGTTCGCACGCCGTTACATCACCCTATTAAAATAACTTATTAGCTGTGTGCTTGTCTGCTACTATTCATTAAGAAGGTGTGACCAAAGAGACATGGATTTGAACAAATGATGAAATTTAATTTGAATTGTTCTCCATTTTGTTTTATGGCAGAATGCACACATGCCTTAAATGAATGTAAGCGTTTTATACCGATCATAGCTACTTTAGGGAAGTATCAACACAGTTAGGACTTTTCACTAGTTAGATGAGAATCTGTATCCCCTTCAAAATGTGTGAGGAACTTGTATGTTCCATTCCCTGCATTTTTGTCTCAGAGGAAGTATTTGTTTTTGCAAGAGGCTTTCATTATAGGCATAATGTACAGGGTGGGTGAAAGGAAGTTTAGAGTTGTGAGCAGGCAAAACCATTTATTCTTGTATTATTATTTATTAATTATTGTATTATTTTCCATATGAACAACTATAACCCCACTTTATCCCCACCCTGTATTATGCCATGAAACCATTAAGTCATTCTTATTAAATCAGGGTACATAAATTTAGATGGAGTAATAGGGAGTTGGGTGCAATTTTAATCACAAATCCTCCACATCATATAAACATTTCTTGGCTGTTTTTGCCAATATAATATCTCAGTAAGAGCACGGGCTTTCACCTGCTATGGAGGTTACATACGTCCTAACTTTTCCTTTTGGTATTTGTGTGATCTTAAAGGAAATATTTAGCCTTTTTATCCTCACTTACTTCACCTGTAGAATGAGAGGAAACTATGTCCACCTCATACTTGAGGTTGCTGAGAGGATTAAATATGCTTGGCCCATGATAGGTACTCAATAATACCTATTATTATTGTCACAATCCCCATTGTTAGCCAGCTCTCTTCCAAGAAAAAAACGTCAGGAGATTTTTCTTTTACCTTCTTTTTTTTCTTGGCTTTTGATGCAGCTGTCTGGCTTGTGATACAACTATCGAGTGTAGCTCAAAAAATACTGGACAGCAACACAAACTCTTGAGTAAGTGCAGGGTCCAATCAGGCCCTGCAGACACATCTTCAGCAATATTCCTCAAAGAAGAGCATTTCTTACGTGCAGAGCTAGGGCACTACCTGTTATTAGCTCTGTGATTGTGAGCAAGCTTCTTTCACTCTCCAAGGTTCTTGTTCTTCATCTTTGGAAAGAGGCTAGCAATACCTTCTTCATTGCGCTGTTGTAAAGATAAAGTAAAATAAAACATGGTTAGTAAAATATAGCCATATAAATAACCATATAACTACTCAATAAACTGCAATTGTCATGGTTATTATTACTCATAATGCACTGACCCCCATCTGGAAGGCCGAGCTCTGAATTACTGACAGTTGCACAGAGGCAGGCTGTGTCCTCTGCACCCTTGCCTAGTCTCTCCCACGTCCTCAGTCCCAGCGGGATGCCTGCAAGTTCACTGGTTATAGACCAGAGCTTTCAAACTAGACCATGTCATACTTAAATAGAATCTGTAACTTTGGCCTCATTTGCTCAGCCTTCTGGCAAACTATACCAAGTAGCCTATGTTAATGTCCTAGTTGTTGTATTATTAGATCATTAATTGGATTAAGTGCTATTTTAACAACTTTTAAAAACATTTGGATCCATAGTATTGGTGAACAACATAAACCACTCATAGCCTTTCAAAACTATTGGATGATTCCCAAAATAGCAATCATCTGAGGACAGTTATCTATAATAGGTTGAAGAAGAGATTCCAGATAATTTTTTTTATTTTTCAAAGTCAAGCTAAATTTATGAACAACTGACAATTAAAATGACACCCAGTTGCTATTTAAAACACACTGGATTCTTTCTTAGGCTTTGGGCCTTACAGGAGCACGGCCTGGGGAGTTTTACAGCCTCAGGATACACACAAAATAAAATCTTGAGCTTCCATCATTTTGCATTAAATATGTCTCTCCAGGTTTGTGTTTTCCGCAAATCTTATCAGTTATCTAAATGCTGTATACTTTGGTTAAAAGCAAATACTTAATAACAATCTTGAAAAGATATTGACATCTCCACTTCTATTTTTCTTGTCTACCCGGAAACATCCTCAGTAGACAGCTCACTGCTTTGAAATAGAAGAAAAAAATAGTTACAGTAACATGATAATAATAGCAAATACTTCTATCTGATTTTCACATGCCTGTCATGTACTAAAACTTTTACACATATTAAATCACTTAATTCTCATGTCAATCCCATGAGGTAGGTACTATTTTTACCTCCATTTCACATTGCACGAAAGTGAGCTACAGAGCAGTAAAGTAACAAGATGAAGGTCACAAAGGTAGAAAGTGGAAGAACCAAGACTCAAACCTCAGGTTTCCATCCTAAAAACCATCAGATAAAATTGTTACATGGCCAAAGGTTTTTCTATTTATCAACATCAAACTTATGGTACATCAGTTGGTGATGTAGACCCTGTCTTGGAATACAGTACTGGAATAGAATCCCTAAATAGGAAAAAAAAATTCCTTCTTTCCTATAACTTGGTTCCTCTCAAACTAAGCTGAATTTCTTTCCTGACTGCATGGTCTGGGCCAACTGCATGGCTAGTAGCAAGAGGAAATGATTTTTAGAATCACATTTTAAATTCTTGATGGAAAATTGAGTGAACTATTGTCTTTTGAAGGTGATGTGGTGAGTGTTATGAGACTAATTAAAACAATTTGTATGTGCCTTCTAGAAAAAGCTGGTTATGGAGTTAGTATAGTTGGCCCTGAAAAAACATCAGCCATGTGATTTAGGAGGTAGCCCTAATTCCAGAGATAGGTGCTGACATGACTAAGCTAATAAGACAATCCCATCTTCCTTGCCAGAATTGTTTGAGGAATCAGTGCTTAACCCCATCCAAACACAATGACATCCCAGTGGCTGTCATTCGCTCAGGAATGTGTGACTTAAATTGGCCCAATAAGACTCAGTGGAAGGCATCCATGGTTGAAAGGAGCTACCTTCACTCCCATTGGATGAAATTAACACCATGGACAACAGAGGAGAAAGGGAAAGGACCTGGATATTTAATGACATTCTTGAGTTGCTGAAGCAACCAGCCCTGACATCTACACTTCCTCTTGAAGAAAAAAGAACACTACATTTTATCATAGTTTAAGCTTGTTTGAGTCTGGTTTTTGGTTAATTTGCAGCCCAAACACAGCTAGGAAACACATTTTCACCCCCTCAGAACCTGCCCTATAGTCCTGGTTTTAAAAGGGTAATTAAGACATTTGCTTTTTGAATCACTGACATTTTGGTTCAGACACACTAACTGACCCAGATTCATATCCACATTTATTAAGCACATAATATAACACATGTCAGCCACAATGTAGGAGCTTTCATATAGATTATCTGAAAGTAACTTCACAGCAAGTTCGAGGAGAGGGATATCATAATCCACACTTTCTAGGCGAGTAAGTAAAAGTTCAGTGTGTTTAAGTAACTTACCTCATGTCACACTGCTACTTGCTAGAAAATTATAACTTGAGCTGAGGTCTTTGGACCCATTTCCAGTGCTGTTACCCTAGAACTTTGATTTGGGTGATTCAAGGCAAAAAGGATGGAGATGCATGAAGAACTCCACATCGTTTCAGTTGGAGGCAATTTTCATTCAAGGGATAGACATTATTTACTGCCTTAAACATAATACTCTATCACTTGTTTCTTCCTTTTGTATCTTATGGAACATCACCAAAATCATCATATTCTATAATTCTGTAGTTTGAAGTAGAAATATCTATTCTGGCCCAACTAATATACGTCTCAAGTTTTTTCCAGTCACATAATAAAAGTATGTATAGATATATATGGAAACATTTATAACATAAATATATAGAGATAAACTGCATATCTGAAGCATATTTAATTTATATTCTAGTTTTTTTATCGTCTCACTAGAGGCCTGGTGCAGGATAGGGGTGTCCCTCCTCAGCCCAGCCTGCACCCTCTCACAGTCTGGGAGCCCCTCATGGATTGCCCCTGCAGAGGGAGGCCCCGCCCACCCGCCACAGCCTGCTGGCAGGTGGCCTGGGCCTCCCTCTGCTGGGCAACCATGGGGCGATGGCCAGGCCCCTGACCAATCGCATTGCACCCGCCTTGGCTGGCCTGGCACCAGTGTGTGTCCTAGTGTGGTAGTCCAACGGTCGTTCGGCTGTTTGGCCGGTCGATTTGCATATAACACTTTTATTATTATAGATAATTCCCCCTCCCTTGGGTTTGCTAACTTAAAGTATTCTAATGTAGTTCTAAATAAGAAACATTTCTTACATACTGAATTAGGTTTGGATAACATAGCAAATAAAGATGGTTAGCATGCATGAGAGCAAAGTAACCTAAGGCATGTACCATATTCTCAACCACACATGACAAGGTCTCTATAGAGCTCGATCTGTTGCTTCTAAAAGTCTGAAGTTCTCAGAGAGTGCTACTGCAAATTCTCTTGATCTTATAAAATAATTAGTCTAGAAAGGTTAAAAACTCAAATAACCAAAAATCTTTCCTCTGCCTCTGCCATCCAATGCTTTCTTCTGAGTTTTTTTTATCTTTTAAAACCAAGATAACTGGCATTTGTTGCATTTTCAGACCTTAGGGAGAAATTAATTTTTACCATTGCCAACAACTGGTGTTCAAGCCCAACCATGATAGGCAAATCATCCAGAGATGCCATAAAACTAGAGCTGGGCCATAGGATTGGGCAAATGCAGAACTTAGGGAAGGAGGGGAAGTTTAGACTTTGATCAGTCAAGTTAGCAATGACGAGTTCAAAGACCACAGTACCAAGTAAGAGGCAATACAAGGCCGCCCAGAGTGTGTCGGATGGATAGAAATTCCACTGGACATTGATAGGTATTGTTAAAAAGTATTCCATGGACACAAGATGTGCAATTGCCTCAATTTATTTATCCAAAGAACTGCGTGAGCGTGTGTGTGTGTGTGTGTGTGTGTGTGTGTGTGTGTGATCTTAGAGAAGCAATATTCCCTGTCACGGGTGTGACAGGGAAGAGCTTCATTTGAAATAGGTTATCTACATGAAAAGGAAGAGAATATGATAGGATAAAACATTTTAACAATTTTTGTTTGGAAGTATTGCTTTGAATCATTACTTAAGTTGAAATAATTTAAGTTGCATAGCATATAACAAATTTTTTTTTCTAAATAATTTTATCTCCATTTCTTCTTTTTCCTGTCTGGGAAACTCTGGTAGGATAATCAGGGCAGTTGGATTCTATTTCACAGTTAAAGAAAGTGATGCAGGGAGAAGATAACTTTAACGAGCAGCATAGGCTAGGTCAGGGCAATGGAAAACTGAGGCCCACGGGCTAAAGCTGGTCTGCACTTGCTTTTGTACAGTCTAGAAGCTAAGAAATTTGTCTTTAAAGTTTTGTTAAAAAATAAAAGAACAGAGAAATTTACTATCTGGACTTAAAAAAAATTCTTTTAATCCCTGGACTAGGTTATGCTGTGGTAACAATGCTCATGTCTCGGTGGTCCTACCAGCCACGGTGTACTTCCTGCTGACACTTCAAGCCCACGCAGCTGTCAGGAGTCTCTGCTTATCCAGGCCACTCCGAGCCCAGACTGCCAGAGACTTCCTGTCACTATGTACTTTCATGGTCGCCACAACGGAGAGGGAATGTGATGAGATAAACAGTGGCTCTCAAGATCTCTACCTGGGTGTGGAGCACCCCACTTCTGCTCACATTTCACTGGCCAGGCAGGTCAATGGCCTCATCTCATTTCAGAGAGGCAGGGCAAGGCTCTCCTACCTGTGTGTGGAAGAAGGAAATAAAAAAATATTCTGTGAACACAATAGCACTAATATAGGGTGCACCATACTTTCTTACACACATGTGTATAGAAAGGGAGTTTAAGAATAAATTAATTAGAATCCTTATCCTGTGAAACTTTATTTATTAACTTCCTCCTCCTTTCTCTCAATATATATATATATATATATATATATATATATATTGAGAGAGAGACCATATATATATATATTGAGAGAGACAGAGAGAGAGAATTCCTATCCTATATTGAATTCAATATATATCAACATATAATACATATCTCTCTATACAGATCTATCTACCTATCTATCTATGGACAAACTTTAGCATGAGAAGGAAACCTACAGTTAATTCTAAGGAAACTTATAAAGACAGGAGGGGTTGATAGCGACAGATCCAAAGTGTAAGGCTCTTATAAACTTTAAGTTTCTGGATACTCGCTCAACCATGTACTTCTTCCTTACATTAAACTCCTTTTCTAGGTAAAAGCCTTATATAATTTTGAAATCATGCTAGGTAGATTCTTATATAATCTCATGTTGGAAATAGTTGCTCTGTGTGATAAAGTCTATCCTCCCTCAACTGTCCTCTCCCCCCTCACAGTTAAGAATGAACTTCTTGCTTTTCAAGAGGCAATGTGAATTTTCAGTGTCTTTACTACATGCCTGCAGACACAAGCTGAACTGTAACCTAAAATACTTCCACACCTAGAGCACACTGCCCACTCCCTTCTTGGCTCATTGGCAAAGCAAGGATACTGTGGATAATAAAGAATGGAAGGGTCATTCTCTTCCTCTGCAGGTATGCTTCCTTCCTTTAATCAGAGGTTCTTGGTGGGTTTGCTCTTCCTCTCTTTCCATCTTTGACCCTTTCTGTTTACTTAGGAGATGCCAAAGGAGGGACACATGAATTGTGTACGCTTGGCCATTTCCCTCTGTGTATACTTTGTCACTGGAGACTGTTACTGCCAAAATGCTAAGGTTCACAAACAACGAATTCCTGGTAAGGGGAAAAACACAAAAGGGACAGTTTCTTTTCAGAAGAGTAAATCACAATATTTAAAAAGAAGAGATCTTGTGGAAAAGCCATCAATGGAAAAGTCCAAGCTTGTTTTTAACCTGTGTTTGGGGAAAGTTTAACAGTGATGTGTGGGAAGTCAAACAAAAATGGAGAGCGGAGATTTTCTTTGCTTTAAACAACAACAACAACAAAGGATGTTTGTTTAAGGAGAGTATTGTAGGGGCAGGAAGTGGGGAACGGCAGCTCCTGTGAAAGAAAGGAGACACCACGTGAAACAAATGCCAGTAGTTCAAAGGCCTTTTGTGCCTGCAAGATAGTAAATGAACTACTAGTAAAGAGACTCTTTTCCTTAAAAATATTTGCCCAGCCATAGAGGAAAGACAGTGAAATTGTTGCCTTTGAATAATTAAATCCATCAGCCAAGGCTAGATTTGTGAGCATCACTGATATCCATCTCAATCCTCTTCTGGGTTTTTCCATTTTCTCTCTAAAAGTCTTTATATTTCCAATGAATTTCTTCTGGAATTAACCAGTATCACTGAGAAATGTGATTAAAATGCTTTAAAAAGCCCCTAATTTTTGTCTTGAAAGAGAAAATATAAATGCAAAGAGAGCGCAATACCTACCAGCTCAATTTCCAAGGCATGCGGGTGTCAGCAAGTTAGAGAACAAATTGAGAAGGTGTTTTGTCAGACAGCATGCGAAATGATGAAGAAATCCCGTAGACAATTGATTGGGACTTCCTTTTTTAAGGAGTACGAACGTCCAGTCATGAAAGCTACATTTTGGGTAAAGATTATGTCTACTGAAATCATAAGAGTTGGAAGAATCATTTTATATGACTTTGTTGGCTCATGGATGTAAACAACTTAAAAATATTGTAACTACTTAATGGAAAAATGACCAGTAATACTTTTAGTATTTATTTATCCTCAAAGAGAATCAAGTTTAAGATTTCACCTTTTTCACAATGAAATTATAGGCCGCCTGAATCTCTGAGAAGTTATGATAATGGTAAAGGAACTTAGATAGAATCTTATCCCCACATATTTAAAACTTCCTTATTTTGTAAATTCAAGTCAATATATGAATATAAAAGCATACCCCATATATGGAGTGACATTAAACTTATTTCAAAGAAAATATTTAAATATACAGTGTCTCATTTAATTTCAGAAAATAAAAAGGTTTCAAGCTTTACATATTGCAAGCTTTATATATTTGTGAGTCACATTTAATCACTGAAGGGTTAATATTCTATGCATACTTAAATTAAAAATACACATCTCTAAGCCCCATCATATGTGCCAGATGAGGCAAATATTTTACTTCTGTAGAAATAATTTCTAATTTCAAAGTATTGGTTGAGCCTCCCGTCAAGGAATTCCATGATGTTTGTTCATTTGTCTAAGATATTGTTTTCAGACTTATGAATATTTATGAACCACAGGGTTCATTTGAGTATTGTAAGACATGAGAGGTAGTGCCTTCCAGATGTAAAGGGTGCTTTTTATTCTATTGCTTCTCCAGATACCCACTGGCATCTTGACACGCTTGAACGAGCCATTCAAAATAGAGCTGCTATCTAATCGAAGTACCTGAAGTGCAAAGGCAAGAGGAGAATTTAATGAAGCAGAAATTGTTAGTTCAGTGGGAGATACAGACCCCTTTTCTGTAGAACAATTAAATAAAGCATAGTGGAGGCTGCTATTAATCAACCCTAACTGGCTTCTGTTTTGCAGACAGGAAACCAATGAGATCAATTAATGTCCTTATTGTGAAATGTGTTACTTGGACAGTAAATGTATTTGTCTGTGTGTGTGTGTGTGTGTGTGTGTGTGTGTGTGTGTGTTTATAATCAAGATTCTACCATGTACAAGACACTGTGCAGGACTGAGGGAAACACTAAAATGGTCTCACCCATAGGAAACAATAGCCCTTATTAGGTACCAACAAACTGGCTATTTTTAACAAAAAATTGTTATGCATCTCTCCAGGATAGAAGGCAGTGAAAAGCCCAGGCATTGGGATTTTGAAGAATGGCAACTAGAGTGGTTTAATGGAAAAAACACCAAACCGTTATTTTGGGGATAATGCACTTTCTCCTGGTTTTGAACTATATTGAATTTCTCTTTCTTATGGGTGTGTCCATGGAGTGACTGTGGGCATGAAAGTCAATGGCTTTGTCATTATGGGCGAAGCAGGAATCAATGAGAGTCATAGCAACCGTCAAGTACGCACTCTCCCCATTTATAATTCTTAGGATCCTAGAAGCTCAGGAAATGGAAATGGCAACTGGCTGAGGGACCAAGTTCAAAAAATTAGAGTAACAAATAGATCTAAAAATCCACCAATTACACACTATTCATTCATAGATTCCTTATGTTGGAAAGTATTTCCTGAATGCCTATATATTTAAAGCATTGGGGTGCTGGTGATGAGGAAGGAGACTCTTCCAGCATGGCCATGATTGTGTTTCTCTCTCTCTCTCTTTTTACTCTGTACTCCCCCGGCCCCAACCGTTTCTATCTGTGTACTTTAGATAGCTATCTTACTAAACACTCTCTCTAAACTGCAGACCTATAAATACAATGGCTGATTTGACACCTCCAATTAGGTTTTGCAAAGGCACTGGTACTTAAATTATCCAGGATTAAATTCATGATCTTCTGCTAAGAACTCATCCTGATGTAGTGTTTCCCACTTCGGGCATCATCATCCAGTCAGTTATGCAAGACAAATTCTGAAATTGATCCTTGATGTTTCCTTCTTCCTTACCTCCCCCAATTCAAATTTATCAAGTCCTGTCAATTTTACCTCTGAAATATCTCTAACGATAGTTTATTTCTCTCATTCTAGCCGACAGCATTTTGGTGCAGAGACTTTTCCTCCCATCAAGTCTATTTGGCAAAATCTACTGGCCAATCACCCTGCATCTTATGGTCCCTTCCAACTCTCCCCACATTGAAAATAGGTGACATTTTCAAAATTCTTTTCTGCTTAAGCCACTCTCCACCTGCCCTACCCAAAGTTCATTCCCCAAAGCCCTGCTTATTGCTTCCTGTTGCTCTTAGGATGAAGATGAGAGCACTTGAAATCATTTAAAACTCTGCATGGCCAGACCTCTGCCTGCCATCAGCTCCCTTGAGTTCTTCCTCCCAGCTGCACTAGTCTTAAGTCCCTAAAGAAACACTTGACACATGGCCTTTGTATATGCTGTTTAGTTTGTCTGAACCAAACCTCTTCACTCACTTAGTTAACCCCGTTCATCCTTTAGATTTCAGATTCAGGGAACCTTTTCTGCCTATCTCAGTCTAGGTCAGGTTCTTGTATTCTATTCTTTTAGAGAACACATCCCTTATAAGAAGAGCACTTTTCTCCTCCTGTTACTTCACATCACTTATTGTGACTATTGGAACAATGTCTATCCTCCTCAGATGAGTGTAAGCACCACAAGGCCAAGGACTGGGTTTAATTTTGTTCATTTTTCTATTTTAGCACAAATAGCACCTAGCATAGCACCTAGCTATTACTTTTGCTTTAAATAGTTGTCTTAACATATTAAAAATGAGAAAAAATGTGTCGTATATCCACTGTTTCTGACAGTCTGCATTCCTTTCTACAGATCCAAATTTTCCTTCTGTCTGAAGAACTCCCTTTAGTTTTTCTGATAATAAATTATTTGTCTGAAAACAGACTTTAATGTTACCAATGTTTCTTAAAATACTTTTCTGTTCACTTTTCTCCCCTTCTTCTGAGACTATAATTCTATACAGTATGTGTCAGACCTGTCGATATTATCCTACAGCTTAAAAAGATTTTAATTATTAGTTTTAGTTCTCTTCTTCTCTCATTCTCTCTCTCTCTCTCTCTCTCTCTCTCTCTCTCTCTGTCTCTCTCTCATTTAAGACAGTTTCAATGGCTCTCACTTCAAGTTTGCTGTTATTTTCTTGTGCAGCATCTAATCAGCTATTAATCCCATCCATGCTATATCTTATTTCAGATACTTTAGTTTTCAGCTTTAGGAATGCTATATGGGTAATTTTTATATCTTTCTTTTCTCTCATCCTCATGTCCATGTTTTCTCCACCTTGTTGAATTTGAGAGCATATTGATAATGGCTGTTCTAATGTCCTTGTATGTAGGTTAATTCCATCATCTCTGTTACATGTGTTTGTTTCCATAATTAATTCTTATAGTTGTTGATCAAGTTATTGCTTCTTTTTATGATTAGAAAATTGTTATGATTAGAAAATTGTTATGATTAGAAAATTTTTATTAGATAACAGATGGTATAAGTTTTACATTATTGTTTACTCGGTTTTATTGTTTTTCTTTGAAGAATATTTTTCTGGCATTCAGGTAAAATACTAGAAATGGTTTGAGCCCTTCTTGACTTGCGTTTAAGGTTTTGTAGGGGAGGTATAGAACAACGTTTAGTCTACAGCCAATTTAGCCCCATGACTAAGGCAATACCCTTCAGAGGACTCTACCCAAGGCACTGTGTACTACAAGATCTTTCTACTCTAACTGGTTAAAACAAGAAATATTCCCAGCCTTGTGAGAGCTCTGGCAATTGTTTCGCATGCTGCTTTCTAGTGGTTCCTTCCCTGGTTATGACTATTTTCCTTTTATGGTTGTGAGGATCAGTACTCAGCCCAAGACTCAAGGGAACCCCTTGAGTCTTAGATACCGGGAGTGTGTTCTTGCTCTCTCTCTTCCTCTGCCTCTCCCTTTCCCTCTCTCTTTCTCTCTACATATCCTTCCTCTGACACTCTGTCCCATGAATTCTAACTTCCTTGGCTTTCCTACACCCTGGTCTCTATCTCCTCAACTCAGTGAAACAGATGTGCTTTGTACATTGCACATTGCTCTGTGCTATGGCCTATGAACTGCCTCCAGGCAATAGGCAATCCCCTTTGTGGCCCTTCTGTGGAATAATGGCCCTGTAATTCCTGCTGTCCAACGTTATAAAATTATTGTTTCCTTTATTTTGTCATGTGTTCTAGTTGTTTAAGATGAAAGGATCTATCTGGTCTTTGCTACCCCATCATGGCCAGAAGCAGAAGTCCATCATCCTCTTCTCAATTAAAACTACATGTGAACATTTTAGTAAGTGGGCAGCTGCTAGAGGCAGAGATTGACTAGAGTTTCCTCTTTCAGCCATGCTTGGCTGAGACTTAGAGCTTGGTCCTGATCAACTGCTCAGAGCTATGCCTCTACCTCACCACCATATTCTAGACTCGACCTGCCCAAGGGTCCCATCACTGCAACACCATGCAGCAGCCACCTCCTCTTAATTACCTGACATGATGACCACATCCTACTTGCAGGTGCCCTGAAAGAACACCAGGACTGCAGAACAAAAAGGTGGACAAGTGTGCCTCAGGATATCAATAAGGCCAACCCGAATGACAGGAAAGCAGGCTGATCGCAATGCAGTGTGCATAGCACCGAGATGATACGTGGATCTGTTATTGCTAGAAGTGAAAAACTAGCTACGGACAAAAATGATTCCTATTTGTTTGACTTCCTTGAGACTTATTATCTAAATAAGAAGGCAAAATCCATTTTTAAAATGGGTGATTATGTAAATAAATGTGTGCAAGAGAGGGGTTCTGACATCCACCATCACAGTGTATATCTTGGACAAGCACTTCCTGGGAGACAGTGACCATGGGAGTGAAGCTCCAGCCTGGCTTCCCCATGGCCTCTGGGGACAACTTCCCATGGTGCACAGTGCCAAACATTTACATTTGTGTCACCTTCGTGACTTCTATAAGCTTTACCAAAACGTGCACCTCTCCTTTCTTCCTGCATTTGCACCATTCTTTTCAATAAAGTACTTTGGTACCAAAAAACAAAAGGCACTAACTTATTATGAAAAAAAGCTAAACGAATTAGTAGCAAAGGTTTCATGTAGTTATTTATTGTTGGCAAAGGAGATTTTGGTTTTCAGCCTGAGCTTTCATTCTTAATAAACTAAATAAAAGTTATTTCATTGAGTTTCATGACAATAAGACTCTTTAGAAGTCAGTTTCAGGGACTTGATTTTTCTCTTTGGCATTTTAGATACATAAATTATAAGCTATTGTGAATGTTTTAGACTTCTGTTAAATACAAATGATTTTTATCAAGTACATTTTCTTTGTGTTTTTTATTTGATCCTTTCAGACTTTATTTTATTATCATAATTGTTTACCCTGCTAAATTCATTCACAAAAATGACAATTTCCTTTCTAAGAATTATTAGATGGGCAAGAAGTCTTTGAGCCTAATAATAGTTCATTCTTAGAAACAAGAAGCAAATCTTTGCCAAGATGAAACATGCCCAAACACTGAAGGTTCAGGATCAGTTTGAAACAGAAACCACAAATTTTGATTGTATCTAAACTTGGCAGTGCTAGACTCACATGAACTGTTTCTAGTGTTATATGGAGGAGACATATAGGCACTGTCTAACAAAGGCTGACAGAAGACGAGTTTAAACTAGCAGAACATTCAGGAAGGGATTAAAAATATAGTCTGTTGTAGTGAACATGGATCTGAGCCCCCAAGTCTCATGTTCTGTCACTAACACACCTGGAGTAGGTTAACAGAAGGACAAATGATTTTGGAGGTCAGGTAACTTTCCTGAGGTGAATGAATGGCATACAGCACTATGCCAAGTACATATTCCTCCTCAGAGAGAAAGTCCAAACCAAGACATGAGAGTCCCAAAGATAGAGTTTGCACATGAAACAACTGCTTTCAGAATTCCCATTTTTCTTACGTTATACCATGCGGTTAACTGGCCAACACCCCCTCACCTGGAGGTATCAGGAGTGAAAGCAGAAAGATATTTGTCAAGTGTTTTCAAGTCACTAAAAAGACAGTGGAAGAATGCACTATAAAATACATTATTATTACAGAGCTGGAAACCAGTTTTTCATTGTCAGTGGATCTCATGGAACACCGATATACTAGTCTCCCCTTCTCTGCGGGGAATACATGCCAAGACCCCCAGTGGATGCCTGAAACCACAAAAGTAACAAAGCCTGTATATACTATGTGTTTCCTTTACATACATATATACATACCTATAATAAAGTTTAATTTTTAAATTAGGCACAGAAGGAGATTAACAAAAATAACTACTAATAGAACAATTATGACAATATACTGTTATAGTCTCTCTCCCTCCCTCCCTCTCTTTCTCTCTCAACTGACCAGATAACTGAAATGGCTACTAAGTGACGAACAGGAAGGTAGCATATACAGCATGGAGACACTGAACAAAGGGATGATTCACATCCTGGGTGGGACAGAGTGGGACAGCACGAGATTTCATCACGCTACTCAGAACAGCACGCAATTTAAAACTTATGAATTGTTTATTTCTGGAATTTTCCATTTAATATTTTCAGACTGCAGAAAGCGAAGCCATAGATAAGGGGGAATACTAATAGTGTATTGAGTTTGCTGCATTTCACTGTGTTTCTTGAAGGCCCTTACAAATTCAAAAACATAGACATGAAGAAAAGTATAAAACATAACGTAAATGATTACAGAGCAAAATACTACAGAACCATCACATAGGCCAAGAAATAGAACAATGCCGGCAACCCACAGCCCTCCCCAAGGTTCATGCCATATTGAATTGTTTATTAAAATAATCCCATAATGGTTTTAGGACAAAAACATTGTAAATCATATCTTCAGAAATTAATGTCCCAGATAAGTGGCATATTCTAGGCTCATTTGAACAATTTTGATAAATTTAAACCAGCAATAAGCCAAGATTTATATTTGGTTTGAATGAAACGTTTCAAGACAGGAGTTAGAGATGATGAATACAGTCAGCGCCCAACAGAAAACTCAGCTTTGCCCTAGCAGTTGCTTTGCTTCAGGGTGATATTACACCATAAGGATCTGAGACCCACATAGGGGCTTTCTCCATGCTCCGAAAAGCCAATTTCCTGTCAGAAAAAAAAAGGCAAATATTGTAAGGTCTGGAGGCAAAATTTGTGTAGGAGTGGATTAATAATAGCCTGTTCCGGCATTCACTTTCTAGAATAAAGGAATAACTTGTCTTCCTCGCAGACCATTTACTTTGTGTGTTTGCTTCCTTCTTTCCCAGGACCCAATGCTTCCTCTCAATTAAAAACTATTCCTGGCAGCACATACGCGGGGGTCACACACAGCTAGAGATTCTTCACAAATGGGTTCCAAGACAACTTCTTTTCACCAGCGCCACGTCCCTACTGCAATACCTCTTCTCGCCCACCCTTTACACCAAATCTTCTTGAATATGTTTTCAGATGAGCATGGCTTTTTGAAATTTTGCATACTGAATTTGTTCATTTGATATAGATAACACCATAGCTAGACTCAATTGTCAGGGGAGCCAACTCAATCTCTACATACCTTTATCAAGAAAAACAAAAAGAAATAATGAATGAATTGAGCTCTTCTTCTGTGGGCTTGTCAGCAGCTTCCAGGTTGCTCAAGTCTTCCAACGATTTCTTGTTCCAGCAGAAAGCACATCAGATGCTTCCTGACTATGGCAAAATGCGCTTGCACCCCGGATTCTTGTGTCTTACTCAGTTACCTGATCAAGGGAAGCTCAGCTCCCCTGTCAAGGTTTTCTGTTCATTGCCTTGCCTGGTCCTCTGGCTTCCCTTGTGATTGACTCCTGCGAACTCCTAGTCTCTGCCCACTTGCCCAGGCTTTCACTGTGTGCCACAAAGTGACTCCAAGTGGGTGCTGGGGCTAGCCTGGTACGGCCCAGCTTCACTGTTAACCTCTGGCGTTGTGTGTTCTAATGTAATCAAAACCCTGGCTTCTAAACCTAGCCTTTGCCTTTGTTTGAGTCCCTGGTCAGCTTCTGGACTCGCCTCCTCTCCCAGACACTTAAGTTTGCCTCACTTCTCTTAGGGCAGCGGTTCTCAACCTGTGGGTCGCGACCCCTTTGGCGGTTGAACGACCCTTTCACAGGGGTCGCCTAAGACCATCCTGCATATCAGTTATTTACATTACGATTCATAACAGTAGCAACATTACAGTTATGAAGTAGCAACGAAAATAATTTTATGGTTGGGTCACAACATGAGGAACTGTATTTAAAGGGCCAGAAGGTTGAGAACCACTGTCTTAGAGCCTGCCCGTGCCATGTCACATGACATATTCTGCCCTAAGCACTGGGCAGATGTGGCTGGTCACTATTCAATGCATTCTCGGGATTGCTGTGGCCTGTTAGATTATTTGTTTCTCCAACTGTACCATAGGGCTGATTTAAGACATGCTGTTTCTGCAACTTCAGCATCCAGCTTTGTGTCTAGGACTTAACCTGCATATAAGCACCTTTATTGATGAAAGCTTTTCACTTAGATCAGGATCACTCAAGTGACATGGAATCTAATTCTGATCCTCTCACTGTCTAATACTATAATCTGAGACCACGGATTTGATATCCTTGGTTCTTTGTATCTCATCTGCTAAATAAGGATGATCACTGGAATCATAGCAAAGATTACTTTCAGGCTCAACTCTGCTCAATACCCAGAACCTTGATTATGAAATCTTCTGAAATGATAGGACTCAATTTTCACCCTAAAAGAGTGATCTGGATTGTTCTCACCACTATTCAAAACTGTGATTTGTCACAGAAAAATGATTTTAAAAGCAAATGATCCATATTTATCTTTCTTACACCCATCACTATGCTTAGCAGATAGTCTCCAATGATGGGACTAATGTAGGAGATGAATCGCCACCTAGTGGACACGTTCCTGGGCAGTGCCTTCCCCACCAGAACAAGAGGGAGCTTTGTTCTCTGTGGCTGATGCTTCTTACCCATAGTTTCTCCTTTCTCCACCAGACATACATCTGAACCTTGTCATTGCTTTTGCTTTCCAGAAAATCTCAGAGATATTCATTGTGATAAGAGGAAATGTCTTTTTGACCATGTTTGATTTAATGTTTACCTATTTCTTTTTCACATTCACAGGGTGATGGGCATTTTAAGAAAAGTAGATAAGGTCCAGAAGACTCAGACTGGGACTTTTTAGTCTCTTATCAATTTGGTTTGAAAACAATCCTTGAGCATTCAGAGATGCCTTGACTAGACAGACAGAAAAGGGATAGTAGAGTTCACACGTCTCCTAAGCAGAATTGTCCATAGAAACCAACCTTTCATCCAGTTCCTCACCACATGCTCAAAGTTTTACAATTTTCCTTGTTTAAAGGAAAACCATTTTTAGAGACTAATCTGGGGCTTTGAATTAATAGAGTTATTTCAGTGTGAAGTGGAATCTTTGCCTGGATGTTTTCACTGAACTTAAGGGAATCTAACTGACCTCTACTTAAAATGAACAAAAGGATATGATTAGGTCTTCTTTCTCCACCTTAAAAAAAAAATCCACAAGTTCTGTTGATGGAGGCTTAAAGGAGCCTAGGAGAAAGTGGTTTTGGTTAATTGATGAGATATCAAGAGGATTGCTACCAGCTTCAGGTGCCTCGAAGGTACCTTATTATTTGAGCAGCAGAAACTTTCATTTAACCAGCACTAATGACTCCTTCCAGCAGCCTCAGATTGACCAGATATTCGTGTTGTGCAGCTCTGAGTTTCTTTATTTCTCCAGCCTGCTCCACAAACATATTTTCCCTTTTCATTACTTTTCCTCTGCTACTAAGTGCCTCCAGCAAGCTCATGACAATTCTATGTTAATTTCTGTTTCCGGCAACTACCAACTCAGTGCAAGAGTTCTTTACTTTTCTAAAGACTTTGTTTAATTTCTCTTTCTCTGACATCTCTTAGTATGTCTCAAAAAACTTTGGAAGTTTTCTCAACCTAAAAAAACTCTTCTATTGATCCTAATATATATTCAAACTAAAGATCTCTCTCTCCTTCCCTCCTTTCTACCCCCTTGTCTTCCTTTCTACCTCCTTGTCTTCCTTCCTTCCTTCCTTCCTTCCTTCCTTCCTTCCTTCCTTCCTTCCTTCCTTCCTTCCTTCCTCCCTCCCTCCCTCCCTCCCTCCCTTCCTTCCTTCCTTTCTTCTTTTCTTCCTTCCAAGAAAATCTTTCAACCCAGTTCTAACTAAGGTGTTAATATGAGTTCCATAGACACATTTCCCAGAGGCAATTCTATAGAGCCTCACTGCTAACTAAGTCACTCAGAGGATTCTGTCAAGATCCCTAAGCCATGTTCTAGTACCTCTGTTCATGTACTGACCACAGGCTTACTCTTCTTACCTATATTTTCTAGAAGCAGGTATGTAGGTCAATTCAATCAGCCAAATGGAAGGACTTGGTTGGGGGAAATAATTAAGAACTTACAAGCCAAGAGCTAGCCTTGGTAATTCTCCTCTCTGTCCCCAAAGGAAAACGTACTGTAGTACAGAAGCTGCCCTTGCTCCTGTAGTACATTCACACTCTTAACAAAATCTCTTCAGAGACCATGGATGAAGGCTAATTTCAAAATGAATGTACTAATCAATAAGCACACAATAAATATCTTTCTAAATGTATTAGGCTGTTTTGAGTATTGAGTAGAAAACATAAATAAATATAAGTCACAGTTCTTGGATTTTCAGAGCTTACAATATTATTTAAATGGCAAAAATAATATTTAAATATTCATGGAAAACAGATAAGCAAGCATGTCATAAATCACACTTAAATTTTTCATAGAAATAATGGCAGAATTAAGGCAAAAATTTTATGTTAAACCCTTTATAGAATTAATCATGAGTACTACATTGAATTAAGTGTAAATAGTACATCTGTATGGTATAAACATTTCTATCAGGTGTATCAAGAGCTCAAACAGTAAAACATGGCATAGTCTCTCTAATGGTGGACCCTCCCCAAAGAAAAATATGTCCACGTCTTATAGAACCTGTGAATGTGATCCTATTTGGAAAAAAGGATCTTTGCATAGGTAATTAATTTAGGGATTAAAATGAGATTATCCTGGATTACCCTGGTAGATCTTAAATCCTATGACAAGTATCCTCAATGTAGAGATTAAAGGCATAGCCACATTGGATTAATGAAATGCAGTAGTTTTTAAGAAGAGTGTGATAGCATCTGTAAGGAGATGTCTGATGATGATGTGATTTAGAGATACTTACCTGTGTGCATCTGCTTTGCTCTCACCTTGTTCTTCATTTAAAGTTCTGGGTAACACATAAAGGAATTAGGTAATAAGCTTTGGCTCATCTGTTTACCTTCAAACCAAAGTTTTTCTGGCTTCTTAAGGCAAACCTAATTAAAGAACTGTATTGTTTTTTGTGTCTTAACAGAGTTGAGAATACAACATCAGAAATCTTTAGAATATTCAAATAAACCCTTTTGAGCATTTTGATCTACTATAGTGTTACTTCATCATTTGGAATCCCTAAAGCTATGCTTAGATTTGATAACTAAATCATTATCTAAATTTGATCCCAAATTGTGTATTATTAAAAGTGTTTGTATCTTAGTCATAAGACTGACTCTTTACTGGATATTATCTGTAATCAATTCTCATTTTAGGGGAAATCTAAGCTATAACTTTGAAGTAATGAGATTGATTCCTAAACAATGCCAGGTACTTAGTAGGCACTCAATAAATATTTTTTCAATGAAAGAATTTATTCAGCAAAAAAAGAGTTTAGCTTCAGGTAGCCCTCCAATAAGATGTGCATATTGAAATAAACCCATTAAAGCTAAAGATAGCTATAGAAGGGTAGCGATAGTTATAAAATAAGTCTTATCTTATTTCTTTATGCTGAAGAAACAGCCACAAGTCCCTGAAGGGCTAGAAGACTGCAGCTACCTGGAATTAAATGAGAGAAGGTTGGGACTGAAGTACCCTAGAGGGCACACATTCTACCTTCAGGGATCAGCCATTATTCAGCTGGAGCCAATTGTCACCATGCAGAAATTTGAGCCTAATTTACCATTCGTTTCATATTTTCAAGAGAAGCCAGAAATATAGATGAGAACATTTGCCATTTTAAAAGTTGGCAGTGAATTCACTTTTAAAAAAAAAAAGCTCTGTGATGGCCAAATAAAACACATCTGCTGGCCAGATAGGCCTCCAGTCCTCCAGGCCTTCAGTCTGGGTCTCTACTTCTTAGCATCTTCCTCTTTCTCTACTTCTCTCATATTTTCTTTTCTCTTTCATCTTTCTTTCTCTCTCTCCCCGTCTTCCTCATGAATCACTAATTGTCTAGACCAGTGGTTGGCAAACTGCGGCTCGCGAGCCACATGCGGCTCTTTGGCCCCTTGAGTGTGGCCACGAAGTTTCAATCGCACTGTACGTGCGCGCCCGCACGTGGTATTTTGTGGAAGAGCTACACTCAAGGGGCCACAGTTTGCCGACCACTGGTCTAGACACTAGTTTCTGGGATAGAAAGGCTGGAGACCTGGACGGGTTCTGAATGTCAGAAGAAGGCTTACCTTGAGCAATTCAGAAAACAGACTGGGAAGCAAGTAAATGGGCTTTGCATGCTGGGCTTTAGCTCATAATCTAATGAATATCTAATCATTGGGACATTGCTTAACTTACTTGGTTCTTAGTTTCTCCATCTATAAAATGGGGATAATTTCACCAATACCCACCACACCATTGTGCAACCAAATGATATAATAGTTTTAAATGAACCTTAGCAATATAAAGGGGTACAGTTATTAATCATACAAGAATAATTGAGAGGAATTATTTGCACACTGCATGCATGTTATAATATGATAGTTATAATTCACAGAACACTAAGTATGTACATAGCCAGAAGTCAAATACTCATAAATCAAACATACTGTAGTGAATTCTTTAAGGCACTATATAATTCAGCGCTAAATTTTGTGGTAGAGACTAAACGTGCTATAACATTTCAGAGGAGAAGATTGATGACAACTAGAATAGGAAGAGAAAGTCCTAGAGGGAGTGAGGCTTACACTGGATTTTGAAGGCTACAAAGGATGCTCATATTATTGGGTTGTTTCAGGTGTCAAAACAAGTTTCATTTGGAATTAAATTTTTATGATTATGTCCTAAGTGGAGCACCAAACAGATTTAGTTGGTTCCCAAAATTCATTTATTCATTCATCCAGCTTATACTTATTGACATCTATGAGTGTTAAGTACTTTGGTAAGTGCTAGGGATACCATGTCCATGACCTCAGGGAACTTTCCATAAAGAAGTTATTAAAAGATCTGAAAAGTCTTCAGTTAAACAATATGCATGTGTGTTTAACTGAAGGCTTTTCAAGTATTTTAATGTCCTTGAGTCAGGAAATATAGAGAAAATAGTGTATTAAGAGTTCTCTTACAGATGATCAATTGGACCCATTGTTTAAATTTAGAGATGCTGCATCTAAAAAGTTGCCTAGAGGTTTAAGAAAAAGTATTATTGTGCATATTATATGGAAACATAATCTTTACACTCTTTAAACATAGATTTACCTTATGTTTCCTGACTTGTCAGACACTGAGTATAATAATTGTAGCCAATTTTCGGATTACAAAGATATTTAAAGGTATCCATGGACTCACCTAGTCTCACTAATTTCAATTACATGGTCTCTTTTTAATAAAAAAAAAATTCCAAGCATCTATCCATTTTTGAGGGATTAAATGAGGAAGCAATTAAATGAAATGTTTTTAGAGTAGAAAAGTAAGATAGGTTTAAGAAAAATAGTCCCTCAGGAAAAAGAAAAATATATAGGTATAAAACATAAGAAGCCTGAACTAGGTTCTTAAGCAAAATTGCTTTCCAAAAAATAACTTTCAAAGCTTTCCAAAAAGCATCTAGGTTTCTCAAAGATGAATTATGCATTATAACATTTAAGGTGATATTCAGCTGCTTTTATACATTCATCTCTATGCATTAACAAGCATATTAATTAAGCTTAGATTACTAAACTCTTTTCTAATATTTTATTGTTTCTTCAGTAATTTAAGCTACTTTCAAGCATGAGTAGTATGCTCTAGAAATTCTTTTAAGAAGCTATTGTGTTTGGAAGCAGAATGCAGGGATACAGTCACTTTTTGTTTCTGCTTTTTGCTATAGCTGTAAGCTCTTTGGTCTAGCTATCTTCATATCAATGACTTATGTTTCTAGAATGTAACAATCCCCACTTAACAAATGCTAGTAGTAATGATGTTATGGCAAATACATCTAAAAAAATCAACAAATCAAACCAAACCGAAACAAGGACAATAACAAATAAAGCTCCCACCTCCTGAGCCTGAAGATGGAGTGGGAGACTAGTAAGCAAATGAATGTTCATTAGAAGGAGAATAAACACTATTGTGTAGACTAAAAATAATATTCCAACTACTGTTTCTGAGGGCTCAGAGAGTGCACTAGGTGAGTAAACTTCTGGAGGGAAATGCGAAGTGTGCACACCTTTGCTACCTTGCTTCCAACATGTCCACCCCAGCTTGGTGCCAGTAGACCTCAGGTGGAACTACCTAAATAACCAGTAGTAGAGGACTAGATTAATAAGTCATTGTACACCCAGACAGAAACTTAAATTTTCAAAAAATGTTCTGTGAAATAAGTATTTCATGAAAAAGAAGTTATTTTCTAATTATTTTATTTAGTATTGCTATATTGTTATATTGATAGCATTAGTATTTAGTGTTCTAATAATTTTACTCAGTAAACACTGAGTAAAACATACAGGAATACTTAGAATAGTTACTATGCTAAAGTATGTTATGAATTTTCAAAGAAGGGTTAGTATTTAATGTTTATAGAATCAGGGAATTCTTTTTGTAAGACATATTTAATGGAGTTAGCTCTCTGAGAAACAAATTTGGATTCTCTGCTTTCTACCATATAACCTCCCCTTTTTAAATTCTATGTTCCTCAGTTAAGAAATGATATTTTTGAAGCTAAAAAATGACCATAAAACATTGCATGTGGTGTAGTATTTTTGTTATTTTATGCATTTGTAAATATATGAAATATATTAAAATATATGTGTATATACACATTGATGTGACAATATGTAAACAAAAATGCCTAGGAAGCTACACATCAAAATTTTTCAGTGGTTATCTCTGAAGAGTGGCATAATTAGTAATATTTTTTCATTATTATATTAATTTCCCTGTGAAGTATATATATATATTGAAGCAAGAATTCTGTATTTATAATATTTTTTAAAGGATCATGTTCAAGAGGACAGCATGTGAAGATTAGAAAGTTGGGAAGTATGGGCTTAGACCTGGGAGGCAGAGCCTGGCAACAGAAGAGACCCATAAGAAACAAAGCCAGGATTCAGGAAACTCAGGGGGCATTAGGAGAGCAGGCATCTTTGGATGAGGATGTCAGAGGGGAAGCTGTATCTCTTACAGAAAAGTTACAACTATTTCACATTGGAACAGTAGTTCAGGTGTGCCCTTTGGTGAGCCGGACCTGGCTGGTATCCAGCACAGGGCCGACTGTGTGTGCCTCTTCCCAAGTACACATTCAGTGACACTATATTCGTAACTTGGAATTGACCATGGAAATTGGGAAACTATAAATCAGGGATCCCACACCTTCAATCCAGAGAGCCAAGAGTTAAACACCGTCAATACTGGCCATGCACCTCAAATAATGCTTTTTTATTTAAGTCTGAAAGAGAGAGAGAGAGAAAGTTCACACACTGATTGGTTGCTTCCCACATGCACCCTGATCAAGGCAGGGAACAAACCGGAACCCAGGTACATGCCCTTGATGGGGAATCAAATCTGCGATCTTTTAGTGTCCCGACTGACGCTCTAACCATTGTAGAGACACTGACCAGGCAAGAATGTTTTTCTTATTGTTATCTAATACACACCTCTCTCTAATGGTAATCCACATCTGCTTGCACTAGTTATAGTCTTTAAGGGAAATGATTCGGTTAATTTAGCTATTTCAAGTTGACAAAGCAGTTTTAAGAAAAAAAAATTTGAGGCATCTTATATCTGCTGAATGTAGAGATATTTTTTGCCTGTCTTCACTCCTGCCAGCCAGCCAGAATTATAATCCTGGGAAGTGAAAGAGTGAGGAGCTATTCAACACAGACTAATCACCTTGTATATTTCAACCTGGAATACCTAAGGGAGCTAATAGGGTTTTGTTTTGTTTTTCAGTTGGCTTCAATTCACAACCTGTGAATTGACTCTAATTTTAGATTCAAGTTATTTCCATGGCCAGAGCTATTCATGTTATTTCTAATTTGGTGTTAAAATTGGTTTTCAAATTACCAAAAAATAATCTGAAAAAATTTTAAGAAAACAATTCGATTTACAATAGCACCAAAAAGAATAAAATACTTAGGAATTAATTTAACTGAGGAGGTGAAGGACTTATACATTGAAAAATCAAAGACATTACTGAAAAGAAATTAAAGCAGACAGATAAATGGGAAGACATTTTGTGTTTATGAATTGGGAGACTTGAAACCAGAAAAGTCGGTGTTCCTGATGCCCGTCACTCCCAGAACCAATAAGGAGAGACAAGGGTTGAATCATTTATTATATATAATTGATTTCAGAGAAGAAGGAAGAGGGAGTGAGAGATAAGAACATCAATGATGAGAGACAATCATTGATCAGCTGCCTCCTGCATGGCCCCCACTGAGGATGGAACCCGCAACCCAGGCATGTGCCCTTGACTGGAATCGAACCCGGGACCCTCAGTCTGCAGGCTCAAGCTCTAACCACTGAGCAAAACCAGCCAGGGCAAGGATTGAATCTTTATGGCGCTTTATTCAGATGGCCTGTGATCTGAGAAGAGGGAGGGTTATGCAACCTAAAAAGGATGTCTGACATCTCATCTCAAGCCGACCCTTTTCATAAGGAGAAGAAAAGTGTAGGTAAAGGGTTTGGAATTCAGGGAGGAGGTTAATCAGATAGAAGCTGCAGTTTGTAGATTTTCCTAGCATCCCTTCATCTTCTGACTGGCGACTCTTTATCTGCACCCTGTGCTGTGGATGTTCTCTCCCTGGAGCTACCTTAGTCACCTGCAGTCCTCCTGGGGATGAAAGTCAATTGCTTTCCCAGATGCTAAAGTCTGGGCAGGTCCAGTCATGCCTTCCAGCCCCTGGAACAATAGTGTTCTTTATGCATTAATTACCAAGCCTATTGTTAGCTATATATCTACAACTAAAAACGTTTAACTTCTTGAGTTCCCCATCAGACTTAATATTATTAAGATGTCAATTCTATCCAAAGCAAGCTACAAATTTAAGGCAATTCCTATCAAAATTCCAATGACATTTTTTACAGAAATAGAGAAACCTATGCTAAAATTGGTTGGAATCTCAAGGAATCCCAAATAGCCAAGAAAAAAAATCCTGAAAAAGAAGAACAAAGCCAGAAGACTCATAATTTCTGATTTTGAAAATTACTACAGCCCAGCTGGCATGGCTCAGTGGTTGAACATCGACCTATGAACCAGGAGGTCACAGTTTGATTCCTGGTCAGGGCACATGTCCGGGTTGCAGGCTTGATCCCCAGTGTGGGGCGTGCAGGAGGCATCCAATCAATGATTCCCTCTCATCATTGATATTTTTAGTTCCCTTTCCCTCTCCCTTCCTCTCTGAAATCAATAAAAACAAAGAAACAAAAACTACAAAGCCACAGTAATCAAAACAGTACAGTACTGGCATAAAGCTAGACTTTTCAATTATCTGAGGTGTGTAGAATACTCAAGATCATAAAGACAGAAGATAGAATGGTGGTTGCCAGGGGCTAGGACAGAGGAATGAGAACTTATGGTTAATGCTTAAAGAATTTCAGTTTTGCAAGATGAAAAGAGTTCCACAGATGGATGGTGGCGATGGTTGCACAATCATATGAATGTACTTCATACCACTGAATTATATTTAAAATGATAAATGTTATGATATGTGTATTTTACCACAATAAAAAGTGGAAAAATATTAAAATATTGATTTTCCAATAATTATAAAACATTGAGTTGATAGTTTTTAAAGTCTTTGGCCTACACAACTTAAGCTTTCTTTCCTCTTTCACTCTTCACTATTATTTTTGTTTTGCCGTACTTAGGCCGGTAGGCATCAAAAACTCCAATGTTTAAAGCTCTTGAGAAGCGGGCACATTTCTCTTCGGGTCTTTATACACAGTGAGGGTATTTCACTTCCCCAGTTTCATCCCCCGTCTGAACCTGCATTGGAGGAATTTATTGTAAATGAGCACCTTGTAGTCTGGCCTCCTTTTTGCCTTGGGACCCCCCCGCCCCCACCTGGGAGAGGCCCCCCCAGAGATTGCTCAAGCTTCTGGGAACTATTCACTTCCCTGGAAGGTTTGCCACTTCCCACCTCCACCACCTCGGATGTGTGTACACCAGTTGTTTCACCCACAGGCTAGAATAATTTCCTCCTCGGAATTGGCTTTTGAAATGATGTAGAGGTGGATAAGAGAAAGGAAATGGCTATTTAAAATGTGCACTAATTAGAACACTCTGACCTCCCAAGCACTGATAACCAGTGCCCCAGATAAGAGTGTCAGGGGCTGACCTTCCTTTTGGGTTGTTGGAAGACTGCATTAAGCTTGCACTAACTCCTCAAAGCCAGGAAATACTGTCTTAACAAATGAAGCACCCCGTTGACACCAGAAAAGATGCAAAGCATAAGGTGGTATCTCTTAATCAGCCAGCAGAGTTCCTAGGGCAAGCAGGTTCTTTAAAAATCCAATTTAATGAGAGAGTTGCTTGATGAACCTCATCAGAGATAAAGAAGTGTGAAGTGAAAATTCCTTAGAAGTAGCTTTCGCAACTCAGCTAGGTGTAATTGGGTTTCTAAGTTACCCAAACTGAATCGACAAGCATCTTCATTTATTAAGTTCTTTCAATGGTCTGGGTGCAGCACTAAGCAACTCCATAGTCCACTGTCTTCTCTGGTGCTAATGTGCAAATAGTATGAAATCAGCAAACTGGCCATGCAAAAGTGATCTATGTCCCTTGCTTCTCTTCTCCCCATACCAATAGGTAAGAAATTGCATTTTCTTATGTTCAGTGTACTTTGTAATAGAGATCCAACATCCACATGTAACACAATATAAGTAGTAGACTAATCATTTGGTGTCCATTGTAAACCGAACTATTAGAAGGCATGAAACATGACTGTGATTTCATTTAACGATCACAACTTTCTTGGCTTACTTGGTAAATCTAACTGTTCACACCATACGAATGAAGACGTGCAAGACTTCACACTTGTGGCCAAGATGGAATAGAAGGGCCTAGATCTATCCTCCTCCAGAAGCGCTGGAAAACTGGACAAAATATATGAAACAGTGGCTTTCAAGTGACTGGACATCAGGCAGGAAAGAATAGTGACACTCGATGGACAGGAAATGAATAAGTTAAGCCTTACTGTGGGTCCAGTTCACTGCCTGGAGAGCGTTTCTCTCAGGTGCCAACTGCCTAGGCCATGGAGGACCTGAAACTCTCAGGCACTGCTGGTGGTCGTATAAAATGCTCAGTGACTTTGGGAAACAATTTAGCAGTTTCTTAGAAAAGTTAAACATATACCTACCATCAGATCCAGACGTTCCACTCCTAGTTATTTACCCAAGAGGATGAAAACATATGTCCTTAGAAAGATTTGTATGCAACCATTCATAGCATCTTTATTTGTAATGGCTAAAGCACTGGAAACAACCCAAATGGCCATCAAGAGATGAGTGGATAAACACACTGTGATATAATACATACAATGGAATACGCCTCGGCAATAAAAAGGAATGCTCTGTTGATACAGCAGCATGGATAAATCTCCAAGAAAGAAGCCAGACAAAATATAGTACATATTGATACCATTTATGTAAAATTCTAGAAAATGTACATTAATCCATAGTGACAGAAAGATTAGTGGTTGACTGGGTGGGGATGGAGGAAGGGCAGGATTACACAGTGACACAATGAATATTTTGGAGATTATAAATATGTTCATTGTTTTTACTATGGTAATGGTGTCATGGGTGTATACATATGCCAAAAGTTGTCAAAATATATTGTAAACTTTTAATATGTGAAGCTTATTGTATGTCATTTAAAATATTTTTTAAATGTACAAAATTATGGTAAAATATACATAGCACAAAATTTACCATTTTAATAATGTTGAACTATACAGTTCAGTGACATAAAGTCCATTTATATCATTATGCAACCATCGCCAGAATTTTTTTCATCTTGCAACTTTGTACCCATCAATATATTTGTCAGTCATATCTCAATAAACCTGTAGGATGAGGAGGAGGGGGAGGAGAAGAGGAGGAAGAGGAGCAGGACAAGAAGGAGGAGGAAGGAAAACCACCACAAAATGAGGATTTTTCCTCAGTTTTTTGAAAGGAGAATAGATTGCTAGCCTGATACCTGGTCATTCACAAGAGCTGCTCCCATGTGCTGGGCCTTGGGCTAAGTCCCTCCTAATAGGTAAGTAGTGTTATAATCTCCCTAGTTTAAGGATCAGTAGATTGAGGACTTCTTTTGGGGAAGAGAATATAATTAAATCACTTTTTCAGATTATTTAGCTAGTAAAGTGGTGAAGCCACATTTCAAACCTAGGCAGTCTATTGCTATTTCAACCTTTATCTGTCCATGGATAATTTTTTATTTAATCTTTATTGTTGAAAATATTACACAAGTCTCCTTTTTTTCCCCATGGACCCCTTCTAGTCCATATCTGCACCCACTCCCCAGGCCTTCACCACACTATTGTCTGTGCCTGAGGGTTATGCATATATGCATATAAGTTCTTTGGTTGATCTCTTCCCACCCACCCACCTATCCACTCACCGCCCCCCTTCCCTCTGAGATTCCACAGACTGTCCCATGCTTCTATGTCTCTCGATCTATTTTGTTCATCAGTTTATATTTGTTCTTTAGATTCCACATATGAGTGAGATCATGTGTATCTGTCTTTCTCTGACTGGCTTATTATGCTTAGCATAATCATGAATGATTTTTTAATGATGAAATATGTGCACTAATGATTTTACTTCATTTTGAGAAGGAAACAAAAATATCTTTGAAATAGAAACTAGGTATGTTCTTTCTCATCATTCGTTTTTATTTTCTACCAAGTAGTTTTTTAGGATATTTAGGTATCAAGCACTGCTCCAAAATTTTGAGATACAAGTACAGGGGAAAAAACAAACAAACAAAATAACGGTTCTTGATTTTAAAGTCTCATGTAATTATATAATCCATGAACTGTAGCATTGCTGGGATAAATGTAGTAATGGAAGCACATGTAATTTACGGTAGCTACTTCTTTTGAGAGGCAGCAGAGGAGGTGAGGTTGGGGTACATCAGGGAGGTCACTTCAGAAAAACTCCATGGAGTACCAAAGCTTAATCCAGGTCTTGAAATTTAGGTCACTTCCCGCCCCCCCCCCCCACCCAGATATACAAAGGTGGGAACAGGGAAAGAAGTTTACAGGTTATAAAAACAACCTATATGAAGGCAAGCAGGATGCTATAAAACAGCAGATGTTTTCAAAGGTAGAAGCCACAGGGAAATTAAGTTCTAAGTCAATTTATTGTAAGAAAAATCATCAATATTTGATTTGGAAATTTCTGGAACATGAAAAGTGTTCATTAGGAGTGCATTAGGCTATTGTAATTTCCAGAAATAACAAAACATAAACCCCATCGTGCTTTGTGGACTAGAAGTAACAAAAATAGATGAACTTGAGGAGGTTAGCAGTGATATACACTTCAGGGCACAGTGTGTGTGACCTAGGATTGCTAAGTGCATGGTATCTCTAAGTGGTGTATCAGTAAAATGAAAATAATTTGGGTCTGGACTAAACTTTTCCTGGTAAGCTAAATGTGACATGGCAACAAGACCACCTCAAATGAACTGATGTTTACTAAACATGCTTTATAAGCTTTACACTTTATGAAAATGTAATAAACTACTTTTCTAAATCCCACTTCCACTTTATGTAAGAACACTTGAAATGCAAACATTTTAATGTTCACGTTTCCTATAAGGAGTCCTAGTCTAATGAAATCACTGTCTTACTTTTGTTGGAAAATTTTCTCTATAATTTTTAGTACTGTATAAACAAAGATTTCTTAGCTATCTTTTAAAATAATCTCTGGTTTTATTTTTATAGATTATTGACCCAATTTGTAAACATTGCGTTGGCTTTAGAGAAACCTCCAAAGACGGTTTTTGTTGTTGTTGGGTTTTTTTCCCTTTTCTTAAAGGCCAGAATTTCCTGAAGATTCTGAAGCTTCAGATCATGTTTGTTATGACTACCTCTGGGACTGATAGGAGTCTGAGAACATGGGCAAAGTTATTACAAAAAGTCCTACTGAGCCGATGTCAAGAACATTTCTATCTGTGAGGGCTCAAACCCAAGGCTGATGCTATCGTGTTGTGTTATTTTGAAGCACTGGGGGAGAGGGGGGCAAGGTAAAAAGAAGCTTTTAACTGAACAAGCAATGGAACAAAACAGCAATTGATTTTTCTGTGTTCATTAGTAAAACTGCATGAGGTATATGACAAATTATCAAAATCAAAATAAAATGTCCCCAGAACAGTGTTTATCAGGACGTCGGGGATGGTAAGGATTTGCAGAGCACTTAACTAAGCCTGAGGCCACTTAAGTGTGATAAGTAGTTTTGCCACACACTCCCCCCTCCCCCGCCCCACCCCCCAGCCTTGTTTTGTTTTTAGGAGAGTGCAGGCTGGGCAGTGCATGTTCTGTTCAGCTTCAGCTTGGTAAAGAGAGAGGGGGGGGAAAAGTGGCCCCTTCCCCAAATAGAAACAACGCCCTGGGAAGTTACAGTGAATCTATTCTTTGGAAATTCAGAAGCAACCTTTTCCTTGAGGGGTGATATTCAGCCTCAAGAATTTTTAAAACATTCAATATCTGACTATTTAGTCAGGGACACTGGCCTCTTTTCCCTTCGATTGTCAAATAAAGAAATGACAACAGCCAACACAATTGCTGTCTGGTGTGAATGCATCAAAATGATACCTATTTTCTTCAGATCGACAAAATATATCTTTTTTGGTGTGCCACAGAATTTTAGTAATCAGTTTATGTGTGCCATAAGAAAAAAGGTTGAAAATCACTGTCCTAGAGGAAATTATGCTTTGTACCAGATGGTCTCTCAGGTCTGACAATAAGAATAAAATTCATCACACTAAATCCACACTGTTATGCTCTCATAAGACATATCTGAGCTTGTGTGCTCTAATCTGGCTCCTGCTCTCTGTGCCTCAGCCCCTTTCTCTTACCTCTTCCAAAACACGTGGCAATAGATGACTGTACAAGACTAATATGGTACGGTGTACAGGGAAGGAGCAGTGGGAATCGATCATATCTTGGTCAACAATTGGTGGCTATTATTTCTATTATTGTCATTGTGTTTATTGCTATCATAATCATATTTGGAGAATGAAAGAGAAGTTTAAAACAAGCACCTTTGAGATTGTAGCATCTTTTGTATCGTTTGGGTAAATTCCTCCTGGAAGCAAAATGTTTTGGTCTCCGTAACAGAGAGATCATTTCATGATTAGATTTGTCTCCAAAGTAGAAGTTAGAACTCAATGGCCAGCCTTGTGCATTTACTTTGTCAAATGAGAACATCCTTTAAAAAAACCTAATGGCAGTTGTCCTATTCAATTTGACTGGCTGCAAACTTTTTTGAATGTACCTTTACCCAGCATTTTAAGTTGAAATTGTTCCAAAATCATTATTTCAAGATGGCCACAGTACTGCCCCATGTCAGCCACCAGCAGCCATGCGAGCTCAGCACACCCAGGAGTCTTTGCCTCAGGCCACAGGTGGAGTCACTTCTAGCTCTCAGAGGGGGGTGGAGGCCATCTCTGCCTTGCAAATGCAAAGCTAATTTTTAAGCAATAAGGGAGCAGTTGAAAGCCCTCTACTAATTACAATGTGTGGTATAGTAGATAGAACAGTTTATGTTTATAGTAATACAGCACTAGTTATGGGTAGGACAACATCTGAACCAATAAAGAATACTTGCTTTTAAGACTATTCCATTTCCTATGGAACATACTTGCACAATTGGGGAAAAATGACTTTTCAAGGAATGGAAAAACTGTTGTGAATTAAACTATGAATCCCAGGGCATTTTTTAAAAAGCATCTGTTAGGTCTGTGGAGGTACAATTCAATTTTGCAGTGGTTAGTATTATGCACGTGTGTTTTAGAACAACTAGCAGATAATAATAGAATGTTGTTATGATTTACTTAAATACAAAATTTTGACACTATCTTTACTAAGGCTGCAAAGTTGATATGATATATCCTACTGATAAAAATACTTTGTCCTTGTTTTCTTATTGAAAATTAATTATTTCAATTATCACTTAACTGCATCTCCCAGCAATTTTAAGTACAGAAAATCAAATTGGACCCTTAAAATAAATGAATTCAAAATACCAAATGTTTTAAATAAACTAAATTTGAATCCTATATCTCATCTTGCTTTTATAAAAAAAAAAAAAAACTCTCATCATTGAGGTCAAAATTGGACCTCCCAACTGGAGTTACTGTATACCTATTTCCATCCTCAAACCACACATTTGGTTCACAAATCAAGTCATTATGAGTACAAAGGGATCTTGGGAAGTGCAATCACTTCCCTGGGACGTGTAAGGAAAATATGGACGCTCAATTTCCATCCTAATGCATGCAAATGATAGACCCACACACAGGCTTCGTAACTGCCAGTGCAGGGCCTGGCACTGGCTGTTGGATTTAAGAAGATACTGCATCCTGTTCCTTTGCATCCAACTCCCTTTTTCTTTAAATTTATTACTTTTAAGTAAGTAAATATTCTAGTACTTAACATATTTTTACCTTTTGTCTAAGAAGGTTGATGTGCTACTGTATTTCATGTTATACTGAAACTGGCAAATTATCCACTTTTGACTCTATAATCCTTATAGGGCTTTGGATCTAGGATATAACTAAAGGTATGGCCAAACCTCCTTGAGAGTTCTTGTCCTCATCTAGGAAATGGGACTGTTCTCAGGGCTGCCATGTACAGTACAGAGGTTGTGCTGTGCAAGGCAGAGGTTGTGTGCACGGTAAAATGTGAAAGATGCTTGCATACTTGTACACAGCAACTCAAAGGTATGGGTTACCCCCAAACTCCAATAAAAGTTCCAGGTCAGGCTCTGCTTTCATATGTCTTCTGGCCCCTGACTGTCCCCGGCCCTGCTGCATAGGGCCCTATGTGGCATGCTGTGCATCTATTTCTAAAGATCTCTGAATCCCTAGATGATAATCATTTCTGTGTCTGCTGTCTTCACCAAGCCTGATTAAATCAAATCCTGGGTATATTTTTAACATAGGGAGCAACTAGAAGTCTCTGCCAGAGGGCCCATTAATATTTCCCACATATACTACACAGGGACAGTTCAAGGATTAAGCAAACTAGGGATTAGTAATTTTGTGACTTGATAAACATTAACTTTGAAAATACTAATGTTCTACCCAAATGTAAAGACACTTATGTAATCTGAGAGTAGATCTTTAATATGATAATTTCAAATCTTAGTGTTCATTGTGTCCTGTAGTTGAAATTGACATCCCTCACCACAAACTTTTATTCTGATTTAGGAAACTGTAAAAGAAATGGCTGGGGGCGAGGTGTGGGAGGTGAAATCTGATGCCAATGGTTGGTGGATTCTCCAACTTTTAGATACTTGCCAGGGAGTCTTCCTTTCTTCATTTTGAGTGTTGGTGGGGAAGACAATGATCAAAATTTCTACCACAGATTATTGAAATTCTACTTGGGTCACATTAGGAAATAATTCCTAATCATTATCAAGTTCCTGGCTGCTCCTCAGGTGTGAGTACTCTGAAATCTGCTTCCCCATTTCTTTCCCCTCCAAAATGCAATAGTCTTTGCCACCATAGGTATTCTTTTCTATTTTATTTACAGCCTGATGTGCCAGTTTCACATTGTTCTTTTAGATTCAGACTACATTGTCTCAAGATATCAAATTCTGTGGAGCCTACTGGTGGAGGATGTGCAGGGTCAACAGTGCGATTGTTCCAGACCCCTTACCAGTGGTTCTCAACCTTCCTAATGCCGCGACCCTTTAATACATTTCCTCATGTTGTGGTGACCCCCAATTTCATTGTTACAAATTGAACATAATTAAAGCATAGTGATTAATCACAAAAACAATATGTAATTATATATGTGTTTTCCGATGGTCTTCGGGGACCCCTGTGAAAGGGTCGTTCGACCCCCAAAGGGGTCGCGACCCACAGGTTGAGAACCGCTGCCTTAGACAAACGCAACCACTGTTGCCACTGGGATGCTGGAGATTCGGATCCCTCCACCACAAGGGGAACATTGACTTTCTTGGCCCCTGTAATGGGGGCTCCAGTGGAGTCAGGGCTGCTGGCAGCATGTGGTGAGGTCAGATGGCTCAGGGGAAGGAGCTGGGCAGGAAGGGGGTTTCTTGCCTGTCTGCCACCTTTTGGTCTCAGTCTTCCTTGTTTCTTCAGAAATTCTCATGTACCAGTCTCCTTCCTTTCTTGAACTCTTCCTGTCATTGCTTCTTCCCCTCCCTAAGCCTCTGGGAGAACACATTAGCCTCTTGAGGATTCATAAGGGTGTTTACTGATAGGAAATACAAAAGAAGAAGAAAAGGAAAGAGTAGATAAAGGGGGTAAATTTTTGCTTGCTTGCCATCAGCCTTCCCTTGGAACATTTAAACGTGTGGGGACAATCTTAGAGTCCTTCCGGTGGAATACAGCCCAAAGAGCAGTTTTGTTTGGCCTATAACTGAACAACAGTCCCACCTCACCAGTGGCTGGACCTAAGTCCCACGCTCCTCACCATTCTCTACTGTTAATTCTTTGCCTGTTTCACTCTTTTATGGTATCCTCATGACCTTGGTAATGAGTTGAGTTTGCCACATTTTTTGAAGCAGAAAGTATGTTTTATTCCTATGTCTACCTCTATTCTCTATTGATATTCTCAGGACAGAGAAAACACTTGACAGATGTAGTCATTCCACTTCTGTTCAGCACATATGTATTTGGCTCCTAGCCTGGACCAGGCATGAGCTAAGGAACTGCATGTATCATCACGGAGCTTCCACCAGTGACCCCAAGTCTGAAGTAAGATGACTTTGCATTAGACACATTTACAACTCTTCTGTTCTTTAATTTCCATAAATTTAAGATTCATTTATGATTCTCAGGACAAGAGGTTTCAAGCCTCATTTGGTTGGTTCTTCCTAGGAGTAGAAGTACATGTGAGGGAGTCAAGCCAGATCTGTGTGGGAGAAGAAGAAATGAGATTCAGGCTGAGGATCCTGCTAAAGGGGCGGTACTGGGTGCGGGGCTGGGAAGATGCCCTGGGAAGGAGGGAGGAGCCAATGAATAGGTTCATACTCCTCCCTGCTATGCTAGGATTTGCCATCTCATCTTGTCTCAACTTGTGGAGAGCGGACACAGTGTTTGGACAGGTTCAAGCCTGGGACTAATGAGAGGGCACAGTCCTCTCATGGCCACGTGCAAGTCCTAGCTTGGAGGGCAAAGCCCTCCCAGCACAATTATAGTCAAAGGCTATAGTTTCAAGCTTGAACCTATGGTCCGAACCTGTGGTCCCATGTGGCTGAGTGATATAGGCTGAGGTGCAGCAAGTAAACAAAGCTTGATCAGGTGCATGTAATTGAGTAGATTTGAAACCCACGAGAACGTTGTAACCACGCCCTTACTTTGCCTCGTGGAATCTGGCTATAAAATAAAGACACGGCTTACAGGCCTTGGCTCTGTTGCTAGCTCTCCGTCAGAGAGGACAGCATCCCACCCAGACCCAGCTTTTTTCTCTTGTCTGTCTTTTCTCAATCCTTCACCGCCCCCTCTCAGGCTCACCGAACCTGGCCAAGCTGGCTCGGCACACAACTAAGGTAGGAAACCTGTTGTAGCCAGTCCCACAATCTAGTCAGCCTTGGTGGTGACTACAGGATTGGGAATTATGGCATATGTGATGATGCCCCACTCATATCCCTTCACCTTTATCATTTCTGTGCACGCTGACCCTTCTCATTGCAGCCCCTGCATCTTATAACCTGAGAGCTCTCTCACACCATGGGAGCCCAGTCTACCCCTCACATGCAGAAGTGGCAGGGGAAAACATCTCTTGGAAAAGCCTTCCACCCAGGACTGGTGTATAAATGCTCCAGCTCCCTCTCTCTCAGTTGGGAAACCTCTGAGGTACAGGTTCTCCACTGTTTCCCTGCCTTCCCCAGTGGGAATAAACTCCAGTTGCCCATAATGGCAACTTGCTTGACATGCACCCTTCACTAGCCTCCTTCCCTTCCCTGTCTCACTTCCTACCTCTCTGTAGATGTTTTTGGACTCACCTCCCAAGTAAACTACAGTACTTGCATTTAAATCCTTGTCTCAGGGCTTACCTCTGTGGGAAACCAAACTAAGATAGACATCATGTTTTTTTTTTTCTATTTTTGTGAAAAATTTCGTTGGAATTTTGATAGGGATTGAATCTATAGATGGCTTTGGGTAGTATGGTCATTTTCCCAATCCATGAACACAGATATCTTCCCATTTATTTGTGTTTTCTTCAATTTCTTTCTATGGTGTCTACCAGTTCTCAGTACACAGTTCTTTCACTTACTTGGTTAAATTTATTCCTAAGTATTGTACTGTTTCACTGCTGTTGTAAATGGGATTTCCGTCTTTAGTTCTTTTTTAGATAGTTGTTATTGTATAGAAATGCAAATAATTTTTGTATGTTGATTTTGTAGCTTGAACCAGTACTGAATTTATCAGTTCAAACAATTTTTTCGTGAAGTCTTTAGGATTTTCTTTGTAGAAGATCATGTCATCAGCAAACAAGGACAATTTTTCTTTCCTTCTGATTTGAACATCTTTTATTTCCTTTTTCTTCTCTAATTGCTCTGGCCAAGACTTCTAATATTATCAAGAGTGGACACTTTTGTCTTGTTTCTGATATTTGTGGGTAATCCTTCAACCTTTCACCATTGAGTATGATTTTAGCTCTGGGCTTGTCATATATGGCCTTTTTATTGGGTTGAGAGTAGAATGGTGATTGTCTGAAGGGGTTGAAGACGTGGGGGAAATAGGGAGATGTTGACCAAAGGGTACAAACTTTCAGTTGTAAGATGAATAAGCTCCAGAAATCTAATGTACAGCATGGTGACTCTGGTTAACAATACTGTATTGTATACTTGAAAGCAGCTCTGAGAGTAGAGCTTTAATGTTCTCACCAAAACAACAACAAAAGGTAATTGTGTGAGGCAAAGGATGTTGTAAACAACTTTTACTGTGGTAAACATTTCACAATATATACAGGTATTAAATTATCACATTATACACTGTAAACTTACACAATGTCATATGTTAATTATATCTCAATAAAAATGGGGGGGGGGGAGATAGATATGGGAGGGAGGAGGCAGCTACCAACAAAGAGAAAAAAAAAAAAGACAAAAAGGCCTGAAAGGTGTTGCAGAAACGGGGCATAGGAAGGGCCATTATACATTGACAACTGCAGTTTTGAGAGAAGTCAGTAAATTCAATACTATGTTTTAATCAATTTATTTCAGCTTTATGATGACTAAGAATAGTAATAATTTTTAGCATGTTGTTCTTTCCTTTTGTTTTCTAATGGGTACATTTGATACTCTTGCCCAGCAGACAGAGACCCTGGTGTCCTTGGAATGATCAGTGTCTCTGACCTTTTCTTGTTGGGATGAAATTTAATGCTTCCCTTCCACCATTCAACTTTGGTTTGGTTTATCAATTCTGGAAGACTTCTGGAAACAATGTGAATCCTGAGTACGTCATCTAAGCAAACATTTTTATTAGGGGAAAATAAGAAACCCAATTTCATCATATACAACAAGATTAATGCTTGGGATTCAATGTTGGTAGGATATGTACATGAAAGAGATTTCCCAGTAAAGAGAGATTTGTTGAGCGGTCATCTTCCTAATCCATTTGTAGTCATGGCATGTTTGTAAAAGATGGTTGACTAGACCAGCCAATGGACTCATACACAAACTACTTTTTCCCTCTAAATTCATTAGTCACTATGTAGATAAATCATAATCTTGGCTACTCTAATAAGTTAATTTTTCTATAGAGATTATAAACTCCTTTAGGACGGGAGTATTTTACCTATTGAATAATGCCTTAATGCCTAAGGTCTAAACAGGGCATATAGAAGGTGCTCAATAAATATTGAATTGAACAAAGAAAATATAAATAAAATTGAGCACAGTCTGTTTGTGGTATTTGCTGAGTCTTATAAATATTCTTCTCTTCTTTTTTCTTTGAGTTATAACAAATATTTGATCTCCGTTGAGTCATAGGGTTAAAATGTGATCACTCATATTTTGTGGCAAGAGCATAAAGTCTCCGACATTCAACTAGTCCTGCAATTCCTTTTACTGGTGAAATAAAATGAAGCGCCTGTGTGTTGGTTCTTTGCCCTGTTTCGATACCTGTATTGGAGTTCTCCAAACATTCTTCTCACTATTTGGAACTTCCTGGTTTCCTGTCTTGCCTTCCACTTTTGTTCCCCAGAGAAACTAATGATGCCACGGTGGCCCTTTTTGCAGCATCCATAGTGCTTTCATTAAGCTTCTTGTCTCTGGGTCCCATTGTACTCTAATTAAATAAATGGAGTCTGGTACTCACTGAAAATAAACAGCAACTGCGAAAGTTTTGCCTCTTAAGAAAGTCTCTGCATTGTTCTGCCCTGCCACACAGATTCCAAGATCTCTGCCGCTTCCTTGTGTTCAGAAAACAGATTCTTCATTTTGTCATGGTTCAGCCAAATGATTTATAAAACATGACCTATATTGTTCAGGCTATGGGGAGGGGCAAAAAGAGTTTGAGAAAGTGACTAAGAAGAGGAGTACGGTTGATTCACTTTAGTGGGGCTGCTTTATTTATGCCTTGATCTTTTTCTTTATAAAAATGATGGCATTTTTGATACTCTGCTCCAGGCAGCCTCCCGGGGGTGAGTGCAGATGTGCTGGGCCATTTGGCTGCCCCGTGGACAGAATCAGAGAGCCTCTTTCTCCCTAATGAAGTCATCTCCTCTCAGCAGCCCAGCCTTTTTCCCATCACTCCATGTTGGAACTTGGCTTTGGCTTGCATAGTTCTGCCGTGATGTAGATGGTCTTCCAGTTAAGTCCTGGAGAAATCTGCCCAACCATGAACAAGACATTTACAGCAGAGAAGGAAAAAAAAAACCTCTTTTATTGAAAGAAACATTTTACTGTAACATTTTGATTTGGGGGTTGGGGAGCAAAGACGGTATCTGATTTCTGGGAAAGAAATCAATTTTTTTGTGGCTTTCAAGGATATTTGCCTGTGTTTAATTTCTCTAAGTGATTTATAGACTTCAGGCTAAAAAGTATAATGAGATTGTCACCACACTTTGCCTCTTGAAGGGTTTCTTTTAATTTTTAAAGAAGACAACAAAAACCGTCCATTACTTCTGCGCTTTCTCAAAAACCCAAGTGGATTTAAAATGTTGGATAAAATATCTGTCCCTAATATGTAAATTAAAAAAATTTTTTTTAAATGAAGCAATCTTAGAGGGTTGGCTTCCTTTTTCTAGGGCCTTTGGAGTTCATTAAAGGTGCATTTTTAACCTGTCACGTTCTTTCACCACCCAGAGAGGATATTTGCTTGTACCTAGGACCAGCCAGATCAGGGACTTGAAATGTGAACTCTGCTGTCTGAATGTGGATGAGACTGAAACCTTGTCATTCCTAGTGCAGCAACAGATAATACCATGTCTCAGAACACTTCACCTGATCAATAAAAAAGGAGAAGACTGACATGCGATCCCAAAGGCCCTCAGGTGGAGGTTTAGATGGAGATAATGAAATTCCCTGGAGACAAACCTGCCAACTACACCTCTCTTCTTCAAGTCACTGGCTGGCTGCCACTGACCGCAGCCAAGTTCCTAAAGACAAGATCAAGGCAAGGAAGCAAGGCACATACTTTCTGGCTTCTGGTTTCTTGTAGCCACCAGCACCAAGAGTGAAGATCTTGCTTTATCTCCACCCAGACTGTGGAGTTTACATAGGGAACGTCCCCAGTACAAGGACAGGATATAAAGGGGGTCACAGGATATTTGAATTACTGTTTGATTCAGACTTGGGTGTAGTAGGCAAACACATTTTTGGTTATAAAAGCTGAAAAAATATATTTTCCTATTCAACAATGTCTGATGATTTTTCAGACATGGGACAATCAGAAATAACTCTTCTCTCATTCTCTTTAGTTGATAAAAGAGAAGATGGGAAGAAGGGAGGGAAGGGGAGAGAGAGAGAGAGAGAGAGAGAGAGGGCTAAGAACAGTTATACAGAAATAATACAGCTGTAGTCTCTATCCTGAATGTACCTAATATTCCTTCCTTTTTATTTTTTCACTATTACAGGTAGCTAGAGGTGAAAATATGCCTTAGAGAAAGAAAGCGGATATTCAGGGGTGTCATTCCATTGCAGTTATATAACAGCCTGCAGAAGTGTCTGGTTTTCTAAATAATAATGTAACAAGTCAGAGCAAGGGCATGTAGCATAAAGCTTTTCAATAAGATCCATGTTCTGACTATTTAAGTATGCCCGAGAAAATGCCTTTGCCCTGTAGAACTAATTGGACAAGAGTTATAATGTCTATGGAAGGACACTATAGAGAACCATAAACGTTGGAGGGCTATAGAAACACATTTGGCAAGATAAAGGAAAGTATCTCAGGATGTAAGGAGTATCTGACCCATAACTTTTCATCATGTTCCTCATGTACAGATGACATTATTTATAATGAATGTTAACTATTAACATTTTCCTGAAAATGGATATAATCTGCAATTAGTTGCTGGTTTCTACTGTAGATCTCCTTTGTAGAAATGTTTTATTTAACTGTATTATGAAGGGAGAGCAGGATACCAGAGAGAGAATGAGCTTTTCAGGTAGACAGATCTACCACTTAGAAAGTGGCCTTGGGCAAGAAACGTAAACTCTTTGGAACTCAACTAAGTTCACTCACATTTAAGAATGAGAATAATGCATACCTTGAAGTGTTTCAGAGAAAGGTCTACACTGATTCTGGAATATAAATTTCAATAACAATCCTTTTATTTCATTTTTCTCCCTTTCTGAGTGAAGTCATCTTGATTATAACATTGATATGAGGAGCACTGAAAAGATCACTGGACCAAGAGTCAGGATTTACATTCTGGTTCCAGCTCTGCTGTTAAACATGTGACTTGAGGAAAGTCACTTTCTGGGCCTTAGTTTGCTTATCTGTTCAATGTGAAGGTTGATGTCCAATTCTGTGGTATGACTGTTATTCTAAATATTTAATGAAATAGAATTTCAATGTTAGGAATGGTAGTATAATAACCATGAGAATAAATCATTGTGGAAACAAATGGATTTCTACACCCTATAATTAATAGTCATGTCATTCACTGATAAAGAAATGAAACATGTCCATTTTGAGCATTGAAACCCACCTTTTATTACTTAAAAACTGTAACACAGGACTCATACAACTTGCAAAAGAAACTCATAAAAGAAATATTATAAATGTGCATGGACAAGAGTCTAGGTTACTACAAGTTTTAAAATATGAGCTCCAGCCAACCTACTCAAAGAATTCAGAGTGAAAGAGGATCTCCTTTAAACATCACTGTTCTGAGGGATTGTGATTGATATAAATTCCTAAGTAGAGACCAGAGAGAATTATGAAGATGCTCCCATATCTGTGCAGAAAGAAGTGTTTGCTGTCCTTCCCAGTAATCCCAGTGTTAAACCGATGTGCACCTTGGACTTATTTTGTCCCCATTGAATAAGGGCATACTTGACTTCAAAGAAAAGGAAAACACAAAGTCCCTCTTTTTCTAAGGGGCAGAAATCCTTTGTGTCAACTGGTTGACCCCTTGCTCTGTAAGGTCCTGTTGGAAATCTTCTGTAACACAATGCAGACCCCTCTTCCATGTGTTGGTGGTATTTACGTAGTTGGGTGGGCCTGGCTGAAAACAAAAATCACATCAATATGATTATGGTTTCACTTCCTGATCACAAGGACAGTGATTGATATGATATATCCAAGGAGTCTCTGTCACTCAGAAAAATTATTAAATACTCTACCTTGAGGGATACTTAGAAAGAGGGAGGGAGAGAAGAAGGAAGAACGCAGAATCTAGACTTCACGAAGGTCTGTGTCAGAGGAAGAGGATCTGTCTGGATCCAACAGGAGAACTTCCTGTGCAGCCCTTACCACCAAGGGGCTTTGTGGATTGCGCAATGCCGCTGGGTTCCCATTGGGCAGGTCCCGCGGAAGGCAGCGGGCGATTCTTATGCTTTCCCTCCACGTTTTCGAAGGATCTCCTTTCTGTGTCTCAGGTTGGCCGAAGCCGAGCGCCTGACACTTCCCTCAGATGGGACGGGGAGGCTCTGTGGCTGCGTAAACACGTTGCAGCCAAGTTCTTTGCAGATTTTCCAGAGTTTCCTTTGCTCCCAAGAACTGACGGCACTCAATTGTCTAGTACTGGCCTGCCCCGCCGGAGCCTGGGGGCTCGTTCCCCCTAACCCAGAGCTGGCAGCGCGGGGGCGGGGAGGTGGGGGTGGGGACGGGGTGGGAGGGCAGTGGTTTCCTGGCGCACAGCGCGATGTTCCTTAGTGAGTCGCTGAATGGGGAGCGCTGCTGTCCCCTAGCCGATTGGTACTTGTCAGGAAGAAACGCCGAGAGGTGGGAGTGCCTGGGGAGGGAGGCAGGCGGTCCCTGCAGCGAGCGCGGGGAGCTGCCTTTCCGCCCCTCCGCTGCTTTCCTAGCCTGGGCTCTTAGGAGTGGCTGGAGCAGCGGAGCGCTTCAGGAGCCGGTGAATGAGCCCTCCTCCTCTTCCTCCTCCTCCTCGCGGAGTCTCCTCCTCGGTGCTGACGGTACAGTGATATGATGACGATGGGTGTCACAACCCGCATTTGAACTTGCAGGCGAGCTGCCCCAAGCCTTTCTGGGGAGGAACTCCAGGCGGGCGGGCGAAACAGCCGCGAACATTAAGTGCTGCCGTCAGGCGCTGGGACTGGGATCTGTGGTCAGCCCCGCATCGCCCCGCATCTTCCAGCACCGTCCCGCACCGTCCGCACCCGTCCCCCGGCCACCGCGCTTCCTATGTGACCCGCCCGGGCACGCCGAGCCCATTCGCGCAGCTCTGCGGTGAATTGTTTCCCACAAACTGCACTAAGCCGCCTTTCAAGGTAATCACGTTTCTTTTGTTCCCCTTAAAAAAAAAACTTATGGAAAAAAAGCAAGCGTAGAAGAAAGAAATACATTGCAATGGGTAGAAGGCTTTAAGGCAAAGAGAAGTATATGTGGGGCGACGTTAAGAAAATATATGCACTTTAAAAATGCAGGTAACTTTCAGAAGGACGTCTGCAGAGAGGAGTACGGAGGGACCAGGGTGCTGAAAAAGATGCAGACAAAAGAAGCCCGAGGTGGGGTGGGGGTAGAAGTACTAACGGGTTTGGGGGGGATTTGGGGGAAGGGGGGAAGAGAATGGTGAAGAACCCCTAGAAAAGTCGTTGGGTCTTGAGCTGGAGAGGAGACGGGGGACCCTGGTATATCTTGATCTTTTTTTGTTAACCTGCTGAGGCAAAAGTTTGAATGGGGACTCCGAGACTTGCCCACATACAAGTCCCCGAAGCCGCTTTGGTGCGGGCCACCTGGTTCCCGGCCCCTGGTGTGCGGTCAATTCCCTGCGTTCCTGGAAAGCGGCTCCCGGGCAGCTCCTGACAGGGGGACCCGCGCCCCAGCAGCCCGGGACCTGTGCGGACCTGATCCCCCACCGCCCGCAGGCAGTGTGGGGGAGGTCCGGCCCGGGAGGTCCGGGGCCCTGGGCTGCGTCTCCTTGGTGACTTGGGGGCTGTCAAGGCTCTCCCCGGTGCCCCCGGGTTCTTTTGTCCTGCGCGCGGTGCGCAGCGACCCGCCGGGAAGGAGCAGGGGATGGGGGTGGGGTTGCTGGAGCGCCGCGGAGGTCTGGGAGGCGCCTGGGCGGGAAAAGCTCTCCCTGAACCAGCAGGGATGTGCAAGAGTTTATCTCCTTGTGAAGAGCGGAGTGGAGGCTCCCGTCTCAAGGAGCAAACCTGCGCTCCGAGCGCTCCACAGACAAAGGTGGCGCGGGGACTCGAATCTGGAGCCTCCAGGGCCAGCCCTCTCGCCCGGGCCACGGCAGCCCTCCTTTTCCTTCCATCTCCCCACCCCCTCCCAGCTCTCGGCCCTGGTTGAGCAACTTTACTGGCGGGTCCCGCGGCCGCGGAGAGCGAGTGCCGGGAGCCCCCGCGGGACGCCCTCGGCTGAGCGTCCCACCGCCCTGCGGAGGCGTGGGCGCTGTTGGGCGGCAGCCCCGGTGCTTGCGGACTAGGGGGCATCAGGGCTGTCCCGGCTCGCTGTCTGTGTCACTGGGCGTGGAGTGATCAGCGTGTTAGGCAGAGGAGAACGAGGTCGAAAAATAGTGTCATAGCCTAAACTATGTGCTCTGGGATCCAGCTGCGCCGCAGCTAGTCCGGCTGGTCCCGGGGAGATGCTGCGGGAGGGAGGAGAAAGCTCCGCCGAGCCTGGGAGCTGCCCCGCCTGGCGCGCACTCACAGGCAGAAAGGCAGTCTCGCAGCCGGGTCCCTTGTCTCATCTTTGTCTCTCCCTCTGTCTCCATCTTCTCTGCCTCTCTTCCCCTCTCCCAGCCTCGGCTACTCGGTCTCTCTCTCCTGCGTCCCCTCCCCCAAGGCTGACAAATGAATGGCTAGTGTCCCTGCCTCTCGTGTCCGCCGAGGCCGGCCAGAAGGGAGGAGCTAGGAGCGAGGGAGGCGGCGCGCTCCTTGGGATCTGCCCGCAGCGGCGTGCAAAGGACTTGCCGAACCCAGACGTCTAGGAATAGGGCGTTTTGTGGCGGGTGTGGGCGCCCCCTGATGGAGAAATCCAGCAAGGTGGCGAAAAAAGCGAGTGTCTCTTCCTACCCACCCACCCAGTGAAAGGAGCGGTTTTCACAAGGATGGAGGACCTTATCTTCCCCTTCAGTCGTTCGTTTTCTACTTCAGAACCTGCGACATAAATCTAAGGGTTTGCAGGACGCGGGAGGGAGACCTTGCCTATGCAAAGCCCAGAAGTGCCTTCTTCCGAGTCAGTTAGGCCACGCGGCGAGCCTGCAGCGGGGCTCACGAACACACGGAGCCCGGCGGATCCCGGTTTTGGGGGGCTGGGGGCTGGTGCTCAGTTCTGGCCGTCGCTTTAAGAAAGATAATACAGAATGCCTAACTTTTGGAAATGTTACTAAGTCCCATGACCATTTGAACCCAATGCTAGGGCCCCGCCCCAGGACATTGCAGAAGAAGGGTCCCTAATCCAAAGTTGAAACCCCCTCAACTTCACGGCCTCCAAGGAACATGGAAGTTTGGAAGGAGGGTGCCAGAGGAAAAAGGAGGAAGGAAGGGGACAGTGTGGGGAAGGGAAGAAGGCAGGACCGGAGATGGGGCAGAGGCGCGCCAACAGCTGGGAGCGGACGGGCAGGGTTTCTAAGTTTTGGGCTGAATTTCAGGTCTCTTGTTAACGTAGTTCTTTAATCCCACGAGCGACAAGAAACGCGTGCAGGGTGGAAGAGTAGGGGAGGAACTAGCCCCTTAGAGCACAGGGTTTGGGGTGGTCCCCGATGGGCTCAGCCCACGCCGGGGCCGGGGCCGGGGCCGCGACCCGCACTCTTTGCCGCCGGGAGTTCACTATCCGCCGCCACGTGGGCTGGGGCTCAGCTGCGGCCCGAGACGGGTGTGACTTCTCGGCTCCGAGACAGCGGTTCTGCGAACCAGCCCTCCGTTCAGCCTGGAGGCTGGCGGGGCGCCTCCTAGGTCCCCGCCCAGAGGCCAATGGAGCGCCCCCCACCCCCCTCTTCGCAGGACGGAGGCGGGGCGGGCGGGGGAGGCGGGGCAGCTACGTGGTGGGAGCTCCGCGTCTGCACCCCCAGCCCTAAGGTTGTTGGCAACTGTGCTGTAGGCAGCCCGACTCCTATCCAGACGGCGCTAAACACTCCTATTGAAAGACTGGCTTTTTTTTTTCTTCTTGTTTCTTTGGAGCGGTAGGAGGAGTTTTTGCTTTGCGACTGGGAAGAAGGAAAGACCTACTCCAAGCAAACTCTTTTGTACTTGGCAGAAAACTGAGACTCTCCTGCATTAAATACGTTGGGGTCGGTTTAAAGACCACTTTTTGTCGTTGCTACAAGGATAACCACTGTCATACAGAGTTCGTCTGGAATAACAAGCAATTGCCATTTTTTGACAGAACTTACAGAATTCCATGAGCGCAGATACTTTGGGGCTGAGCGGGTGTAGGGGCGGTCTCTGGGCATCAGGGGCCTTAGCCTGTGCGCCCGTCCGTAGTGGGAGCTGAGCGCCTGTTTATGAAATGACTGAACTAGTGACTTGAGGGAATGTGGCGCAGATGAGACGCTGCCACTTAGAGCTGTATTTTAATCTCTCCTGTTTCTTTGCAGGGTTTTAATGGTCTCTTCAATCTCACATGCTGACATCTAATGAACCCCCTTTCTCTTTTTGACTCCTAAAAGCTGTGACGTAGATTATTTTAAGTACTGCTTGGCAATTATGCCAAATCTATCCTGCAAATATTCATATAAAGTATGTGGTGAGTTTAATATAAAAATAGGAAGGCACCCATGGAAGCTACAATGAGTTTGCTGAGATAAGATCGGTCCCCAGTTTGGGCAATGTGTAACTTGGAATGCCAGCATATCAAGCAGAAGGCATCAGAGACTGACTTCTAGTTCTGAGCTCTAAGGAAAGAAAGGAATATTTTACAATTGCATATGTCTGTCTTGACTAATTAATATTGCAAAGGGTTCCAGTGGATTCCAAAGTGATTGAGCAATTACTTCCTCCAGCAGGAAGTCCACAGTCCTTAATCTTCTTTGTGGGTGGTGGGAAGAGGGATGAGAGTCAAGATAATCCTTAAGAATTTATGTAAAAATTCAAAGTTATTGTTTTTCCTTAGTAGATTAAAAAGAAATAAAAAGCTATTCCTACATTATATTTCTGGCTTTTAAAAAATGAAGTTTGAAAAGAATCCTCCTAGATTTACATATGTTTACAGATATAGATTTCTTTTTCTCTACGCTTACAAACGGGAGGGGAATGCTTCTAATATCCTAAGATATCTATATCTGCACCCTTGTAAATTCTTTTTTGGAAAAGACCTAAAGAGCTAAATTAAGGCTGAATATAATTGATATTAAAGACAGTCATTGTTTTCTCTTTCCTCACATTTTATGCTTAAGTACTTCATGGTTAATGATTGGTCACTAATTGAGCATCAGAGCCTTTGAGAACACAAAGATCAACCAAGGCTGTCTCCCAACAGTTGTAAAACTAAGCTCTCCTTTCCTAGTGGGGTTTAAACATGTGTGTTGACCTTATTCATGGGCAAACATACCTAGACACTGTATGTAAAATGGGATTTTACCCTGTGACTGAGCAGAACTTTTCAGGACACATGGTTCATTTGAGGGAAAGAATGAATGACTGTGGTAGGCTATTATTTCACCACCCACCTAGAGAAACCAGTTTGGACTCACAAACCCTCATTGTTGGGGGTTCCTAGCTCTGGTCTAGGAAAACACGCTGATTGTTGCATAGGTCTGTACTTTACCAGAAAACACAAGGCCCATACGCTTTCTGGTTTGGAATCAGAACAAGGGGATGTAGAGATTAATGACTTGGCTGAGCTCCACTTCCACTTCAATGAGTGAATTTTTGCCAGTTTCCTCTGGTAGCCTAGACTTGGTAAATTACATATATATGCATATGTTCTCCAGGGTATATATATTTTTTTACTTTGCTAAGTTCTTATCACTGAATATGCCAGAAGTGGTTATATTTCAGTGGTTAGTGAAAATTACCTTTGTTTAATGTGTTTGTCAATTATGTTTCCTGAAATTCCTCTGGACAGCTCTACAGCTCTATCAGCTATAAAAGGGT
>NW_005871048.1:33456571-33484799 GCF_000147115.1 Myotis lucifugus | reverse complement strand
ATTCTTCTAAGAATTTTAAGAGGCCTTATGTCTATAAAAATGAGATTACATCACATAATAAATACATATATAATATGTAAGTTTCAATCTTTTTATTATTAAACTAGAGGCCCGGTGCATGAAATTTGTGCATGGGGTGGGAGGTCGCCTCAGCCCAGCCTACACCCTCTCCAATCTGGGACATCCATCTCACAATCCGGGACCGCTGGCTCCTAACCTCTCGCCTGCCTGCCTGATCGCCCCTAATGGCCCCCCCTGCTAGCCTGATCACCCCTAACTATCTCTGCCTGCCAGCCTGATCACCCGTAACTACCCCCCCTTCTGGCCTGGTCGCCCCTAACTGACCCCCGCCAGCCTGGTCACCCCTAACTGCCCCCTCCTGCCAGCCTGGTAGCCCCTCACTGCCCCCTCCCCTTCCGGCCTGGTCGCCACACACAGTCTGCTGTTCAGTCGTTTGGTCACCCCTCCCTGCCCCTCCTGCTGGCCTGGTCGCCCCATGCAGTCTGCTGTTCTGTAGTTGCATGAGGGCGTCCTGACTAATTTGCACATTACCCTTTTATTAGTATAGATCACTGAGTTGATATTACCTCTGGTGTAGTGGGATGAGCAGTAGACTGAGAAAACCAGATTAAGACAGAATTTCTAGACCTTTAGTGTCAAAATCAATTAAGTGAATATACAGTTACAAACATTAAAAGGATGAATACCTGTGGAAAGGCTTTTGCAAAAGGAAAACTATACAAATAAGTGGTGTTACTATAGTATGTATGTGGGACTCAGATTGATCTGATTCTGTAACTTTAATAATGACAGTATTCCATAAATTGTGTATTTCCTACTAAATATATAAAATGAGTTAGATAGAGGTATATTGTTTTAAGAACTGTCAAGTTTCATTGAACAGAAGACAGATTCCAGAAATACACTGAAATGGACATGAAAATTAAGTGGAAAAGTATTATTCAATAAATGGTATGGGGACAATTGATCAGTTCATTCAAAGTCTGAGTCAATTTCTGCCTCATTTCTTGTTCTAAAATAAAGATGGATCAAATATGAAACGTGCAGAATTACATTTAAAGAAAAGAACCAGAGGAAATCATGGGATTTTTATAATAATAAGCTAGGAGTGGATAAACCTGTTCTAAACAAAAGATAAAACCCAGAAGCAATCTAAAAAGAATTGACAAGTCTGACTAAATAACAAATTATTTACATTAAAACAAATAGCACATTTGGAAACTATCTGTAACATAAAGGCAATTATGTATGGGCAATTGGAAGAAACAGAAATATGCATAAATGTTTTTTAATTATGAGAAATTGCTCAGCTTCATTCATAAACAGCAATTAAAATAACAATGATATGCTACATTTTTCATCAGTCAGAGCAGTAACAATAAAAAGTTTGATGGAAGTTTGTGTTGACCAGGTTGTGGGACAATTGGATCTCATACAGTACTGTGGCAATGTAAATAGGGTCATCTTTTTAGAAAATAATGTGGTAATAGCTATCAAATTTTGAAAAAAAATGCATATAACCTTTGACCCAGCAATTCCTCTTCTAGATATTATCATATAGATATTGGAACAAATGTCACCCAAGATAAATGGACAAGGTTGCCCTTTGCAGTACTTTTTCTAATAACAAAAAGTTGGAAACACCTTAAAGGATCATCATGGAATTGGTGAAACAAAAGATGCTACATTTATCTAATGAAACACTATGTAGCTGAAAATAACATAGAAAGACTATATTTGCTGACTGCAAGATACACTGAATATTAAGTAAAGGAAGTAATATACCAAATAGTGTATGTAAACACAGACACCAAAGACTGCTCTCCTGGAGCTTTTATTAAGGTGGGGAGAGAAAGGCAATTTCCAAACACATACCTAAAAATGTTGATAAAGGGCAATGATGAAACTCAAGCATAGGAAACGGGATAGAAAGTGCTGTATGTTTTCCATAGACTGATGAAAAAGTTCTCCAGGCAGAGAACAGAGCAGTACTAAGGGGCAATGACATGAAAAAGCTTAGCCAAGTCCAGGTTCAGGAATCCAGTCACAGGATAAATTCACATGGCGACATTACTCCTGTGAAGTAAATTCATGAGAGTTCATGTTTAAACCATGAGCGAGTTCTCTTTGTATTACAATTCCTCCTGCAAGAAAGCACCAGGATCAATGTAATAGGCAATGCTCATTACATCCACTTTGTGGCTGAGGTGTCCTAGCCCAGTGGTCGGCAAACTCATTAGTCAACAGAGCCAAATATCAACAGTACAATGATTGAAATTTCTTTTGTGAGCCAAATTTTTTAAACTTAAACTATATAGGTAGGTACATTGTTATTAACTTCATTAGGGTACTCCTAAGCTGGCCTTTGCTAAAAACGTCCTCAATCTGATTAAGGTATGTTCGCTGAGGTCGACCCCTTCCAACTCTCCCATCCACACTCGTCTTGTATACTTGTTTCGTCTATCTCCTTTCGTTCATCCTCTCTATATGTCCAAATGATCTCAACATACCTTTCTCAATCCTCGACACTACATCTTCTTTCACTTCACAATGTTCCCTAAAATTAACTTAATAAACTTTACTTAAAGTTTTAAGTCAACTTCGCACTGTACATGGGCGCCCACACGTGGTATTTTGTGGAAGAGCCACACTCAAGGGGCCAAAGAGCCGCATGTGGCTCGCGAGCTGCTGTTTGCCGACCACTGTCCTAGACAGTTGGTTGTCTGAGGTAACTAATTCAAAGACCGGAAGACAAAACCACTATTTGTGTCCTTAAGTCACCCTTTGCTCAGTGAGGCTTCCCCAAGATCAAGGGAGAATATTAAAAGTCTGCTTGCTAGAACTTTGGCTCTCTCTTTCTCTGAGGCAGCCCATTCCTGGAGTGACCTTTATTCTCTCTGCAGTCATTTCTCATGGATAGGAGTCTGGTTGACCTTGTCTCTTGTGTCTCCCTGGCAATTAGACAGCCACAGTCAGCTGTGTCTTGATTGTTCAAAGACTTTCTCCTCTTCTCATTGACTTTACTGGAGTAGAATGCTAAATATAGGCACGGGTTCTCCTATCTCCCAGGTCTTTCTATGTAGACAGACTCGTTATCACTAATAGATTATGCTTACAAGCCTGACAGGAAGAGCAGAGAAATAGAAATGGGGCTTTGAGTGGTGCTGAAAAAACAAAACAAGAAGTTTCTCACTTAGTAGGATCAAGAAGGGAAATAGTGTGCCTTAATAACCATGCACTTGGACATAGCCTTAAGAAAATTAGAGAAATGAATGAATGCCCATGGTCTCAGGCAACTAAGCTCAGTAAACCACTCTGAGATATTTACTAAAGAGATAATGACCATCCTTTAGATCACGGGGTTGTAAATTTGGGTGCCTACAAGGAACAGGCATGTAGTAGAAATGGATGAGAAGCCCAATGGGGTCAGTGATAACCTTGAGCACACAGAGCCAAGGTGAGAGGCTGCTGATTGCTTAGAGCTAGTGACTGGCCAGCTGGAAGATGAACCTACAGTTGCTAGATCTGAATTAAAAAAAAAAAGTCAGAGATGTGAGACTTAGTATGAAAACTCAAAGTTTTACATGTTGGCAACTTATTTAAACATAATTTTACAAATGTAGTTAAAATGTGACCAATGTATCTCTCCCTTATATTTTCAATATACTGGCTTCATTCCTTATCCTTGTCTTAAGGGCAATTTTAAGGCAAGTGGTGAGAATACTTGTTACTTTAAGGATGAAGTATGGTACATGGAGTTAGACTTTGAGTGTCTGTCTTGGAGGAGATGAGGATGCAGGAGATCCATTCCTGGGGCAGGATCACATCTCTACTCTGGGTTTGTTATGAGATCCAATAAGATATTGACAAACATCAGTTATTATTGTGTCATGGTGAATAACCAACTAGACTGATTTAAATCTACTTCAGGTATTAATTAGCCTACTTGCCCATATTCATAAGGGATTATTGGCACTTTGCTGCTTAAAAGTGTGTTTCTGAATAGAATACGGAAGCATCAGTTATGCATTTGGTTGGTGTATGAATCTCCTTCAGGGGTCTACTCTAAACCTGGCACTGTGGAACTATTGTGGGGATTAGTAAGTTGAATATGGTACTAGCTCTGCCTGCCAGAGCTAGGTCTACAGAGGAGATAAAACATGTTTACAAGTACTGATTCAAAGCACATAGGATAATTCATTGTAAGCACAGAATTGCACACATCTCCTATAGTAGTAACCCAGGTTATAATGATCAAATATAAGAGCTTCAAATACTTTTCATTTTACTATTAGTAATATGAAACCAGGAAAAGAACACCTGAGAAAGACTGAATGAGTAAGTTCAATAACAAATATTGAGTACTGAGTACACTGTGTATCACTGAGCTATATGTCATATGCATTATTTTATCAACTCTTACAATCACTCCAATAATTACTACTTTTTAAAAAATGTATTTTTATTTATTTCAGAGAGGAAGGGAGAGGCAGAGAGAGATAGCAACATCAATGATGAGAATCATTGATTGGCTGCTTCCTGTAGGCCCCCTACTGGTATTGAGCCCACAACCTGCGCATGTGCCCTTAAGGGGAATTGAACCTGGGACCCTTCCGTTGCTCTATCCACTGAGCCAAACTGGCTAGGGCAGTTAAGTACTACTTTTGACAATTAATTAGCTACTGAAAATGAAAGAATTAGTAATTTACCTAAAATCACAGAGCAGAACTTGAATTCAGGGCTACTTGACCGTGGAGTCCAGATTTTTAACAATATGCTTATAAACATTTCCGGGGGAAGGTGGGAGAGGGAGCCACAGAAAAAAACTAAGAACAATTTTTCTTTCAGGATGATAGGATATTATTGTTTATAAGTACATTTATAGAAAGTTTTCTTATTTGGATTCAGTTAATATTCATAGAATGCATTTTCTTTGATAGCATTTTATGATATAATTTAAAATTTCATTTTTATGGAAACTTTTAACTATACAGCAGTGGTTCTCAACCTTCCTAATGCTGTGACCCTTTAATACAGTTCCTCATGTTGTGGTGACCCCCAATTTCATTGTTACAAATTGAACATAATTAAAGCATAGTGATTAATCACAAAAACAATATGTAATTATATACATGTCTTCCGATGGTCTTCGGGGACCCCTGTGAAAGGGTCGTTCGACCCCCAAAGGGGTCTCGACCCACAGGTTGAGAACCGCTGCTATAGAGTGTGTGAAATTGATATCTTTATTTTTACCTGAAATATTGTAATGGCATTGAGATATAGGTGTATACTTTCTGTTTGCTGTGGTATCTTATAATAATTCCAGAAATGTAGAAATCTAATTTCCCAGTTAGTGTTAAACACTGTTTATTAACATATCCCAGAAATTATATGCTAAATTATAAATTTAATAGTCAAGGTTCCTTTAAGATTATCAACTGTTCATTGTGAGTTGTCAAATGGCCTGAAAAATACACATGTAATGTGTTAAGTTAAAAAATGCTCTTTAGGAAATATCTGGAATCTTATCATTTTGTTTTCACACTTATTTCAAGATATATAAAATAAAGCAATCAAATGGAGAATAACATCCAGGAAAAATAAATAGCTGGCATAAATTATGAGATTGAAACTGAGCTTAAATTGGACTTGGAGTCTTATAGCATTTGGTTGTTTTCAATCTAGGTTTCCTAAATAATACAGATTTTAGATATTTTGTAAGGAAAGTGTTAGGAAATTATTTAGGACACCAACTCAAATATGTGTCAGTAAGATGCCTTCAGCTACAAGTAACAAAATTCCCTGATTTTACTGGGCTTAAATAAGAAAGGAATTTATTATCTCATATAAAAGAAAGTTCAAAGGAATGGCTCACTCTAGGCTTAAGCTCTGTTTCTCCTGAGTCTTTCTGAGCTTCACCCCCTGAGGCTATCTTACACACTCAGGGATGAAAGATGGCTACCACAGCTTGAGAAGAATTATCCCATCATGATAATGTGCAGTGAAGAAAAGCAGCCATCTTTTCTTTTTGTTCTCTTAAGATGAATATACCTTTCCCAGGAGCACCTGCTCGAACCCCTGCAGAGATCTCCTCACATCTCATTGGCCAAAATCGCATGATACATTTAGTTCAAAACTGATCACTGGTGACAGGAATTGGATTTCCTTAGGACAGTCAGGATCACCCCTTGGCTGGGGTTTGACCCAGGGTCCTCTAAAATATATGTCTGTGTGAAGGAGGGTAGATACTAGAATGGAAGCAGAGTATTGTTGGAAAGGAGAAAGAGGAATGGCTACTTGTAGCCGACCGACATTGCCTACTATAGAATAGTCTAAATGTGGCTGAGAAGGGCATGACTGTGGAGATCAAATAATCTTCAAAATCCTTCAGAGATTGGCTCTTTGATTTCTAGATGGTCCCCAACACTAGTACTTACCCTCCTCATAATTACAGCTTCTTAGAAATTTGAGCTGGAAGAGACCATTTGAGTCTGTTTGTTAAAACGACTTCCCCAAAGTCACACAGTAAATTAATGGCAAAGCAAGGGAAGGTTTCTTGACTCAGAACAGGGTGTTTTCTTTCGTTCGTTACCCTTAGACTTTAGAACTATTAGAATGGCTTTAAAAGTCCTGGAAAGCACTGCTTTTTTTTTTTTTGGTAATTAACAGTTCCTCATAATACATTTATTTTGTTTGTGCAGCTTCCTAGAAACTAAATTGAGTCTGTTCTTTAAAGAAACCTGCTGAAATCTTTAATCTCTGTTTTGATATCATGTGCATGAACCACCAGGCTTCTTCTTACCTCACATTTGATACAAATCTTCTTTCAACAGTTCTCCCTATTGCTTCCCTATCTTCTCTCATTCCATCTATGACCAATTTCCTATTTCCAAGCAGACTTTGTGGTCAACCCTCTCTCTTGTGCCAGTTCCTAGCCACTAGGAAGAAGGCTGTGGTCCTGACTGTTCTTCCTACAGCCTACCCAGTTGTGGTTGTCCCACACATTCATGTTGTTATGTCCCCCAAATTGGGTTCTGGGATTATTTTGGTAACTACTGCATTGGGAGAGAGTCAAACTAATCATTAAAGTGCTGGGACAGCCTCTCCGATTATAATTTCTCTCCTGATTTTACAATCCAAAAGGAGCTGCTTCTTTTACTTTGATTACATATACACGTAGTGTACAAATAGCATGTGATTTATGGCCCACCATAAGCCTGAATGCTTATGATTTACTTTGTATTTTTCTTCATTTTCAGGACAAGATGTTGATTAATATAAAGAGCATCTTATGGATGTGCTCTACCTTAATAGCAACCCATGCACTACGTAAAGGTGAGTGTCTGGTAACAATTTCCTTGTTGCTAAGCAAAATAAAAATTTGAGTATTGGGGCATGAAATGGTAATATGGAATCACTAGAATAAAGGATGATTTTTTTATCTATTCAGTGCTGAAAATGTTTAGTTAAAATATTATTAGGCTGAAAACTTGTTTTCAATCAATCAATCAATCAATCAAAACAAAATAATGAACAAGATGCCAAAAGAAACAGGAGGGCTTTCAGTAACTTCCCAGATTACTTCCAGACTGTGCAAAAAGGCTCCTACAGCCATCCTTTGGTATCACAGGAGATTGGTTCCAGGACCCTCCACAGATACCAAAATCTGAGAATGTTCAATTCACTTATATGTCACTAGACGCCCAGTGAATGAAAATTCATGCACTTGGGGGGGGGGGGTGTCCCTCAGCCTGGCCTGCACCCTCTCGCAGTCCAGGACCCCTTGGGGGACGTTTGACTGATTGCTTAGGCCTGCTCCCTGGGGGATCAGGCCTAAGCTGGCAGTCAGACATCCCTCTGTCAGCCCAGAGGCTCTTGGGGGATATTCGACTAATGGCTTAGCGGCCTAAGCCATTAGTCGGACATCCTTAGTGCTGCCATGGAGGCGGGAGTGGCTCCCGCCACCACTTCTGCTGCGCTGGCCAGCCATGAGCCGGCTTCTGGATGAGGGGCGCTCCCCCTGAGGAAGCACACTGATAACCAGGGGGCAGCTCCTGTGTTGAGCGTCTGCCCCCTGGTGGTCAGTGTGTGTCATAGTGACCGGTTATCTCCGGTCATCCCACCATTAAGGTCACTTTGCATATTATCCTATCCTTTTATTATATAGGATGGCATAATATTTGCATATAACCTATGTACATCCTCCCATATACTTTAAATCATGTATAGATTATTTATAATGCCTAATATAATATAATGTGAATGCTGTGTAAATAGTTGTACTGTATGGTTTAGGGAATAATGACAAGGAAAAAAAAGTCTGTACATGTTCAGTATAGAGGCCACCATCTAAATTTAACCACATAGTACACAACATAAGATTTAAAAAATTTCAATTTTCAGTAGGTTGAGTCTGTGGATGCAGAACCTACAGTTACAGAGGGCCAACTATATATGTCATTGGGCAATTTTTCCATCTTCTTCAATATTACTCAAAGACTTTCCTACTTAAAAAAAAAAGAAAAGAAAGAAAGACTATCAAACTCTCAGGAGACTAGATTTTGAGAAAATCCAAGAAAATAAAAAGAAGACTGAGAGCCAAGTATTTGCCCCTACCTCCCTTTCTTCTCTCTCTCTCTCTCTCTCTCTCTCTCTCCTACCCTCCATCCCTCCCTCCCTCTCTCCCTCTCTCCCGCCTTCCCTCTATAACTGGGTAAGTTCACATGCACTTTTTTTCTTAGCTTTAAATTACATATCCACCAAATGAATGTTTTATAATTCCAAATTTGTGGACTATGGTCCATGAAGAATGTTACTGCCTTGAACTTCAGTGATCTACTCCTGTCTAGTGTACCTCTCCAGAGTCAACTTCTACTTTTTTCTCAACTCATTCTACACTTCAGACTCTCTGAACTAATCTATAATTCCATCACACTTTCATATTACATGTCTTTTCACAAGTAATTTTTTCTGCTTGGTAGTCCATTCTCTTGTTCTTTACAGTTCTACTTCAACTCATTCTTCAAGATTCAAAGTTTAAGTATCACTCCATCCATCCATCCATCCATCCATCCATCCACCTATTTATTCATCCATCCACCCCATCCATTCATATACAGTATATCTATCACTGTATTATATACTTTACTACAAAAATAAGGGTTTTCTTTTATAAAACTATGATCATAATTAAGAGATGCAATTAGTTGAGGCTAATTTCAGAAGAATTTAATTTTTTATATGAGAGGCAAAGTTGAAAACATAAAATCTGCATAAAACAGATTTACCAAGTTTATATTTAGGCACACAGCAGTACCTAGTTGTGAGTCAACACAAGTACTTACATCTTGAGTTTTTTTTCTGTTTATTCTTAGGCCTTCAAAAAGTCAATAACTAACATTAAGGAACATCGTGCATATGGGTTATTGGCTTTATTTTAATACACAAAGAGCTCTTTGCTTTAACAATACCAATTATATTGATTATCTAGCACTGATCTAGTTATTTGAATATTCTTCTAATATTAATAAACGGAGTCATGCATAGTCATGAGTAAATAAATGTGCCACGCCAGCACAGCCAGGTTCGGTGAGCTTAAGAGGGGGCGGTGAAGGATTAAGAAAAGACAGACAAGAGAATAAAGCTGGGTCTGGGTGGGACGCTGCCCTCTCTGATGGAGAGACAGCGCTGCCTGCAAGCTGAATCTTTATTTCAGTGGTTCTCAACCTTGGCTGCACATTAGAATCATCTGGGAATCTTTTTAAAATCCTGATTTCTGGGCCTCATCCTCCGGAAATTCTGTTTCTTTGTTTTGGGGTGGGGCCACAACATTAGTAACAAAGAAACAGAATTTCCGGAGAATGAGGCCCAGAAATCAGGATTTTAAAAAGATTCCCAGGTGATTCTAATGTGCAGCCAAGGTTGAGAACCACTGCTTTATTTTATATCCAGATTCCACGAGGCAAAGTAAGGGCGTGGTCAAGATGTTTACAACATTCTCATGGGTTTCGAATCTATTCAATTACATGCACCTGATCAAGCTTTGTTTACTTGCTGCATCTCAGGCAGCCTGTATCACTTAGCCACCTGGGAGCCGCTCTCCACAAATAAATGAACAAGAGAATAATGTTTATCACCTGAGAAAGATAAATTCCCATACTCTCAATCTGACATGTTTTTGGCCAAGGTCTCTGTGTTTATATGTGTGTTTGATCAAATGATGTAGATGGAATTCACATCAGCCTTCTACAAATTTACTAACAGAATGAAAGGTAATTGGTTATTCATTATTTATTTATTTCTCTCTTACTGTATTCATTTAGATCACTAACCATCTGGTGGGAACAGTGAACTTTTTTTTAGCATTCATTTTATTACTTGGATTGTCAGAATTTTAGACAAGTTCTTGCAGGTAGCAATTTTCTTTTTTTAAACAGGAATAGTCTATAAACATTATCCTCTGAACTACTTAATTTCTTTCTTAAAATATTTAGATTTAGTGAACTTAGTTTTTGTGACCCAGTACATTAAGACCCAAGATTTCATACACAAAAGAGCTGACCACACAGCTTTTTGTTAATCCTGGATTCTATATGGAATATATGTTTATATCTAACTAACCAAAGCTTTTAATTTTCTTGTACCTATAAACATCCAGGACAATACATAGCCATTGGAAAGTTTTCCTTTTGACATCATTTTGTTTCAATATGTCTTTTCATTACCGCGGAGATATTAAGAAATGCTCTAAGTTTCTGAAACCTCCCGATTGGATAGATTGGGCTGAATCTCATTTCTGCCCCTAAAACTCTAAAACTTTGAGAAGAACTATCATTTAGTAATAAATATTAAGAAACTGCAAGTCACTTACCCTAGAATCATTTTTAAGGAGGTGATGATAAAGAATCTTATCATTTATACCATCATTGGGGTTGATGATAAAGTTGTTTATTCTCCATTTTTAAAAAGCAATACTTTATTTCTGGTGAAGTCAATCATATAAATAATTCTTTAGAAAGGGAGATACGATTTTCTAGAACATAATGATAAATGTCAATTCTTAGGTCATAGAATTCTCACCCCTTCCCTTCTCAGGACCCCTATTCTTGGCAAAATAAGTAAGTAAGTGAGTAAATAAATAAATAAATAAATAAATATAAAAAAAATTGTGTAGTCATTATCTTCCTAATGGGTTCTGAATTAGTGGACTATGTACCAGGTAGTAGTTTCTCTCTGGGAGTCTTCTGTGGACTTTATAGATTTATTTTAAAGATCATGGAATTGCTAACAGTTTTCAGTTCAGAAAGCAATTTAAAAAACAGGATGGATTAGAAATAGGCTAGATACAGACTCTGGAAATGAAACAAAACTAATTCAAGGACAGGGGAAGAACCCAATGGATACCAAAGCTGAAAGATTCCTTGATTAGGTGTAAGGAGACCTCTGTGTGTCACCAGACAGCTGGGATCTTGAGTGTCACTTCCTCTTAGTGGAGCATCCTTAGTGAAGGATTGGACCATTTTCACTCAGGATGAGCTTTAAGTAAGATAATTTATTTTGTAAGTCAAGGAGGCCATTAAAAATAAAATTATTCCATTGCTATTAGATTCTAAAATATTAATAGTGCTTGTAACATTTTAAAGATTAACTTAGTTCAGCTAATAGCACACTTCATTTAATGTTTTTTTTAATCTTGAGTGCCTTAAATCCTGTTTTGAACAAGCTTAATATAATTTGATAAAGGGATAAAGAAATTTATGACAGCAATGATTATTATAAATTTGGAATGGTTACTGGTTTCTATCATCAATACAGTAAATATAAAACTGTATTAGTTATTTTATATTTAATTGTATCACATGAAGGATTTTATAGGCCAGTCCTTCTGAGATTAAATTTTAATCTCTAGCAATAGGGAGTATTTTTTTTCTTAAAGATCATAATATCTTCACATCTTCCTGCAATTTTCAAAATGACTTATCCCCAACTGAATCCACAGGGCTATATTGACAGCTATATCATTTCTGATGCATGTCCATATTCACATGTGTGTTACCAACACCTTTGACCATTAACATACTAAGTGTTAGATATACATCATTTGGTTAATTAAAAATCATTATTTCACTCCACCTAGAGGCTACTATTAACTTGTTCATCATATTTTCATTAAGTGTAAGTTGCTTGTATATTAATGATAATTTCTATTGTTATTACCAAAATATTGTCTAGCCAATTAGTAGACACTGGAAGATGGTGCTGGGGTGGGGAGGGAGTGAAAGAAAATTTCTTTTACATGTAATAGTGTTAAATTGTAGCCAATGCCTTCTTTCTCATTAAAAGTTTAAAGGCTTAAACAGAAAGACATTGTGCTGATTAATACTTTAGGACGGTTATGTGAACAGCTGCCAACTTTCCCCCAGGATATAATCTAGAGGTAATGTTTCACTGCAAAGTGATTGCAGCTGGATTTGTCATTATGATGAAAGCCTTTGGTTCAAACCCTGAACCAAAAAGGGTCCCTCCAAGTGTTAGACTTGCCCTGCTCCAGTCTACAGAAGTACATTTTTAATTTTCACTTCCTCTTTGAGTTTTATTTTCATTTCCTTTAAGGTAATGTGGCAGTTATCTTAACAAACATTTTTCATCTTCTGACCTGTGACATAAATTTACCTTTTAACTGCTCTTTCTAGCATTGTTTTAGTTCTTTAAACCTGCATGGCTGATTCTAATCTTATTTTGGCCTTGATTGCTTGCTCTCCTATACTTGCCTTATAGTATCACTTATTTGTTCATGTTAAATACTGAATTGCAAATAATTTAAAATTAATGTCATATTTTTGGTGGATAAAATGAGCATTATTTATCCCTGTCTTTGTTATGAACATTATTGAAAATATATACTATTCTCTATGTAGAAAATCATTCTCATTATTTCATACTAGAGGCCTGGGGCATGAAATTCGTGCACTCGGGGGGAGGGTGGTATCTCAGCACGACCTGTGCCCTCTTTCAGTCCAGGAGCCCTCAGGGGATGTCCGACTGCCAGCTTAGGCCCACTGCTTGCAGGACATCTTTAGCACTACTGTGGAGGCAGGAGAGGCTCCCTCCACCACCGCCGCTGCTCTGGCCAGCCGTGAGCTCAGGTCAGGGCTTCTGGCTGAGTGGTGCTCCCCCTGTGGGAGCACACTGACCACCAGGAGGCAGCTCCTGTGTTGAGCATCTGCCCCCCTGGTGGTCACTGTGTGTCATAGTGACCGGTCGTTCGGCCATTCAGTCAATTTGCATATTAGCCTTTTATGCCTGCAGGATCAGGCCAAAACCAGCTCTCCAACATCCCCCGAGGGGTCCTGGATTGCGAGAGGGTGCAGGCCAGGCCAAGGGACCCCATGGGTGCATGATTGGAGCCGGGGAGGGACGCAGGAGGTTGGCCAGCCAGGGAGGGACCGTGGGAGGGCTCCAGGGCATGTTTGGCCCGTCTTGCTCAGTCCTGATCGTCCAGACCCCAGCAGCAAGCTAACCTACTGGTCGGAGCATCTGCCCCCTATTGGTCAGTGCACGTCATAGCGACTGGTCAACCGGTTGACTGTCTGCCCCATGGTGGTCAGTGCATGTCATAGTGAGCAGTTGAGCGTCCTTAGCATATCATTAGCATATTACGCTTTGATTGGTTGAACGGATGATTGGACAATCGGACACTTAGCATATTAGGCTTTTATTATATAGGATATGGATAAGAGTTTCTTATCCACTCACATATTAAATAGACTCAGTTTGGGCTTTTTTAGGAATGTTAATTTGGTATTTTCTCTTTCTTCTAGTCAAAGTGGAAAAAAGCCCACCTGTGAAGGGCTCCCTCTCTGGAAAAGTCAACCTACCTTGTCATTTCTCAACCATGCCTACCTTACCACCCAGTTATAACACCAGTGAATTTCTCCGAATCAAATGGTCTAAGATTGAATTGGACAAGAGTGGAAAGGATTTAAAGGAGACTACTGTTCTTGTGGCTCAAGATGGGAATATCAAGATTGGCCAGGACTACAAGGGGAGAGTGTCTGTGCCTACACATCCCGAGGACGTGGGTGATGCCTCACTCACCATGGTCAAACTGCTTGCCAGTGACGCGGGCCTCTACCGCTGCGATGTCATGTATGGGATTGAAGACACACAGGAGGCAGTGTCACTGACCGTGGACGGTAAGGCTTTTGGAATCTATAAGTAGGTAGTAAAACATGATACCTGGTTCAGAAGTGTTGTGGAACACTAACTCAACAGTAACTCTTGTTTGGGGTTTGGACAAGTGGAAAAACCATCAGTCATCCCAACAGTCCATGTCTTTCACCAAAAATGAACTGTTATTTATTGGGGGTAGGGGAGCCAGGGAGGTGACTTTTTGCACAGCAACTTCAATGATTCAATGTAGTCTGTAAATAATGTACAATGATTCATTATACTCTGGAAATAATGAATATGAAAACATGGTGTATAGTTCAAGATCATTACTTTGTTTTTGAGACCTATCAATGATAGCTTTTTAAGACTGTACACGCTAATTTATTTTGTTTTAATTTTACATGTGTGTGTATGCACATATACATATACACACATATGCATATACACATATCCATATATATACACACACGATAAAATCCCCTTTCCTTTTTTTTTCTCACGCTCCTAACATGATTTAAAATCTTTGAGTTCACCTATAAGAAATATAAATTTTATCTTAATTTACATTGAAGATAGAAGTCACTTAATAAGTACCATGGTACATATCACAGTGCCTTAAAAGCCAGGACTCAATAAATATTTGAATTGGATCAAAACAAGAACTCAATGAATTTTTTTAAGGTTAATACACTAGTTAGCCATTAAGTCCTGCGATGAAACATTTGGGGTTTAGCCTTCTTTCAGTAGTGGTTTATATGTCATTTGAATTTAAGTTAGGAGACAAGGCAAAGAAAAATTGCTTTAATTGGGTACACTCATAATGCCATAGCTCTTGGAAGAAGAATATTTTGGCAAGTTACTAAGCAAAATTCTCGAACCCAGACATGATGGAACATAGTTTTCTTCCAACCTTCCATTTCCCTATATTTACCTTTCAGAAATATATACAAAGGGCTTTATTAAAACTCTTTCTTGTGTAGCCAAAAGGAAATACTTTAAATTTCAGATGCAACAAGTTAATTTTCTGGACATCCTTTTACAATCAGATTCTATAGCTCTCTCCCATAAATCTATTTTTATGTTAACCAGGCATAGACTAAATACTGTGGACTTGCCCATCTTTTAAGCTTTTTATCATTTATTTTAGTTAGCATAGAATTGTTTTGTTCTATTACTGTTTCTCTAGATAGATGGGTAATAGTGTAAGATGCACGCTATATATAAATTTATACAATAATGTATATAAATATATACTATATAAATATAAATATATTAAATATACATATATTGAAAATCCACAAAGGAGTTTAACAACTTCTTACGATTTTCATCATTAAAGAATTAGCAATGGATTTGCCCCTTGCCCTTCTGAAACAATGAAAATCCTCTGCTTAATCTCCTTAGCCCCATGAGATTTTCAAATTATCCCAACAATTGCAGATACTTGTACAGGCTGATATTCCCTGCCTTGGTCATGGAGGCCCCTTTGTGCCCCCTTACTGCCAATCGTCAGTGCACACGGAAGATTTTTAATTAGCAAGAAGACTATTTGAAGCGTCCATCAACATAAGACTAATCCAAAACTGTTCAAATTCTTGCTTAAGCCTTAGGGATTATTATAAACTATGTCTCATACTTCCCCAATGCCACCATATATACTTCTTGGCAATTTCAGAGTAGTTCTATAAAGGTACAAATTTTCTGAAAGGCATTTGATGACTTTTTTTTACAATATTAGAAATGGAAAAACAAATCTTAGATGTCAGTGCATCTACGCAGGTCTTTTTGTGTTGGTCCTGATCCGATGTCCTTATCTATGACATGGCTAGTCTGTTGCCCCATAGTTACTTTTTTGGCACATGCCTCAGAGAGAGAATCTAAGGATGAGCATATGGAAGATTCTTATAAATAGAAGTCAGAATGGGAACAATAGACTCTTGTCAACCCCAGTAAACTACTAGGAATAAAAGGAGAGTGGAAGATAGTTCAGAAACCAAAATTCATTCTGTGATGTGACTCAATAAAATCTCATCCATGAGACCCAGCTGCCCCAATTTCTATTTTTCAGTGACTTCTCAGGCACATTAGCTTGAGTCACTTTGCAGACTTATAGAAATAAGTCACCATATTTACTCCAGTTAAAAATGGAGATGCTCACCCGGCTAGCATAGCTCAGTGGTTAAGCATTGACCTATGAACCAGGAGGTCAAGTTCGATTCCCTGTCATGGCACATGCCCTGGTTGTGGGCTTGACCCCCAGTGTGTGGCATGCAGGAGGCAGCCGGTCAATGATTCTCTCTCATCATTGATGTTTCTCTCTCTCTCTCCCTCTCCATTCCTCTCTAAAAATCAATGAAAACATATTTTTAAAATATGGAGATGTGCCCTAACCGGCTTGGCTCAGTGGATAGAGTGTCGGCCTGCAGACTCAAGGGTCCCAGGTTCGATTCTGGTCAAGGGCATGTACCTTTGTTGAGGGCACATACCCAGTGGGGAGTGTGCAGGAGGCAGCTGATCGATGTTTCTCTCTCATTTATGTTTCTAACTCTCTATCCCTCTCCCTTTCTCTCTGTAAAAAATCAATAAAATATATTTAAAAAAATAAAAAAAAAATGGAAATGCTCTTGCTGAAGTGGGAGGAGAGGACTCACAGCTCCACCCTCTTTCCTCAGCCCTCTTTCCTCAGCAAGAACTACTAGTTTATGCAGCTCCTAAACTACAACAAAATGGAATTTGAGGCAAGTACCAGGATTCCTGACTTCTACCCATGGAATTGGGAGAACTTTATTTCAGGACTTCTTTGGGATAAAAGTCCTACATTTTATTTGTAATAGGGGAGACCCTAAATTATGCTAGTCAGTTAGTGAACATGATACACATTTGAATAGTACTTAGTAGCCTATCCAACATTTTAAATTCTTTACCTAAGTTGAATGTCTTATCAGTCAAATAACATAAGCAATATTAATTACGCTTTAGGGAAGGAAATTGAGGCTCAGTATATGATTAGAGACTTGTATATGATCAAGGAGCTAATTAGGAATTAAAACAAGACTTCTCACTTATACATAGTGCGATATCTTTTCCATCTTAACATATTGTCTCTGGAAGTAATATCTCATGTTGTATGTCTAGGGTGTTTATGAAGTGATGTTATTGAATGTACCATGTATGTGTGTTTTTTGTTTGTTTTTTGAGTTGGCCCTGGGAAAAGTCATGAAGTAGAAACTGGTCTTGTGACCCCCTTAACTCTTTGTATCTCTTTTTAAAATATATATATATTTTATTGATTTTTTACAGAGAGGAAGGGAGAGGGATAGAGAGGTAGAAACATCAATGAGAGAGAAACATTGATCAGCTGCCTCCTCCACACCTCCTACTGGGGATGTGCCCGCAACCAAGGTACATGCCCTTGACCGGAATCGAACCTGGGACCTTTCAGTCCGCAGGCCGATGCTCTATCCCCTGAGCCAAACCGGTTAGGGCACTCTTTGTATCTCTTGCAATACCTACTCCCTTTAGTTGTCCAGTGTTCCCATGATAGCCTAAATACTACATGCATTAAGTCAACTATGCACCTCTTGGGATTTAGTGGCTTAAATCTTAGATTGTTTATGTGTGAACAGAGAATTTGTGGCTAGGAAACTTTCTAATGGAACAAAGTGGGACACCTAGGTGAACGGCATTTCTGGGGCTCCTCATAGCACCATAATTTTGCATAATGCTATATAAAGTAAAAATAAAGAATTATCATGATGTTATTACCATGTTAGCAATTAATCCGATATACTGCTCCAGTGAGAAACTTTGCACATTGTTGTGGGAGATTTGTACATGCCAGTAATTGTTTGCTGCTATCTTTGCAGGGGTTGTATTTCACTACAGGGCAGCAACCAGCAGGTACACTCTGAATTTTGAGAATGCACAGAAAGCTTGTTTGGATGTTGGGGCAGTCATAGCAAGTCCAGAGCAGCTCAATGCTGCCTATGAAGATGGATTTGAGCAGTGTGATGCAGGCTGGCTGTCTGATCAGACCGTTAGGTAAGATGTCTGGGGGCCACAGTTTTTAACTCATCAATTTGGGAGTGAGAATAGAGTACTAATTATTAGTCCTTTCTTTCCCAAGATATCCCATCCGGACTCCTCGAGAAGGCTGTTATGGAGATATGATGGGGAAGGAGGGTGTCAGGACCTATGGATTCCGTTCTCCTCATGAAACTTATGACGTGTATTGCTACGTGGACCATCTGGATGGTAAGATGTTTACATTTCTCTAGTGTCCTTTGAACTAAGAGAATTGAGGAAAGACAGGGAGCATGTTGGAATAAAAGAAGTCTTCACGCTTGTTTAAATCCCAAACAGCAACATTGAGTTTAAATGACCATATGATTCTGTGGTGAAATAAGCTTAAAGTGGAAAGAGAAGGAGGAGTGAGTAAATGGTTATGCAGCTTAGAAATGTCTTTAGTTAATAGCAGGTTTTCTTTCAGTCATGCTGCTGTTGGACTATTTCCAATACACTTTCAGAGTATTAAGAATAGAAAGCTGTAAGGGTGGTACCTATTTTTGTGAGAACTTCAGGTAAAATCCTGTGATGACAAATCATGGTGAATCCAAGTGCTGATAAACACCCTAGAGCACAACTAAACAACCTTAGCTAGCCCAGGAGGGTGGTCATGTTACACTTCTGTTTATTTTGCTACCCAGATATTCAGAGCAATCATTCATTCATTTGGCCAATCAACATATTAAAAAAGCCACCTACTTTGTGATAGGTACTCTACTAGTTGTTAGGGATGTGAAGCCAGGTAAGTTATAAGCCTTGCTTTAAAGATGCTTAGTCTGACTGATTTTAGATGATCACATCTCACTTAGCATGAGTTAGAGCTTCCTAAAGACAAGGGCAAGTTCAATAGTGGCAACATTATCTGAGGGGTGCAATGAAGTTTTATTATTAAACATATGGAATACAAGTTTCTGTGACTTTAGAAATGGAGTTTCATTTATCAACAGATATCTTAGAAGCCCAAATACATAAATAGAAGTATTGAATTGAGTTGTACATTTAATTTTGGCTGGGTACACATAAAAACAATAATCTCTTAGTTCTTATCTGTAAAATTAGGAGATTGGACTAGGCAACTGACACGGTCTCTTCCAATATTATAATTCTATGATTTTATGAATTGAATAAACAACCTCAGAGACTGAGAGCTAGAAAAGAAGCAGCTTATATTTTCCTGATGCCCTGACTAATTTTGAATCAGAGGGGCTGCCTACAAGAAGGCTTTTGAAGTGTGTTTCCCTAGCATCTTAACATTCTTATTGTAACTCTCATTTCAGACTGGTAATGTATTTTCTAAACCAGAACTTCAGATACTAGCAATTCCCTTTTTGTGTAGGGACAAAGGGGAAAAAATACATGTAAAGTCCAAACTATGACATAGTTTTTTTTTCTTCCTTTACTTTAAGTTTCATTTAATAGGAGAGAGTTGGTAGGAGAATCTAGTTCTAGGAAATGAATTTGGCTATTGCTATTTCAGTAAGATGGATATTTGTATCGAAATTCAGTAATGTGGAATTTTTAAATCACTGTTGTTTTAATTTAGAATAGTATCTACCAGAGTGATAATTATAAAAATTTCTGGAATTCTGATAAAACTAGAACTGAATCAAAGGTAGTTTTGGAAAAGTATACATAAGTTCTAATGACCTAAAACAGCTTTACCAAACATCATTGAAGTGGTGGCTTTCAGGAACAAATCCATGGCCTGATCCAAATATGAATAATCATCACAAGCCTGGCTGGCCTGGCTCCATGGTTGAGCATTGGCCTATGAACCCGGAGGTCACAGTTCCATTCCAGGTCTGAGCACATGCCCAAGTTGCGGGCTCAATCCCCGGGGGCAGGGGCGTGCAGGAGGCAGCCAATTAATGATTCTCTCTCATTGATGTTTCTCTCTCTCTCTTTCTCCCTTCCTCTCTGAAATAAATAAAAATATATTTAAAAACATTATCACAAGCCAGCCTCCTTGATGGAAACAGGCTTATGTACTCACAGTGCTACCGGATGGATTGCCTAAGGGCCCCTCTGTGTGTCTGTTCTTCGGTCTTATCCTGATGGAACAACCGAAACCCCACTCTCTAAGGCTACAGACTCCTTACATTTTTTCCAAGACCAGAGGACTTCCTGTTTCTCCAGGAGTCCTAGAAATTCCATGCCCTCTACAAATATACTGTTTGAGGTACTTTTGAGCCATCCTGAACCATTGGGAGCTGGCTTCCCCATTGTCTGCTCAGATATTGCAATTAGTGTGTGAGGAGAACTGGGCTCTGTGGGAAGAGTAGCTCTGAGAGTGTGCATATACACTGCAAACAGAAGGATTTACTAGTCTACAGGAGTCCTTTTCCACCTCCATAAACAGCACTTCGAAGGCAACTGTTATTTGTAAAACCAGTCTATGCCCCAATGTAACCCAGCTGTATTTTATACAGTTACTTGGGACAGATGTTCCACATATTTGATGACTGAAAATTTATATGTGCAATATAGCATACATTTAGTTTAGGTATTTATATCAAAGCAACGGAATTTGAACCTTTTTGTTTTAGCCCACAAAAGTTGGAAGAGAAAGATAAAAGAATCAGTATAATTACTAATTCTAGCACTGACTGAAGTTTGTACCAGCAGAATGACCAAGTTTTTATTTGTTTTGTAGAAGGAACTCAACAAAGTTGGGAGATATTCAGCATGTTTACAATGACATTGTGCTGGAAATTTTTTTCATCCTTGTTTTCTGTCCCTTGGAATAATTAGCAAATTTTGGGTCACTGGGCTTGTCTCTCTTAACTTGAAATTGGACTGGTGGTGAGGGGTGGAGTGGGGAGGTTAATGAGTGACTTGCAAGATCATTCTTGTAATGCCTGTCTCCTTCCTTTACTGAAGTGTGTGTGTCTTCCCTCTGAAGTAAAGACCACTGGCTAAATTGTGAATTGATAAACATTCTTGTGAAAAATTAACAATATAAAATTATATCTGGTATTTCAGTGCCATATTGGTATAAGATTATTTGACGTAAGCCAAAATTCTTCCTAAGATATATTAATTGCTATGTTCATGGGTATTATTATTCCCACCTATATTTTGTTATATTTTGACAGCCAGGTGTGAGTGAGAGAGGTGGTGAGGGCAGTAAAGATGAGAGATATTGATGTATTCAGAATGTATGTCATGGAACATGGACACAGTTATGAACAAGGTGCAATTATTTCAAATTGGAAGATATATTATTCCAGATGGTCTAATGAAAAATCCAGTGAAGTATAAAATGAAATCTAGTTCAAAAAGAAAATTAATTTTGTTTTAATGTAGTTATTTATCATCAAAGATATTTAGTTGACAGGATGTCAACCTTCTGTTTTTTTTTCTTATTTCTTGTTTTATAATACCATATTCATCCTGACATGTATTTCTTTATAAAAGAGAAAAGTGAATCTGGTTCTTACTCAGGTGGTGATTGTAACACAGTTTTGCATATGAGTACAATATCCTTTACAGACTCTGTGCTTGCTCCTTCCCGCACCTCTGCTTTGGTCCTCAGAGAACACATGCCCCTGGGCTTCCCAACATTCTGCTTGTCCCTGTGCCTGTAAACACTGGTTCCAAGAGCCCATCCTTGGCTCTCCCAGCTCACACGGAGATTTCCTGGCTCGGAACTCCCACTTTTCTTAGACCTAGTTCCACGTATTTTTGGTCTTTAATTATCCCCTAATTGCTTCATAGTCATCAGATACAAAATATTACCTACTAGTTTTATTTCTGTAAAACTTCTGTAAACTCCTGGCCAGAAACGTCCTCTATAACTTTCAACCACATTGAAGGACCTATTCCAGTAATAGATACATAATAATTACTCAAGAAATACTTGGTGGTAATTGCGGTATTTCCCCAAACTGTCTTTTTTGAGAAAGCCTCCACTACCCTTCCATTTCTTTAATATCTCGAAAAAATGCCAAGCTTTGTTCACCAAATTTACTAAGGATTTTTTTCACTTTTATTGTATCACCATGATACTAATTTTTCTCTTTAAATATCTCCTCTCACTCTTTTCTGTGATGTTTCAGAAAGAATTCCTTCCTAGAGATACTCTTTCCTCCTTTCCAGCCTCTCACAATAATTTCCCTTTCTTGCGCTGTCCTCTCTGGGATTGGTTCCTTTGTACCTACTCACAAATTACGGGTTAATTTTTCAACTTCTTCCTCGTCTCAAAATCCACAATAGCTCTGTCTCCTCCATGACTTGTCTAATGCTTCCATTTCATCCACATGTCTGACCTGGAATAAAATATAACCTTTTTGTTTTGTTATTGTATGAGCTCGAGTAGATGTGGAAAGCAAAACTTTAGGTAAAGGCCTGAATGTCCTTGAATAGGTCTCAGAGCAGGGCTTAGTTCTGGCCTTTTTGGAACCTTTAATTGGACTAAAATTAGATATCAAATCTGGAAATTATGTGGTTTCCTGCCTGTAGATTCTCAGATTGACTTTTGATTTTAGTAGAATTTGTAGCATGCAATCTACAGAATATTGCACTGATGGGAGTTATTTAAGAATAAGTAATACTGGGCTTATTAAGTTGAAGAGCCCTAAGTTAGCTGGAAGAGCTTCCTGCGCACCGTGGGTCAGCAGATGATTCAAACATTGATTCTGGATTACAGAACCGCTCCACATTGATTGAGGTTGGTACTAGAAGATGCTGCAAACGTTCTAGCTACTCTGTAGACCTCACAGAATCATAGATCACAGCTAGGGCTATGCTTCTTAAATAGACTTTGGAGACCAACATAACTTGTTAGGGTTTGAAACTGAACTGTGCGTTGTTTCTGTTAAGTGTTTGGTCTAGCAAAGAGCCACTGATGAAGGCAAGCAGGCAGGGCACCCTAAAGCACCTCTGGTAGATGACATCCTCATTCAGTACAGCTACTTCAATAGATTGACTGTGAGGTAGCCATAGGTAGAGCAAGGAAGGAAACTACTTATTATATGGCTGCTTGTCAGGCATTCTTTAAAAACCCCCTTCTTTTTGAAAATAGGGAAACTGAGGCACCGGAGAGGTTAGGTGATTGGATGTGCCCCTTTTTCTGTTCCACTGCAGTGAACTCTCAGGGCCACCAAAGCTTCCCCGGCAGAGCAGCAGGCAGCCTTACAAACCAGGAAAATCACAGTGCTCCACGGCTCCCCCAGAGCTCTGACTTATCAGATGGAACTATGCGAATTCTTTTTTGAGTAATGATTGCCTTACTGATTTGACTACAATAATTGGAATTGCTGGTTAAATGTAACTCTCTTTTTAACTGTTTGAGGAACTGCTAGACTGTTGTCCAATGTGGCTACACCACTGTAATTGTTCACCAGCAGTATTTTGGGGTCCTGCTTGTTTCATGTTCTTGCCAACACTTGTTTTTATCTGACTTTTTTTTTAAATCATAGACATCCTAATGGGTATGCAATAATATATGCAATAATACCTGATTGTGGTTTCAATTTGTATTTCCCTGTTTGCTAATGATTTGAGCAATTTTTTATGTGCTCTTTGGCTATTTATATATTTTCTCAGAGAAATGTCTTTTTGGAATGTTTGCCCATTTTTAATTGGGTTATTTGCCCTTTTGTTATTGAGTTTTAAGAGTTCTGTATATACTACAGATTCAAGTGCCTTTTCAGATACTGTATATTATTTACAAATATTTTCTCCCATTCTGTGAATTGTATTTTTGCTTTCTCAATAGGCCCTTTGAAACACAAAAAATTCTAATTTGGATGAAATCCAGTTTATAAAATGTTTCTTTGTGCTTTTGGTGTCATATCTAAGAAATCATCAAATCCCCAGTCATGAAGACTTACTTTTGTATTTTCTTCTAAAGTTTCATGACATTTAAGTTTTACTTTTATTTTAATCTACTTTGAGTTAATTTTTATACATGGTGTGAGGTAAAAGTTCAAATTCATTCTTTTGCATGTATATATCTACTTCTCCCAACACCATCTGTTGAAAAGATTATTTATTTCCCATTTAATGGCCACCCCCTTGAAAATCAATTGATCATAGATATATTGTTTTATTTCTGAACTCTCCATTCCATTCCATTGATCTCTATGTCAGTACCACATTGTCTTGATTACTATTGCTTTGTAGTACATTTTGAAATTGAAAAATGTGAGACTACCAATTGTGTTCTTTTCTTTTCAAAATTGTTTTAGCTATTCCTGGTCCCTTGAGTTCCCATATTAATTTTAGAATTAGCTTGTCGATTTCTACAAAGAAGCCAGCTGCGATTCTAATAGGGATTGTATTGAATTTCTAGGTCCATTTGAGATGTATCGCTATCTCACCAATATTAATTCTTTAGATCCATGAACATGAGATGTTTTTCTATTTTTATTAGATCTTCTTTAATTTATTTCAATGATGTTTTTAGCTTTCAGAGTATAAGTTTTGTAGTATTTTTATTAAATTTAGTCCTAAAAATTTTAGCTTTTTGATGCAAATGTAAATGAGTTTTTCTTTATTTCTTTTTCTGTTTGTTGCAAGTGTAGGAATACAATTGATTTTTATGTATTGATATTGTATCTTGCAACCTTGCTGAATTTATTAGTTCTAATAGTTCTTTAATGGAATCCTTAGAACTTTCTACAATAATTTTTTTCCATTTTATAATGTTACATTTAAAAAAGTATAAATGCTTGACATAAACTCCTTGAAGCATATGAGTCATTTGCTTTAAGGTTTTGATGTCAAGGTCTCCTGGAGTTCTGAATTCAAAGAGCTTCTTTGGAAATACAGTGGCTATTTACCTCTCAACTGTAACTTTAAAAAACACACATAACACACACAAAAACAACACACTAGGCTGATCCTCCTGTGCTGTCCTGCAGCCATACTGTGCCTGTCAGACCAAATAACACATTCAATCTCTTATATATTTTGACGACTCAGACACCCAGAAATTTTTTAGAACTTCTTTCTCACTTTAATTAAAATCTTACTGCTCTGTCAATGGGAAAGAATGAGATAACATCCTGAAAACCATACAAATACAGGTATGTTTAAATTTTACTGGGGCTTTCCCGTGTCTTTCAGCCCTTCAAATTGATGCACATGAGCTCTTGTGTAGTAGCACATGGACAAATACATGAATCCCTTTCCCCATGAATGTTATCTGATGTAGATAATGTTAACTGGCGATCAAAGTTGACTAATGACAATTCTCCAATAATTAATTAGAGGTTACAAATTTCAGAACTCAAAGTCTACACTTTCAGCCACATTAAGCTTCTACTTCAGCCTAAGGCGAGGAGAAGGTGGATAGGTGCTGGCCTGGCTGTCCAGTCTCATTGCTCCTCAAACCAGAGACATCACCAGCCCAACACCAGAAAGGGAGGGAACCTGGAGGTTTTCTTGTGACTGTTAACAGAAGGTTGGTGTTCTCTGTGAAGGTAGAAGATCAAATCTGAGGGGCATTGACATGCTCTCGAGTCATCTACAAATATTGGCCCTTGAAAGCGTGTGTGTTAGGTGTTCACCAAACATGTACAGCGGATGGGTTTCATGATCCAGAGGATAATGAGCATTAGCGTTCATTGCTTTGATCTGTGTATGTCGACTCAGGCAAAAACGAGACAGAGAGAGAGAAAGAGGAAGAAAAGAAAAGGAAACCTCCTTTGAAAAAACTTAAAAGTCCAAAACTTCAAAGCAAATAATAATTATGTTGAATTGTTTTTATCACCACGGTACTTGCCATATACTGTAAGTGGTTTTACTGCATGGCATTTAGAAGCTCATTACATGTGACTACTTGCAGCTCACCCCATATATCCACTTTTGCACACATTTATTAAATTATATACCCTTTTGATCCAAATAGCAAGGAAATGTACAAATCTGGAACTTCCTTATATTGGAAAAAAAAAATCAGGGATTCCTGTTCTCAGATGGACAAAGGGAATCATGATTAGTTTATAAGAACTAATTTTCAGACCAGATAGTTCAGGAAAGATGGCTATGAGCCCAGATAAACAGAAGAAGCATAAACATTTATCACACTACCCAGCAAATATATCCAGCTGGGAAACTGGTGAGGTCTCAGCTTAGACTGCCATAGAAAGCAGCCTATCAGCTTCAGTCTAGGGAAGAATTGAGTATTATCTGTGATCTGCTGATGCCAACTTCCCTTTTCACCTTAGTGACCACAAGGAATTGTCAGCAGGAGAGAGAGAGAGCCTATCCCACCTTTGCTATAGCCTGGCTTGTTAATCTTTCTGAGTTACTCCTGGCTATAAACTCTAACTTTTGAACAGTGTGTGTCATTTTTTATGTTTTGATTTGTTTTTATCATTGCTTGCCCTTTCAGTAGGTGTAATTTTTGAGTTAGCCAGGTAACAGCTTTTCATTTAGCAATCAGAAGTGATGAAAAAGAATATGCATGGTCAAATTTCTCGGGGGTCTTAGAGCAGTTAATTGTCAAATTAAAGTGTGTCTTTTTTTCTTAATAATGCTGATGATGTTAATTCCTATGATTAAGATGAATTGAGTTTGTGGAGTGTCAACCGATATTAAAGTCTCACCAGCAATGTCTTCCAGTTTCTTCCAGGACATCCCTGGGCAGTTGAAATATCAGGAATAATTCAGAGTCACAGTATTTAGTTGGAAAATTTGGAAAAGTATGCATTAAGAATACTGCATATATGTTTGATATGAAATATGCAAATTTGTCTGTGTGTGAAAGCTTCTGTTCTACATTATATTTTATGTATTTTAATATGAATGCATACGTATACACCTGGATGAATTCTTACTTATAAAAAGATATTTTGTGTATTTCTTTTCTGACATTTTATTTGCTCTCTGTATCCAGAGAAAAATGGAATATTGTCTCATAGGTAGGTAACATTTAGAGACATGTTCCACATCTGTACTCTAGTTACAGATTTCATAAAAGTGTCCTGTAGGTGCAGCTGCTTTGACAAGGGCACTTCTGGAACTTAATGGTGGGTTCAGCTTATAAAAGTGTTGCTTGCCTTCCAGAAAGGCAATTGTCTAGTAAATCCAAAATAACATGAAATTGTTTCGTTACAAGTATTCAGGTGTAGACACAGAACACAGCCTTGTCCTGTGCTAATAAAGTAGGATTTTCTCTCACAGAAAGTTCCCCCTTCTCGCCTCTGCAGGTGGTACTGGGATAAAAACTCAGAGGGAACTTTTATTGCTTACATCAGAGGCAAAAAGGTGCCTTTAAGATGCCCTTAGGGTAGGAACTTACACAACATGGCCAATTAAGTCATGTTGGAGAGAAACTAAGCAAAGGTGGTGAGTTGCTTTGCTTGCTTCTCAGATGTTGGCTTTCTCTTTCTCTTTTATTCATTGGTTCCTGAATTGGCTGTGCCTCTGGACCTTAGATTTTTATTTCTTGGTGCATCCTCTTGTGATCATTCATTTTTGGACCAAGACTGGAGTTACTTTATTGTTATGGACCCAGATTTAATATCTGTCTAATTTCATTCCACTGGGCTGTAGTTTAGAACATATAATTTGATCTGTAGATAATTCCTGACTATAGACTTAAACACTGCAAGTAGATCAATAAAATTTTTGAAAATCTTAATATTTTGACTGCTTTCTCAGTATAAAAGCAGTCAATATTTAGCCCATGACCTGCATTTTTCTGTGAGATTTGGTATGGAAAGATGTGCCAATGGTTTATTATAGAGGAGAAAGTCTAATGCTTTTATTGGCTGTATCTTGTTTTAGTTTTTACAAAAATATCTTCTTTTTAGGAAATGAGCTTCTGTGTTTGGCTTTAAAACTGTCTTAGAGGCTTCATCACCACTCTGCCCCAGTGCCCCACCCCCTGCTTTGCTCACTTGCAGTCTTTGAAGCAACCCTGGGTGGCAATGGACTTAAAATGCCCTTTGCTTTGTACTCCCTTTAGTTTTTTGGCTCCTGCTTTCATTCTGTGTGGTTACCTGATCCACTTACTCTG
>NW_005871048.1:33431523-33456471 GCF_000147115.1 Myotis lucifugus | reverse complement strand
ACACATATGTCTTCTAGGAGCAATGTTTTCAAACTACTTCATGAGACAGATCCATGGACTATGAAGTAGTATTCTGTGAAAAAAAGAATTATATGGTCAATGGTATGGGTCTCCCAATAAATACTGTAACATTAAATGCTCTGAGAAGTTTTGCAGAAATGAAACCTGTCAAATGACTTGTATTTGTTTTTCTAAATGCAATTGTGCATGGAACTCTTCTCTCTGGAATACCTAGTCACATCTCAAAGCTCACCAGTTTTCTGTGGAAGACATTTTTGGAAGTTATGTTCTTAGAATTTAAACTGTAAGTTAACAATATTCCTGATCCACATCTTCAACAACAAGTTTTTGATAGATTAATTCTGATTTAAACAGCGGGTCATCTACATTTGTATTATGTTAGATAAAAGTCATACAATCTCAAAGGATTATCTAATTAAATCCAGGCATCTAATGAATAAGAAAACACACACACAAAAAAACTTGACAGAAAGTTATAGATGCCTTAGAAATCCAGAACTCTTAGTAATATAAATTAGTTCAGTTACTGCTATCTGTTCATTACCCATTGATTTACCTTTGTGTGTGTGTGTGTGTGTGTGTGTGTGTGTGTGGTGGGTGGGTTGGGTTTTAGAATGAAACTGATGCCAGGAGAGTCTGGCATATTTTAGAAAAGTACAAAATGTCCTGGCCTTAATAGTTTGGGCACTTGACTTATCACTTTGCATATGGATTCACTGTTAATCATAGGAGTATCAATATATAGTAAGTTAATTCTATAATGTGGATGCCTCACTATATTATTGGTTTTTTTGAACTGGGCAAGGTAAAGTTTATGTTAAGCAATTATGATTTAGGAGTCTTAGATATTTATTTTTTTTGGAGTTGAGTTAAAGAAAATGTTTCTTTTTCTTTTGAAATAAAACAATAATTATGGCATATAGTAATTCTCACCTTAAAGTAAACTCAATGTCAGTTAAATCTTCCTCTTTTTTTTTTGTTTGAGATACATGAAACCCACTGGTGATGTATCTTTCAATATATATTTTTAAAATTTCATTTTTCTTGTTTGAAAAATTCCTACATATAAATAAAAAGAAAAATAGGTGGCCTTAGGGAATAACAGAATTTAATCAAATAAATAAAATTTTTAGTTTATGGGTATTGGATAGGTAGATGGAAATTGTATCCTCCAAAAAAATGAATTATATAATTACTATTTTGACATAAAATCAGATTTAACAAGAGTTTCTATATAGCTTCATAAGTAGATTTTTATGATTTAATAATAATAAGAGAATTCTATTTTTAACCTGCCATCACCTTCTGAAATCTTTCTTTCCTTTAATACCCCAAACACGTATGCTGTTTGAGACAGGGAAACCAGTTACCCGTGAAATCATGCCGTCATTTTTCTTCATTAGCCCTTTGGTCTGGCCGCATTTGGAGAAGTTGATTTCCCCTAACAGATCGACTAACATAGCTGTTTGGAGAAGCAGTTTTTCTCAATTAATTATATTTCGTTGCCCTGCTCTGGTTGGCTGATCATTCCTGTTACCTAAGAGGAACAGTAGTTTCACCTCAGAGTAGAAGCACCTCGCACTGCAGGAAACTAAGGCAACACAAACGATATGCCAGCTGTAATAACAAACGCAAGTGTTCCACCTCGGAGGGGAGGGAAGCGGGTTGGCGTGCTGCCCTCTTTCACACTTGCATTCCTTTCAGGCTTACTGCAAGTGCAAGGGGAGTGAATGAGGCTGCTCCAGGCAGCTCAGACCAGCCTCGCCGGCTGCCTTTTTCCCCCTGTAGCTTTGAGCCAAACCCATAGGTGAGATCAATCACCTGTCCAGACAGGAGCTCCCCACAGCCCCACCGCAGGATTAGCGTCAGTTAATGTGCTGCCTGGGAAGGAGGGGAGAAAAAGAGCACCTTGTTCCTTAACAAGAACTTGAAATGGCACTTATTTTAACAAAGATGACGGAATGCATACTCTGTGACTGGTATTGTGACCCTTATGCTTTTAAAACTTACTAGGGAGAGTGACATTGAAGGAAGGCAGGAGGAACTTATATTCTTATAGTGCATTTTTATTTATTGATTGATACAATATATTTTTATTGGTTTCAGAGAGGAAGGGAGAGGGAGAGAGAGGTAGAAACATCAATGATGAGAGAGAATCATTGGTTGGCTGCCTCCTCCCCCCTTTATCCCCACCCCCACCCCCCTGATTGAGACCACAACCCGGCATATGCCCTGACCAGGAATTGAACTGTGACCTCCTGGTTCATAGGTCGATGATCAATCACTGAGACAGCAGGCCGGGCTGGTGTATTTTTGAATTTGCGATGAGTATCCTTTGCTAGACTAGATCATTAAGGACAAACCTATTCACCTCCCACCTTATTTTTTTCAGTCAGCTACAAGTCATTTTTCTTTCTTTTCTTCAAAGAGCTCTTATTTGGATTTGACCAAATTTCATCAGTAGCAATTTTAGATTTATAGTGAGAAAAGCTGATGTGTGTGATTTGGCTATTTTTCCTATGACTAATTTTTCTTGTTTTATAAAGCTGTCACAGCGAGAGAGTGATGGCTCTATTCATTTTAAACAACAGCTTGTTACATTGAAGTTCTGTCAGGTGACGATCCAAACTGTGAGAGCTCTGAAGTCCCAATTGTCCAATATCTCACAGACTCAGCCAGCGGCCTCAGTGAGAGGGAAACAGGACCCGCAGTGGCGACAATGATGGGCTATCAATATTTTAGCTCCTTCTCCCTTTCATTTCATGTTCTCCCTCCTGCCTGCTGTGTTTGCTTCGGTATTCTCTAATTCTGCCTCTGTCTTTTAAAAGGCCACTTGTGTTCAAGTCTGGAAAGCATCGTTTAATTTGCATTGAATTCATTTCAGCCAATTGTTTTGTTAGTTTACCCAGGGAGAATTCCAATATAACAAACTGGTGTTTCCAGAGTGTTTTATTAATGCATGTTAAATGATAATGAACATATCCCCCATTAAATGGGCCTGGTGATGAGCAAAGTAAAAGTTCAGCCTTTCTTTGTTGGTCAATAAACAAATATAAGAGGCTCTCAAATGTCATGAGAGCCCCTGCTAGCTAGAACATGTGGGGTCTTTGTGAGAACTGGAGAAAGGAGTCCTCTGGGCAGACAGGTTGCAAAAGGCACCTACCCTGCACAGAGCAAGCTGAAAAAAAGGTCCCCCTTCCTCCTGGGGGGACTCTGCTGCCTTTGGTTGGTTGAGTGGGCGCTGATGGACCCCATTCACTCTTGGTCCTGACCATGTGCAGGCCATGACCCGCATGCCAATCCCAGCAGCCCTGTGCCTGGGACAGGAGGGCAGGCAAGGGCACTCCACTCTGCTTCCCTCCCTTCCTGACTTCAAACCCTGGAGGTTTCCTTATTTTGTTATTGGAGTTGATGGGAGTTAATCCATTTTGATGGTAGCGGTACATGAAAAGGAGGGTCAGAGAGTTACTATTTGATTGTAGGATAAATGAAGTGAAATAGCCTCAGTGACAGTTCCATACAGCTTTCCCTTCCCAGCGTGCAGTGTTAGTAAGTACATCACTGGCTCTTTCATTAAAGAGGAAACTCGTTTCCTAGACAACAATCCAAAGGTTCACTTGGAAAGGTTTGTTCATCTTAATTATCATTACATTGTTATCAAACAACTGCTACTATATACCCATAGGCCATAGAGGAGTCATTTGATAAGCAAGTTTACATCTGAAACTTTTCTGGTATGTGCTAGATCTTATCATGCACGAATAGTAACATAATTAAGTAACCATTATATCTGCTGCTTTAATGTGTCAGAAGCTGCTACTGTGCCATGAAGAAGTATCACATGCTTCCCCCCATCACCCCAAACTCTAAAGGAATGAATAATAAAACTTAGGGCTTTTTCTCCTCTTCTTATTTCAGGTGATGTGTTCCACATCACTGCTCCCAATAGATTCTCCTATGAGGAGGCCGAAGAAGAGTGTGAAAACCAGGATGCCCGGCTGGCAACGGTGGGGGAGCTCCACGCGGCCTGGAGGAACGGCTTTGACCAGTGCGATTACGGGTGGCTGATGGACGCCAGCGTCCGCCACCCTGTGACTGTGGCCAAGGCCCAGTGTGGCGGTGGTTTGCTTGGGGTGAGAACCCTGTATCGCTTTGAGAACCAGACAGGCTTCCCTTCCCCTGATAGCAGATTTGATGCCTACTGCTTCAAACGTAAGTGTTTGATACCTTTTTAAAAGTTACAGATTAAAAAAAAAATACTTCGAAGGCATGCATTGATGTTCACCTAGCGATTGGGAAGGATCCCATAACTTGCAGTCTGTGCACGGAGTGGAAACAGTACAGTAACTTTCAAAAGCATGCAAATGGAACAGCAGTGAGATGGTTATAACTGCATGAAGTTTGACAAATGGTTTTTTAAAGGGGATGAAGAAATGTCAAGTTAAGGTCTTAATGGTGCCCCACTGCACCACAAAACATATATATGAGTCATTATTTTATATTAATTTCAGTACTTAAATGCAATTAGATAGTTGGTGCTATAATGCCAAGGCCAACTGTGGCTGAGTTGAGACCTTGAGTCTGTTTATTTTGTCTTTGTTTCGTATGTCTTTCTTTGAAATGGTGGAGAACTGAAATCTCAGTAATTGCAGGTGAGTACTTGGAACTGACATAGATAATCACAGCATTCAATTAATACCTAAAAACAAACCATGCTATAAATTAAAATCTTCTTTTATCCCATTTTGTTTCAAGTAAGGGAAATGTGTCTTATAATAATTCTCTAGAATCATATTGACATACAATATATGCTTTTTGCTATCTTCATTAGGTTTGCTACTTAAATTGTTGTTAAATAACAATTTTCAACATTCATGATATATTTATTTAAAATTTTCAACTGACCTTAAGTGACTTTATCAATAGTAGTCTCATGATATAATACTTGTAGAATGTTTAATTAAACAAGCAAATAATCCAGAGTCTGGTGTTATTTACTGTCAGGTCTATATTGTGACAGCTAAACAAAGATCTCCCAAAATTTTGGGTGACCTTGAGTTATGTTTAAGTTAGAGCCATGTTATATTGAAATATAGTGAAAAGTTTTTACCAAGCTTCTAATATATCTTGTTATAGCAACATGTAACTGAAATGAGTAGAAAATAGCTAATGTAATTGGTTTCTAAAGTGAAATATACAGGCATTCTTCATCAACCAAAAAGACAAAGCTAGGATCTGAGTGGTCAGCAGAATAGATATTAGTACAATGGAAAGGTGTTATTTCACACATGGCTGCCTCCCACTATGAGTTCTCTGCTTGGATCTCCTCCCAACAACTCAGCTTCCTGAGTGTTAAAGCCACATGTTGTGCATTAGCACAATACAAATGGGCAATAAAAAGCCATTGAAAATATTAGCTTTTGTTTCTAAACCCTGAAACAATAGGAAAGTCTTTCTTGCTAATTTTTGGGAAAACAAACAACAATGACAAAACCTATTCCTAAAAGTAGAAAGATAAACATTCTTTTAAGTCACATTCTCATCACAGTGATTTTCAAGTAGTTCAGGCTCAATGATCAGTTTTACATTGTGACTGATAGGATTAAGGAATAAAATTGGATTGGTATATGTTGGGACGAAGGGGTTAGAGAGATTAAAGTAGGGAAAGAGTAGAATTCTTCAACTTCACTACATTCCTTGATTATATATATTTCTTGTGGCACTAGAAAACTTTTAAACATTTTTTCTCCCTGAAGGTAAAATTTAAACCAAAGCCTGTCTGTAGACACAAATAATCCATCCTATGTGTTTTAAATTATTTGTTTAAATGAGGAATTCACATGAATGTATGAAATAACAAGCTACTTGGATTCAAATATAAACACCACCTACTAAAACTCTACATGAAAATCTTTGAAAAATTGGAAAGTTTAGGTCTATTATTTTCTTTCTAATTCAATTGAATATATATATAACTTGGAAATATATAACTTGCAAATATAATGGTTCAAATTTTGGGTTTTGTCCCACCTAAACTAAAGGCTAGATTCTTCTTTATTTCTTCCCTACCTTTAAGAACCTATCATATTCAAAATTTATTCAGTGCATAAAAAGCTTAGAATGTTGAGTCATAACATAAAAACTTTTTTTAAAGCACATGAAATGCCAACAGCTTCCCCAAATTGCTGATTTATTTTTCAAAAATTCTTTTAATATACACGGTATAGCAAAAGTAGGTTTACAGTTGTGAGCACTTGAACATAGTTTATTCTTGTATTATTATTTATTAATTATTGTATTATTTTTCATATGAACAGCTGTAAACCTACTTTTGCCCCACCCTGTATATAGATGTGTACACACACACACACACACACACACACATATGTATATAATAATTTGAAAAATATTCTCAAATGACTTGACTGTCATTCACTTTTCCCACATAATTGAGTAGTGACTAAATTCTGTAGGGTAAATTTTGTAGGAGTTGTGGCCCTAGTGACAATTCCAAAAATGATTTCAGAGATGTACAATTGGTTGGTAAAGTAGAGGAATGTAGAAATATCACCATATTTTTCTTGTTTGATTTTACCAAATGTAGAAAGTGTTTTTATAGTTATTTCCTGGTGAATGAATAGTACCCAATCTTACTTTGCTATAATTCCCTTTTCCTTTATAAATCATTGAATAGAACATTAATAATGGCTGGTGATAAATATAGTTAGAATCTATTCTTGTCAAATAAATTTTAAAAACAAGTAAATTAATTAAACTAAACTGTGAACTTTTGATTTTTCTCTGACCTCAGAGTTAAGTGAGTTCTGTGAAAGTTAGAAGGGTTATACAGGGCTTTGAAAGATCACCCAATACATCCCCAAACTTAAGGGAATCAAAAGCATTCAAGACTCATGGTAATCTCTCATTTGATGTTATGAATGATCTCAAGACAGGTAGTAGAACATGTTTCCTAGAAAACCCATTCTAATATCTTATTACTGTCACCCAGATAGTTTTTCTAATTATATAAATCCATTGGATTAGAATTGGAGCCCATTTTTCCTTTTTAAGTTAGAGACCAAAATCTAAATAACAGCTGTTTCTCTTATTGAACACAGTTGTTCAGTTGTCCCTCAATGTCTTCCTTAACTGAAATAATTTCCTTGTTTTGAAATTTCAATGTCTAAGCCTTTAATCATCTATCTGATCTTGCTTTGAGCCCTCCTTTTTTAAAAAAAATATATTTTATTGATTTTTTACACAGAGGAAGGGAGAGGGATAGAGAGTTAGAAACATTGATGAGAGAGAAACATCGATCAGCTGCCTCCTGCACACCCCCTACTGGGGATGTGCCCGCAACCAAGGTACATGCCCTTGACTGGAATCGAACCTGGGACCCTTGAGTCTGCAGGCCAACGCTCTATCCACTGAGCCAAACCGGTTAGGGTGCCCTCCTTTATTTTATATCTCTCTGTTCGGTTAATTATGGAACTTAAAATAGTGGCCTAAAGAAGGCTAAATAAGTACCCACCGCTTTATATGCTATTTCATCCATATTTGTTTACTTTTATTTTTATAAATCCTCACCCAAGGATATTTTTTTCATTGACCTTTTTAGAGAGAACAGAGGGGAAGGGAGGAGTGGGAGAGAGAGAGAAAAAAACATCGATGTGAGAGAAACACAGATTGGTCGCCTCCCATATGTACACCGACTGGGGACCTGGGATTGAGCCTGCAACCCAGGTATGTGCTCTTGACCAGGTATTGAACCTGTAACCCTTCGGTCCACTGGCAGACACTCCAACCACTGAGCAAAACCAGCCAGGGCCATATTTGTTTACTTTTAAATTTGGCCTGCCCTTCTAACCTTTGGTCAGTTTATTTTTTTGTATGACCTAGATCATAATCTGAGTATGGGCACCAAAACTTATTCTTCCCTTATTGATATTTTAAAAATGTTTTCTGTTTATTGAATTTGAATATGTTAGCACTCACTCACTTATAAAACTATTTTAAAAGTTTTGCATTTTAATCTCACTGTTTCAATCTTTACTTTCCCCTCAACTATTACATAGAATCAACTTACTGAGAATCCACTTTATTTGTGATTCCAATGTTTACAGTTATTTATGTATAAACCATTTAAACTAGAAGGACTAATTTGAAGTTAGTCATTTCCTTATAATGTAGGCTAATGGGTATGAGTTAAATCGACTATCACACTGGTAATTGGGTTTTTATATTTTATTAGAAAAATCTGCCAGATGTCTCCCAACAGAAGCATGGAGAAGATAGTCCATAGAACATAAAATGCCATAAGGACAGTGATGTGAAACATCTGTGTGGTAGACAGCTGCAAGGTTGGAAGGAGCTTTTGTGGGAAAAGAAGCATGCTGATTTCTGTTGGCTCCCTCGGCAATGAAGCTGAGGGGACACTGGTAGTTTTCCAAGACGTAAACTTCTCCATATGAGTGCTTCTGGAATGACACCTATAGAATAGCCTAGAGTTGTGTTCTCACCTTCATAATAATCACCATTAACACAGTGACACTCACAACCCTCTTCAAAGATATTTGTATTTTTTAAAAAATATTTTTCGGGGTGGGGCAAGTGGTTGAAACAAATGGCCCAGAAGAGGAGCTATGCTGAGTTATGATGGGAATCGGCTGTTACATTGATGAAAAAATCTACTCAACCCCAAAAAGGAAGTTTGAGGTTTTTCATTCCAAGTAGTATAATTAATTAAGTTAATTATGAGCAGACATTTTAACAGGGCTCTAAAATTATTGAAAACCTTTTTTTTTAAAAAAAATATATATATATATATATCACACAAATCCTGGCTTTGTAAGGGAGATCCTCTCAGACTCACATTATGGTCACTTCACTATGTTCCAGGACTAGATGAAGCCAACACCAATGATACCGTAATAATTGACAATGACATAGTTAGTGTTCTAAATGAGTCCTTCATTTTCAAACACCGTCAAGTGTTTGCATAGCCTTGTAGATGTTGCTAGCACAGAACTGGGCTTGGAACCTAAGGATACCTGATTCACAGACTCTGTTTGGCCCTAATACAGTTATCACCTCTTGTTAAATTAATCTCATCAGCTATGAAATACTCAGAGGGAAAAAGCAAAATTACCTTTTTTGTTGTTAATAATATGAATAATTTTTTATAATATGCAGTGTAGTAAGTGTTTATGTTATGTTTCCATGGTAACTTTCTTTGAATGTACATTTTACTGTTTTCCCAAAGAATGCGGTTATAAGACAAAAATGATATTTGGCAGTTAAATGAGGTAACAGTGATGGAATTTCAGAGGCTATAGAGAATTGAATTAAAAGAAAAACAGTCAACCATGCTTTGGCTCCTTAAGTTGCTCATGTCAATCAAATCGATTAAAGCTTCTTCCAATAAATGAATGTAGAAAGAGCTTTTCTTTAAAAAATAAGAAAAGGAGAAAAAGGATATTTTATGTATTTTGAAGAGTTCAATTCTGTTTTTAAATTTAGTTTTGTTTTACTAAAGAAGGATAAATAGTGACAGACTTTAAAGATTGTTTAAATGCACTGTAATATAGTCACCAAGTTTTTATTATAAAGTTGATTAATCTGGGCTATTATAGCTCAAGTCTGATTTACAACAAAATGACATTTTATCATTAAATTTTTAAAATAGAATTTACTTTTAGAGCAGTTTTAGGTTCACAGCAAAATTGAGTGGGCAATACAGTGATTTCCCATATACCCCCTGTCCCCACAGGCACCGCCTCCCCCATTATTAGCCTTCCCCTTACATTTGTTACAGTTGCAGACTCACATGTCACGTCATAATCACTCACAGTCTATAGTTTACAGTCAAGTTCACTTTCTGTGCTGTACATTTTATAGTTTGGACAAATATATAAATTTGTATTTACCATCTAGTATTAGAACAGTTTCACTGATCTAATATCATTACATTTTGACAGACTAGATGGAGCCCAAAGGTATACAATTTCATTTTCCAAGGACTCCTGTTTTGGGATTAAGAGTAAGACACAAGATATTATAAGTACTACAGATATTACAACTCTTATCAGGGGGAACAGGCATTACCCATACAACTAGTTTTAAGTTGTACAAGATACAGCAAAGCAACGACTAAGGTTTCCTCAGAACAGTTCCTTCTGAGTTTAGTGGCAAGTAATCTTTGATTTTTGAAAGTCTGAATTTGAAAAAACAAACAGCACACAAATAACCCAGAATCTAATCTTTCTTTTTTTAAAAAATTTTATTTTTATTGATTTCAGAGAAGAAGGGAGAGGGAAAGAGAGATAGAAATATCAATGATGAGAGAGAATCATTGATTGGCTGCCTTCTGCATGCCCCCTACTGGGGATGGAGTCCCCAACCCAAGCATGTGACCTTGACTGGAATCGAACCTGCAGGCTGACACCTTATCCACTGAGCCAAACCGGCTAGGGCAACTCAGAATCTTTCTGTACTAAGCTGCTGCTTCCCGCCCCCCCCCCCCACCATGTTGAGAAGGAATCTTGTCTCCAACACTGTCACTGTTACACACAATTTAAATGTCTTTAAACAGGCCAAGCCATTCTCTGTAAATCTGGATGCCTTCTCATGTAGCGTTTTCTGATGACATGTTACTTTTTATTGCCTGAGCCTATTCTTTCTGATGCTCAGAGTTGTTTCCAGTGATTTGTAATTACAGACCTAAAATATATCATGTGGGTACTTTACTTCCTGATCTACATTTGCGTCTCATGCTAAAGTAACCCTGGAACCAAGACCTTTAAGAGCTACAAGCACATTGTGTAGAACATTAGAACAAAATGTAGAAATACAACACATGCCAAGTAGCCTCTGCCAAAAACATTTTATTGTTTATTAGAACGAGGCTCCACTAGAGTTGAAAGGAGGAGGAAGACAAATGTACAACACCTGGAATCAAGTGAAGAGTGGTTTTAAAAGTTTAATATCCTGTTTTTATGAAGCTCCTCCGCATTATGGACAATGTAATCGTTTATGTGTAACTTGGGGACATTTGATGTGGCTTTTGGTTGTTTTGCAATCTAAGGCACTCCCTCTCCCCTGAGTCACTGTGCAGCTTGAGAAGGAGAGAGAAACCTAGAGGCAGGGTACAGAAGCTTCCAGAAGAGTAACATTAAGTTCTCCTACTAGGCTTCAAGTTGCTGCTGTAGTTTCTGATAAATCACCTATCTACTACTTCCAAACTCTGCATTCATATATATTTTTGGACATCTCTGTATTTTAAAACTAGATAATACTCATTTTCTTTAACCAGGAACAGTCATTCACACCTATGGGTAAAAGCAATGATAACCCTTACACTATAAAACAAGTGATCAATTGGTGACTATTAAATGTTCAGTTGCCTTTGGGTTAATTTAAGTAGTTTTTAGATTCCCATACATCACAAAACACATTTGGGTCACCCCAAAATACACAGCAGCATTTAACAAACACTGGACGTGCAACTTTTTATTAGTGCCTTGTCTAATCAACTCTTTGAAATTATTTTCTAGCCAAACAGAATATATCAGAGACTACAACCATCGATCTGAATATCCTTACAGAAACTGCATCACACGGTTTATCCAAAGAACTACAAATGGTACCTGACAGAACTACACCAATCACCCCTTTAACTACTGACTTACCTGTCATTACAACAAAGTTCCCTGCTGTGGGAAACATAGCCAATTTTGAACAGAAATCCACAGTTCAGTCTCCAGTGGTCACACACAGATTAGCCACTGATTTACCCACACCTCCTGGGAGTACCATATCTGATATTAGGGAAGAAGTGCCCCAAAGTACAACTGTCACCTCCCATCATGCTACTGATTCGTGGAATGGTGTCATGGAATACATGCCAACACAAGAATCAGTTACACAAATTGAACAAATAGAAGTGGGTCCCTTGGTAACATCTATGGAAATATCAAAGCACATTCCTTCCACAGAATTCTCTGTAACTGAAACACCTTTTGTATCTACAACAATGACCCTGGAATCCAAAACTGAAAAGAAAAGAGTAAGCACTACTTCTGATTTAGTGAAAACAACCCACTATTTCACCTTGGGAGAAGCTGGCGATGGTGGTGAAGACAGAACATCTACAGTTAGATCTGGCCAGAGCACCTTGGTCTTCAGCCAAATACCTGAAGTCATTACAGTGTCAAAGACTTCAGAAGACACCACCCCCAGTCAACTAATACCAGCATTGAGAACGGATACTTATACCAAGGATGAAATGCAGGAAAAGGTCACCGTCGACCCATTTATAGGAAAATTAGAGGAAGAGGACTTCTCTGGAATGAAGTTCTCTACAGCTTCCTCAGAGTCTTTGGTGGAAATGACCAAATCCTTTGATTCACCAGCACTGACAACAACAAAGCTAAGTGTTGTGCCAACAGTGGCAAGAGATGTGGAGGAAGACTTTACAAGAACTCCAGTTGGATTAGAAACAGATGGCTATCAAGACACTACAAAGTATGATGAGGGTATTACAACAGTGCATTCAACCCACAGCACTTTAAGTGTGGAGGTAGTCACTGTATCAAAATGGTCATGGGATGAAGATAGTATAACCTCAAAGCCGTTGGAGTCCACAGAACATGCACGTTCTCCAAAATTGCCCCCGGCCTTACTCACCACTACAGGAGTGAGTAGAAAGGATGAAGAAATCCCAGGTTTCACTCAGGATGGAGGAGATGAGTTTACTCTTATCCCAGATAGTACTCAAATGCCATTAGAGAAGTTTACTGAAGAAGACTCAACAGACCATGGGAAATTCACAATTAGATTTCAGCCAACTACATCAACTGGCATTACAGAAAAGTCAACTTTGAGGGATTCTACAGCTGAAGAAAGAGTTCCCCCTGTCACAAGCATGGAAGATCGAGCTGCTCATGCAACTGTAGAAGGAAGTGCTTTGGATAAAGCAGAAGATATGGATGTCTCTGAGCCTGTATCTACTGTCCCTCAATTTGCACACACTTCAGATATGGAAGGATCAACATTCGTTAATTATAGTAGCACCCAGGAGTCTACTTATGTAAGCACTTCCCATACCGTTCCTCTTTCTGTAATTCCCAAGACAGAATGGGAAGTGTTGGTACCGTCTGCTCCATCAGAAGGTGAAGTTCTAGGTGAACCCTCTCAAGACATACATGCCATTGATCAGACTCACCTGGAAGCAACAATTTCTCCTGAAACTATAAGAACAACAACAGAAATTGCACAGAGCACAACTCAGGAAGAATTTCCTTGGAAAGATCAGACTCCAGAAAAAACAGTTCCTGCCCTTGGTTCTACAGCTGGCACAGCCAAGGAAGCAACACTACCTTTGGATGAACACGAAAGTGATGGGTCAGCATATACTGTTTCTGAAGACAGATGGGTGACAAGTTCTGAGAGAGTCCCAATTTTAGAAACAACTCCAATTGGAAAAGTTGAGCATACTCTGTCTTATGTACCTGGTGCTGTCACTGAGCACAAAGCAAAAATAGATGAAGTTGTAAGGCTAACACCAAGCATGGGGCCAACGGTATTTTTAAGTCCAGGGGCTGAAAAAAAATATGAAACAGAAGGTACTAGTCCAAGGGGAGTTGTATCGCCTTTAAGCACCAGTGCTACCCAGCTTATAGAAGAAACCACTACTGAGGAAAGAGAGAAAACATCCTTAGATTATGTTGAGTTAGGTTCAGGATTATTCGAAAAGCCCAAAGTCACAGAACTCCCAGAATTTTCAACAATTAAAGCCACAGTTCCAAGTGAGATGACTACCGCCTTCAGTTCAGCAGACAGACTTCACACAACTTCAGCATTCAAGCCCTCTTTAGCAGCCACTGAGAAACCTCCCCTCATTGACAGAGAACCCGGTGAAGAGACAACCAGTGACATGGTGATCATTGCAGAATCAACATCACATGTTCCTCCCACTACCCTTGAGGAAAAGGAAATGGAAACCGGTATCGATAGAGAGTATTTCACAACTTCAAGTCCTCCTCCTGTCACACAGCCAACAAGACCGCCCACTGTAGAAGGCCAAGAGGCCTTCCGTCCTCAGGCACTTTCCACTCCAGAATCCCCGACGGGGACAAAATTCCACCCTGACATAAATATTTATATTATTGAGGTCAGAGAAAACAAGACAGGTAAGTCTTTGCTTTTTAGACATACCAGTCAAGGCAATCAGCATTTTATCTTGAAAATTTCTTTTGGAAAAAAAGTGAACTTACCAAATGCTACCATTAGAAGATATCTGGAGTGTGAAAAAGTTGTGTTTTAGCTTCACATATTTGTACAAGCATTGGAAGAATATGTTAAAGAATTTGGAAGAATGTTAGATACAATTTTATTTTAAAGGTTATAAGAAGCCCTGCTTTGTCATCTAATATAACCAAATCATCCCGTTACATCACTTCAGAACATGCAGAACAAAGTGTGTTAATTTCAGTGTCTTTCCATGCATTACTACTCAGTGTAGTACTAGACTGTGTTAACATTCCATTGGTCTTTAACTATTAACCTTCAGTACTTACATTGTGGACAGCTAAAACCCTTTTCACATTCCTAGGGCTGACAAAAAGACATCTAAAGGTTTGCTATGGTTTTTTTTTTTTATTATATGACTTGTGGGTGAGTTATAGTCTGCTGCTTAAATGTTATTTCATGCAAGTTCCAAATGTTTTTAAGTTGTTGTCCTTGGGTATTTTAATGAGGCTTTAAATATTTAGGACAAATACAATCTAGCTCAGTTCTAGGAATTGCTATAATTCATTGCATCCAATATCATTTCAGAAGATGGCTATGTCAGTATTATCTCTCTTTCCTAAAACCAGGTTATCATGTTATTATTTTATGGTTTTGTTGTTTCATCTGTAGGAAGGCCTTATATTTTGCTTATTTATCTCTCTGGTGAAATGTTTAAAAGCTGTTTTTTTACATTGATTAATACTTGCAATTTTCATTATCAAACATACTGTGCTCCTTTCTAAAAACCACACCATCTTTTAATTTTGGTAAGCTGAGTTTAGACTACACAGTTCAATAGATCAAGTTGGTTTGTCTCTTTCTAAGTTAGGAGTCAAGATCCTTGATTTTAATTAAGGTGCTATATTCTAGTGTTCATATGTGAATTAAATGAATGGCTACTCATTGTTCCTTGACATGGCTCTGGGAAGACGGACTAGACGAATGTGGTGTGTTCTCTCTTACTGTTGAGATAGGCCCCTCAGAGTGTTATTTTTCTTAAGAGTAACTCTATCGTCATTAGAGTTCCCAGGAGGGCACTTTTTAGGAACAAACAGGTAACTCTGTTGTCACATCAGTTGGCCTCCAGCTCTGTAGATGGAGATTTCACAGATCTACTGTCTTCACAGCTCTGCTGTCCAGAATTTTCTCAGTGTGCAAGCTCTTGCCTGGGCAGTAAATAGAAGAGAAGGGAATACATTCCGAGTATTGAAGTTAATCTTCACTTTCTAATACAGTTGGAAGAGGCCAGGATTGGAGCATTATTTTCCTACTGACAATGCTGTTTCTTGGAGGCCATAGCATATTTCCTACATTCCTTTCCTGCCTCTGGGAACTGGAGTTGGAGAGAGAAGATGAGTTGCCAAGTAGTGAGACTAGGATTGCTGTTAGTAGGCTTGGAAAACTGAAAAGAAGGTATAACTAGGAAGAAGAAGTGAAGAGAAATGAAAAGGAGCTACTGCCAACACTTAGTGAATGACTGACCACACAGCAGTTTTCCCCAATTTATATTCCTCTTTTGTTAGTGTAGATATTAAGTTGAATCAAATAATCTAGAAAACAGTAAAGAATGTTCTACATTTAAAAAGTCTTCTACATGGGAAACTGTTAAAGTTAGAGTGATCAAATTACAAAAATGGAAAAGTGAAACCCCATCTCCCTGGAAGAATTGGCAGTTGCAGAAAAAAAAAATCTAAGTCTATAAACAGTTACTCGAAATGGAGGGTCTAGTAACCTCACCAGCAGCCATTTATACAAAGGTGCGTATTTATATTCGACTAGTGAACTTAGTTGGATCCGGGAGACATGACTTGGTGTTCCTTTTCTTTCTTCCACTTTTAAAGCATGGGACCAAGATTTGTCTTAAAATTAATTTTTGTTCGGCACTGAGAACAAGTGGTCAGAACTCTGGGGAAAGAGATTATTTGGTTATCTTCATCAGGACAGGGTTTCGGGGTTGGCGTGGGTGGGTGAGTGCGTGGGGTGAGCCTATATCTACCTAGTTTCCTCCCTCCATCTCTCTCTCTCTCCCCCTCTCCCTCATCTCCCCCCTCTTTATTATTTTTGTATAGTTTGTATATGCCATTCTCTTTATGACTAAAAGCATTATTTATTGCCTTATTAAGACAATGAGGTTAGCTCAGATACAACTGCTTACTTTTACTTGTTTCCTATGAGAAACTTAATTTTTCAAGCATTTTGAACTTTGGCAAGGGAAAGCCCTAAAGCAGATGTTAAATTAATGAGTTCTAAGGCAGGTGTACATTAACAAAGAAAAAATACGTATGTGCCTAAAAAAGCAACCTTTTTATGTATCAAGGCACATTTTTCCAGACTGGAAAATCCTTGGTATATGTATGAACTTGTATAAATCTATTCACAAACATAGACTCAACCTCTATGTATACTGTATACCCAAGTAAGCAAAAATACCACCCATGCTACACTAAACCAAGACATTCATAATTTTTTCTACACTCAGCAAATCTTATAAATCTTTATATTTTTTTTACTACTATTAAACAAAACATGCTACTCAGGACATGTTTATGTTATATTTGTTCAAATGGATCTTAATAGCAACTTAGGGTGCTGTTGCCAGGGGGCAGCTAGAGTTAGCAGTTAAAAAATCTGAAGGAACTTTTCAGCTCATAAAAGTTTTATGAGCTGAAAAATGCTATGGGGTGTATTTAACAGTGGTTTGGGGGATACTGAAAACATGACTCCTGTCTATTTCAGGAGTAATTTGCACACCTGCATTTTGGAAAATTATTAAAAGGTTTTCTTTGTGAACATGTATGAAGTTTACAGGGTTTAATGGTGTAGGAAGAGTTCCTTCAATTCTGGGCTTTTATTTTATTTTTTAAAGAATGCTTTTTTTCTAAATCATCTGAAATGTCACAAGTTGGTGTAACAGAACTGTGACTGTTTTTTAAAACAATGATATACTGGTATCTTTAAATCAAAGAATACCTTGGAAATATGCAAACATTTTTTATGCAAATGCTCACAGTTATAGCCTTAAAATAGGTGGCTTATTAGTGTTTTTTTTTTTTAAACAAGTTCATATAAACTACATAATATTTTTCAGGCCAGCTTGATGTTATTTGTCTTGTCAGATTTTTTTTTTTTGCTTATTTTATCATTTATATCATTCTAAATCTGAGTGCAAGGCAAGAAGTATAAAGCCAATACTAAACTAAAATGATATAAATATCAAGAGATATAAAATTATTAATGTAATGGATTATTAATGTAATGGATATTAAAAATCAATGAGATATTAAGTAAGACTAAATTTGAACTTACTTTGCTTACTTTGCTTGGTTTCCTTATTGAAAATTTTGCTTACATCATTCAGAAGTGACTCCCATGAGAATGCTGCTGCAAGCACAGTGCTTGGCACAAGAGAACCACGTAGCACAAATTAACCCCCTCTCAGCTTTAGGAATGATTTTATGCTGAACTTCTAAATATAGGAAGATTTAGACTGTCTTGTACTAAATAGGTAAAAACCGAGTTAAAACTCAAGATGCTTTATACCTCGGGGAGCCAACTGTAATTATCCTGCAGTATCTGCTGGACTGCAGGAGCTTGTTAGCATTTTAATCCTCTATGGACAGTGTCTGTTTGGGTGATGCCAGGAGGGTGCAGATCAGAAGCAGCTGCAGCCCTTATTATAATATAGTATTTAAATATAGTTTTGATTCTGTAGGACCCACACATACAATTCATTAGCTTTTTCATGTGTGAAAATTGGGCTTATGATTTTAATAACTACCAATTCCTTTTTTTTTTCAGAGAAAAAGAGCTTTTTCCGAATTCTTTATGAATTTTTGCAGGTACTGGGCCCAGCCTCTCCTTGCATATTCATAGAACACATGGGCATTCCCTGCTGTCTTTTTGTTGTTGTCAAGGAAACCCTCTAGTTCTCTACACAGGGATTACATTCTTCTTTCTTAATAGCTCTTAGATCATTCATTTGTGCAATGAATAAAAAATGTATTCACAGGCCCAGACAGTGGTCAGCACTTTTTTGGAGGGGGTGGGTTGGTGGGCGTAGCTAAGGGGACAGACGTGCCTGGTGAGAGGAGCAATAGGGATAAAAGAAATGCTCTCTGAGGTTTCATTTTAATAAATAAAGCTGAAAATTTTGTGTTTTTTAAAAAAGTGATTATTTTTGTCAGTTTACACCTCAATGAGACCAGTTTGTCAGGTACAAAAAGAAGAATTGGTTATTCAGTGGTTTTATGAATGGAAGGATTATAAGAATGACCCTAGTTGGGGGCAATAGGGATGGCGATGTGTTTTGGTGAAAACTGTTGTACATTTTTTTCATTTATATTGAAGTACTCCGAATTTTTTTTACAACATAATTGAAGCGATAGAAAACTGTAAAACATTCATCCTAAGGCGTCAAGTGGACAACTGAAAATCTACTTTATTGCATTTAAAATGGTGTTCCTTAGAGAGATATGCCAGTGTTTAGACTTTTGAGTATGTATTAGGAGGGAAACATCTAGCATTGACAAGAAGACTATACTTATTTTTAAAAAGAGTAATTTGATTCTTGAGAAGAAAATAAATTATGAAGAACCTTCTAAATACTCGCTAGAATTTAAAGTATGAGATTTTAAACTAGAATCCCTGGAGGGAGAGGGAGAGTTTAATTATGTTTCAGCATCGATGTCTATGAACATTTAACATATTGTATTATACCCAGACTTGCTTGTGCACACGTATGATCGGTATACACCACCTCAGCTGGCTTCTAGTGTCCTCGTTGCTTGGCTTTACCAACGTATTCCCAGTATCTCACAGGACAGTTCTGTTGCTTTGACCATATGATGCATACACTAGGTTTCTGAAAGTTGATTTTTCTAAATTGAGAACAGGAAAAGGAAATGTACTAATGTATAACCTGTGTACTTTAATGGAATATAGTATAATTGTCATATTTCAGTATTTTGCAATCTCACCCTTACTCTGCTCTTTAAGGGAGTCATTTTACTACCTGAAGATAAAACGTTCTCTGCCTATCTCTTCATACCCACCCTCAAGGAAATATTTTAGAGGGTTATTGAAATAGTCATTCAGTCAAACGACTGTGTGGCTAGGGTAAAGAAAATAATACAATCTATAGATTAGTTGAGAAGGCAACTTGAAATAATTAGCAAGCAAAAGAGTATGTACGAAGGAAAATTGCTTGCTTTAATAAAAGGAAAAATAGAGGTAATATAAACTAAGTAATATGGAAAGCATCTTTAGCAGGTGAAGTCTCAGAATTGGTCTCCCAGGAAACTCTGAACAGTTGTCCCCTCACTAGGCAACCACACAGTTTACCTGGGAGGCCCTAGAGCTGCAGCAGCCAGGCCCCAGCATGTAACCAACCAGGATGCCCGTCCATGCTGGGGTGTGAGAGACACCAGGGAATCACCCAGTGCATCAGTATTGCCCACACTGCTTTTCAACCCTAGCTGTCTCTCAAAATAACCAGCGAACCTCCAAATAAAAATACCCTCCACCCGACCTCCCATCAGACAACTTGAATCTGAGTTTCTAGTGGTGGGGCTCAGGCATTGCTATTTTTCTTAATTTTGCTTCATTTTTAAATTAGTATCGGTCTTTCTTTTTTTTATTTTATTGATTTTTTACAGAGAGGAAGGGAGAGGGATAGAGAGTTAGAAACATCGATGAGAGAGAAACATCGACCAGCTGCCTCCTGCACACTCCCTACTGGGGATGTGCCCCCAACCAAGGTACATGCCCTTGACCGGAATCGAACCTGGGACCCTTGAGTCTGCAGGCCTACGCTCTATCCACTGAGCCAAACCGGCTAGGGCTTAGTATCGGTCTTTCTGAATGTGCCCCATGAGATTGTGATGCACAGTGAGGGTTCAAAACCACTGATAAGCTGAAGGCTTTCTACCTATAGGCAGTGGCTGAAATACCAAAATTCCTGGGGGAGGGGGCTGCTCTAAGACTCTGCCAGTTTAAAATGTACTTGACCAATTTTAAGGAGGAAAAATTATGTCTGAACGAAATGGTGGTCTTTGAGCATATTTTGGGAAGTATAGCTTTTGTCACAAATGTTAAATGAATCTTGGCATCTGTAAGTGAGGGATATGTGAAACATATTTCATATATCATTGACATATGTTTTTAAAGTTTCAGGATTAACTGTAATTGAGTCAAAGTAATATTGAAGGGTGGAGAATGTATCTCGAATTACCTAGAACTGCATACCTCACTTGGCTGTATCCATGTTACCTTCTCTCTATCAACATGGAAATTAAAAGGAACTATGTATGCTTTGGCTTAAGGATTCTTTTGACTATATTGATGTATATAGTATACAAATATGTACAGTGGGGCCTTGACTTACGAGTTTAATTCGTTCCGTGACGGAGCTTGTAACTCAAATTACTCTTATGTCAAATCTTAAAGTGAACGAGTGAGACATGTGATGCTGGGCTGATGTTGTGGCATTCACTGTGACGTTCGCTGCACCAACTAGCGGTGGGGTATCTGAAGCTGGCTCATAACCCAAATTTTAGCTCACAACTCAAAACAAAAAATCGGCCAAGAGAAGGCTCGTATCTCGAAAAACTCGTTAGTCGGGACACTCGTAAGTCAAGGCCCCACTGCATTTTAATTTGAGGAAAACAGTGATTATCACCCCGATATCAACCTATATAGAATGCTGGATTTGGAAAGAAAATGAATGATTAAAAATATTGAGACTGTGCCTGCACCTTTAGATTACCTGGATTTTTATAACTCTCGGAGTTTTTAGTGTTTGAGTTATCTGTATGGTTCTTTAGTTATAGTTTTGAATTGGGGCTGTTACTACAGCCGAAGAACAACCATTTCTTCAGGCTAAAATGTAAATCTTTTAAAGGGAGCATCAAACAAGTAGAATGAAAATTTTCATTCTTGATGATAAATAACTGTGTAGACATTCTTCAAACAAAATTCCCCAAAGAAGGCCTAAGTGGTCAGAGTCTAAGGAGCACTACATCTTTAAAGGATCCTTTCATTTTAATTATGGAATATAGAAGTAAGTAAGGGAGGTGAGATAAAAATATAAAAACTAGGGGACTTTTTAAAAAAATTCTTTATTGTTGAAAGTTTTACATGTGTCTCTTTTTCACCCCATTGACAATGAGGGGATTTATAAATAAGAAACAATATGTCAGAGTCCTTTGGCATACAAATCAAAAACAGCATCAGTTTGGGCTGAGGAGTGTTTGAGAAGATATGTTGGAGAGGGGCAGGCTTTAGCTGGATCTTTCATACTAAGTGTGCGGGAGAAGTTCACAGGAGGACTTAGAAAGCATTCCAAGTCGGGGCAGGGGGCTCTTCCTGAGTGGAAGTCTGAGATGGGAATGAGGATGTTGAGATAGGGACATGGAGCTGCTGGTCTCCAGGGCAGTGAAGCAGAGAATCACAGAGAACTGAAGGAAGAGGATAAATGTGGGAGTTAATGGAGATGTTTGAACACTCTTTTGAAGAAGTCAGATAGTAGAGGTGACCAGAAACTACTATTAATTTTTGAAGAAAGAAGTGGCATCACTAAAAAATAAAATGGTGTTTGGTGACGTTTAACTTAGTAGCCATAATTTGGGAGGCTTAGAAAAGAAGTATGTATACATGATGGGGCAAAAATAGGTTTATAGTTGTTCCTATAGAAAATATAATAATAAGTAATAATACAATAATAAACTGTTTTTTGTACTCACAACTATAAACCTACTTTGCCCCCACCCCCATATTTGTTTATTAGAGGCAGTTATTTTATATTAGTCAAAGTTTTTATTTAAATTATAAATCCATGAATCTGACCAAAGCATTTTTCTGGTGTTAGGATATCTGGTAATTATCTATTATCTATCTATCTATCTATCTATCTATCTATCTATCAACTGTGACCAGCTTTGACAATGCTAGATAACTAAAGTGCAAAGATTATAAAAGTACTGCCCTTGATTGATTATGTTTTATTTGTTCTGCTTTTAAGTTAACATTTAAAAACCAAATAATGTGGCTCACTTCCCTTTCATGTAGCTCTTTATCCTGTTGTTCAGAAATGCTTGAAGGTCACAAAATTACTTGATTATGCTCTCCAGCAAAGCCCTTACTCTTTAATTGGAAGTTATGAAGTGGCTTGGGCCTTTCCTATAAGCCCAAGCTCACACTCAGAGATATCTCCTTAAGCACACTTAGACCAGATGGCGGTATCTAAACACATTCTTTCCACTTGAGGGAACAGCATTATTAGAGAATTATCTGAAGTTGGGAAAAGAGAGGATTCCCGTTTATCATCCCCATAATAGGTTTGCCTCGTAAGAGTAAGGTCATCAGAAATGCTTAGATTGCTCATACTTATATTTTGCCCTTTCTGGGTGTAATTCCTGATAAATGGAGAAATATTGAGCTTCTCACTCAGCAAGAAGGGGGCTGGCAGTGTAAGATAACATGCCTGGGTGACACACCAAGCCTACCTCAGCCAGCAGAGGTAATAGAGAGACATGGGCCGCATAATCCACTATTGATCCCCCAACCTTTAGTTCAGTCTCTCTCACTGCTGGGGAGATTGCGTATTGCTATAGTACCACATGATTTCCAATCATTATGGTAATTAAAGGTGCAAAAATATCTGATAAAATTTTGGGAGGGTCTTATATCTTGATTACTAAGGTCAAATTTTTTTACTATCCTGAGTTGGCACCATTTTTAGTGTCTCAAATTTTGCAAATGTTGAGGAAAGGATGTCTGAGGTAACCTGGTTGAAATTCACATTGGGTGGTTTTCTTTGCTTCATACGAAGCCAGTTCGCTTTGTATTTCAATTAAGAGCATCTCAAAGATGAGTGGAATAGAAGCATTTGTTTCAGGCTGGTTTCTGGATTTATAGGTGTGTATCAGAAAACCTAAGCTTATTAAAGAACGTCAAGCTTTTTCTATTTAAATGCTGTGAGTATTTCTCACACACTGCAGTATGGCTGTCTGTTGTATTTTTAAAATAAGGAAACAAAATCTTTTTTGTTGCTCATTAAAATAAAATCAATTTTAATAAAGAAATGTGATTCTAATATATTTCTGCTAAGTAGATTGCTATATGCTTACATTTAATTGAAAGCTCTTAAACTTAAGTTGTAAAAATCCCTGAAGAGAACATGAACTTTAGCCAGCTGCCTATGCATCTTAGCAACTATGTTTTGTGTCTGCTAACAGTATGACTGGGAGACTTGTGCTATGTCTACAAAACTCTACCGTGAAGTACTTCAAAATACTTGCTGAATAATTTGAGGTCAGCTAGCAATAAAGCTTTGTGTGAAAGGCCACTAAAAAAATCTATTAACCGTGGTACCAGTTTATTCAAGTCAAGCTGTTAAAATACACTCATATAAACATAGAAAAGATTATACATACACTGTGTAGAGTTCTGTGGTTTAACTCTTGAAATCTAAATAGAAGTTATATTACTCTTAGAATAAAATTCTAAAATACAGCAGTCTTTTATAAGGACTTGTTCACCCAAGAGGTGGGAATGTTAATTACTCCATTAGGGTGCACTGTTAGTACAACAAAGAGCAGATCACAATTTTGGAATGATATACCTGCTTTTACAATATCACAGGTGTCCCCCTCTCCCCTGCCACACCCTACAAAGAAACTTTGCTAGTTTGCAATAATTATAGCTCTTGCAGCTTTTGGATAATGTGTGTGGTGGGTGGAAGGGGTGGTGATAAAATAGGGGGATGAAGAAGTAATTTCAGCAGCTGAATAAACCAAGGGGACTAAATAGGATTAGGGGATAGATGTAAGGTGGCAATGACAGGAGACCAGTGGCAGAAAGAATTCACCTGTCTCCACTAGACAGATTTCATAATTCTAAAATTTTAAAAGTATGAGAACAAATTGGCTATACTGAGATAATAATATGTAAATTGATCTGTAGAGAATCTGTTGGCAGAAAAAAATTAACTTCAAAGCCCTAGGCCAGTGGTCGGCAAACTGCGGCTGGGCAAACCGCGGCTCTCGAGCCACATGCGGCTCTTTGGCCCCTTCAGTGTGGCTCTTCCACAAAATACCGGCTCTTCCACAAAATACCGACTTCTGCGCATGGGCCACGAAGTTTCAATCGCACTGTACGTGCACGCCCACACGTGGTATTTTGTGGAAGAGCCACACTCAAGGGGCCAAAGAGCCGCATGTGGCTCGCGAGCCACAATTTGCCGACCACTAGAGATGGACACACTCAGAGGCTGGCACAGAACATGCTTAGTACAGTCTCACACCAAGTCCTGAACCCACCATCTTTTCCTTCTAAGGCTCCAAAGGCTTATCCTATCCAGACTGTCCACACTAATGGTGATTTTTTTAGAGGTTTTTAATCTCTCCTTGTAATCTAACTTCCATCAGACCCCCTTATCTGTCTGTAGTGTGTGTATTATCTGGACCCCAATTATGGACACAATTCAGGGGTTTTCCTAGTCTTGGGATACACTCAGATGTCAAATGTGGCTGGATAACTTGGGTTAACTAGAGAAGTGTGGATCCCAGCAATTCCTCCAAGTGGAGTTTACAATAGAGGAAGCGTTGGGACCCACGCTTCTTTCTCTCCCCTAAACTGGCA
>NW_005871048.1:33365081-33431423 GCF_000147115.1 Myotis lucifugus | reverse complement strand
AAAAAAGCTTAAAATGATTCAGTGTTTTCTACTATTGTAAAGGCAAGTGAGATCCGATACTTTGGAAGCAGATGGAAAAAGAAATTATAATTTAAATGTAATGTTTGGAGCATTTGCAATAGGTACACTCAAACGTTCCTTTAAAAAAGGGTGAAAAGAGTTTCTATAACCTATTGGCAAGAGCATTTGTTCCTGAGAGAGCAGAGAGGGAGAGAGTTGGAAGATACTTGGACGATACCTTGGAAGTCTTAGGTCTCTATAAAGTTGGTAGGCAAGTGTCTGCTATACCATCTGGTAGATAAGAGGTACTCAATAAATTTTGTGCAATCAATGGGCTCCTGAAGAGATAATACAATTGGGTGGCATGCATGGTTTTAGTAGTGAATTAAAATTCATGTGCAAAACCAGTATGAAGCTGAGTGTGTTTATGAACAATATGCAATGTTTCCATTGCTGTGATTGAAATATTGTGATATTTATTTATTGGTGAAATATTCTGATATGATGGTTTAACATGTTAGGGGAAATCTTTATAGTTTTATGAATAGTAAGAAATGTTAGGATTCATTATCCAAGTGGAATATGGACTCAAGGAATGTTATACTTTGTTCATTGGAACTAAATCTAGAGAAGGTAAAGTGAATGCCAGGGTCTTTATTTAATTGAATTAATAAGAGTTGATAGCCAATAAAATTATTTATATAAGTTGTTTATTCTCAATTAGAGTTCTTCTAGAAAAACACTTTGTTTTTAAGTTATCCATTCTTTGGTAAAACATTTAGGCAAACATCGTAATGTGTCAGTTTCTTTGACAAGTTGACATTTGACACACTGGCAACCTTAGTATCTTCTCTCTGCTTTTCTCCACTCTACTTATTTTTAGAGCTACCAACATCATAGTTGATGGAACCTCCTCTATAATTATTCACCAAGACGTTCATGGTATATGTTTATGTGTTTTCTTTTCTTAAATATTATTTTTAAACGTAAGGAATTTATTTAGAAACCCATATAAATTCTGTAATAAGTTTCTATAATAAATTCTATAATGAGTTTTCCTATTCCTGGCCCAAGAGTTTATAAATAAACAATATTGAACAATTATTTCCTTATTGATCCTTGCATTTGGCTGGAGTAGCTTGGTTGGTTAGTTTTATCTCCTTAATTGATAAAAAAGTACAGAATGTGGTGGGGATTCTTTGTATTCTTGACACAGATGCATGTTTCTTATTTAAAATTCTTTCTATTCAAATGAAAGTTACTGTGTGAATTTATTGCCTGTGGTGTGATACTTAATGAGAATTCTAGCTTTATTTATACCTAAATAAAGGTATAAACATGAAGACAGGGTTGAAGGTATAAACATGAAGACAGGCATGTTTTTGAGGCTCCAGTTAAATCTATAAAGTACAAAATAGTGTAATTCAACTATGTTCAAATAGTATTATCAGTGAGAGACTACTTAATTTGATGATAAAATAAAATTATTGATGTGATATTTCAAGAGATTAATTTCTACAAAAGGCATTTAAAATGTATTCTCTCTCACATGTGTGCATATTTCTCTCTCATTCTGTTTTTCATAGTGAAAAGGTAGGCTTTACCACAAGTCATTTAAAGTGTTATTACCTGAAAATTTTATTGTGTCCTCTTTTAAAACATATACATATGAGGCACTATGAGATCACTGTAACATTAGTGACAAAATATTGAATGATCTTACTCATTTAATTATGCTTTTTGGAAAAAGGTAAGACATTAGTCATTTTCTTGTTTGGCAGTGAAGAGTAGTTGCAACACCTATGGCAGAAACCATCAGTATTCCTTTTATATTTTTATTATATGCTAGCGTTATGCATTGACTTCACTTCTCCTATGGATGAAATTTTTTTTCGTTTATTTGAATATCCATAAGCCTTCATTTATATAGTTGAAAGGCTGGATGTATGGTGTGGAATGGGATTGAGATATAAGAAATGAACTGTAGAACTGTAATATGTGACAGTTAATGAGGAAGGATGTGTAATTGGGGTAAGAGTAAGCCAAACCTACACAATAGTATTTTATGGAGGTAATACAGTGAAGATAGGATACAGAGAAGTTTTCTTTTTGATTTTATTAGAGTGAAAGGGATAAATGTAAATATAGTAGATGTCTTCTAGTTACATAAAGGTCTTGTGCTTTTTTTTTTTTTTTTAACAAACCATAGTTAAAAACAGAAGAAATTTTGTAGAGTTTTTATTGATAGTTCATATATGTCTGTGTTTATGTTGATGTGTAAAGAATACAAGCAGTACTGGTTCCCTCTCAATTGGGCTTTTCTTTTCTGACTGTCAGTAAATGCTAGATGTTGATCTTTCATATGTAGAAGGGAGCAGCGTCTTACAACAGGAACAATCTCATTACCGATGGGGACAGGTGTGGCTCCATCATCATTTTTCCCCCTGTAAGCTTCTCAGGTTCAGCTTGCGAATTTGTGGCATGGATCAGGGCTAGGCTGAAAATAATTTTGCAACAGTATTTTGGGGGTTGGAAGTGAGACTGTGCAATCCTTGCTTTACTCTGTCTTCTTCATGGGACAATGCACCCATGGGCACCTTTGCACGTGGCTGTGATGCTAGGAGCAGGGCAGCTGTAGGGACAGGACCCTTTCCCAGGACAACTAAATTCCACTCTAATGAGAGTGAGGGCCCAGAATTTCCTCCTTCCTGGTGCCCAGACAAGGACCTTTGCTGGTGTATTTCTGGAGGCAGGAAAGTCAACCAGGCTGAGCAGTTTGTGCCCTGTGGCAATTTGTGATCTAGGGAATGTTCTAAGGACATCTGTTATTAAAATATGCAAGTTCAAATGTTTAGATGTGACTCTTAAACTTCCTTTGGAGGAAATGTTTTAAAAAGAGCTATAATCGACCCATTATCCATCATGTCATGAGGGATAAAGGTGTAAATGTGGGACAGCTCTTCCTCTCTTGTGCTTTGGGAACAATCTGTGCATCACACAGAGCCCCATCCAAGGCTTCCTGCCCTTGTGTCGGGGAGGTGGCTGCAGCTTAGGCAGCTAAGTCTAGTTTCACTTGCTGTGGGAGGGGTGGTCACCGCTGTGAAAGGGCTAGAAAGAAACCTCGCCTCCACTTTTCTAAAAAGTCTTCTTTAGGACAAATCATGACAAGAGGCCAGAAGCAATCTCTTCTCATTTCCTTATTGAGTAAGGGTGTCTGTGCATCCCTTTACATGAAGGACAATAATCAATTACTTTTTCTGTATGATCTGGTGAAATTTTTCATTTTTTTTCAGTTCACACAAAGATGAATTCCCACATGTCACGATTACAATGTATATATGTGCTTTCTTGTCTCATTTTATGACGCTGCTTTGTTAAACGTGTTAAAGAGTTTTCATACCCTGTTCCTATCATCTTAAATTGATTTTTCCCATTGTTAATGTAAAACAGCAAATCTGAAGACTGATAATTATGTGTAGAAGGGTGATTGTACTTAATGTGAAAAGATTTGAATCCTCCCTTGTGTGTGAGTGATCTGCCAGCCTTGCTATCAGTTTCTTCTGTCATACGCTGCCAACTGTTCTATTTAAGTATTGTGAAAACTCTTTGTTTTTTTCAGGTCGAATGAGTGATTTGAGTGTAATTGGTCATCCAATAGATTCAGAATCTAAAGAAGATGAACCTTGTAGTGAAGAAACAGATTCAGAGCACGACCTAATTGCTGCCATTTTACCTGAGTTAATTGACATAGATATATACCACAGTGAGGAAGACGAGGAGGAAGACGAAGACTGTGCAAATGCTACTGACGTCACAACCACCCCATCAGTGCAGTACATAAATGGGAAACACCTGGTCACCACTGTGCCCAAGGACCCAGAGGCGGCAGAAGCTAGGCGTGGCCAGTTTGAAAGTGTTGCACCTTCTCAGAATTTTTCAGACAGCAGTGAGAGTGACACCCCTGAGTTCCCCATGTCTGAAACGGAATCATCTACGGCTGTGCAACCAAGTGAATCTAATGAATCAACGGAATCGCTTGAAATGACATGGAAGCCTGAGACTTACCCTGAAACACCAGAACATTTTTCAAGTGGTGAGCCTGATATTTTCCCCACAGTCCCATCGCACAAGGGCCAAGCCACAGAGGGACCAGAATCAGTCTCAGATAAAGGTCCTGAGCCTGCGCGTGATAGTCTGGTGCTTGAACATACCGAACCTGTACCCCTCTCTCCTGAAGAATCTTCAGGAGATGCTGACATCAACCAAGAATCCCCAGAAACGATCTTTTCAAGGACCACGGAAGTAACACTGGGTGAAGAGACAGAAAAAAGTACTTCTATCACCTCTACTCCAAGTACAGTTCCAAGTTCTATGTCAGCAAATGTGTTGAAGGAAGTATCAGTCACATTAACAGGAACCCCCAGGCCTGCTGACCCATTGGCCACTGTGGAGAACTGGGTGGGAATAACCCCTGGACAAATTGTAGAGCTCTCTGGGAATTCTTCAATTCTGATTCCAGAAGGCTCTGGGGAAGAAGATAAAGATCAAATGTTCACCGTGGTAACCCATTCATCACAGAGAAATCCTACCGATACACTGGTTACTTTAGACACTGGCAAGATAATGATCACAGACAACCTTTTTGATGTTCCTGCAACTGCCGTTTCCTTGGTTTCTGAACAACCTTCCACAGAAATAGTGCCCACAAAATCTGTAGAGGAAACAGACACATTTGAGTGGGCTTTCAGTACGTCTCTTGAGGGAAAGCAAAGGGAAGGTGAGGAGAAGGGAACTACAGCTTCTACAGTTCAGCTACATATGCCTACACAGAGATCAGACCAGTTCATTTTATCCTCTGCGTTAGAAAACTCAAATGAAGCTACAGCGAGTGATTCAACATCTGCTACCAGGAACAGCGTTATGTCCTTAGCAACATCCACACAGGCTGAAAGGGAAATGACAAGTTCTAATCCTTTCTTTCCGGAGACAGATGTTTTAGACAATCTGGGGCCACAGACCACCAAGCCCAGCAGTAGCAGTCAACCTGGGGTTCAGGAAGGGCAGGCCACTGTGCCAGGTGGCCCCGTCTCTCTCTCTATGGAGCAGGGCTCAAGAGAAGCTGCCACTGACCCAGCAACCACCACTGTTTCTTCATTTTCATTAAAAGTAGAGTCTGAAATTCAAATTAAAAAGGAAATAGCTAGTACTATGTCTCCCCGTGTGGAAACTATATTCCCCTTTGAGCCACCAGGACTAGATTTGAGTAATGTCATGGACAGAGAGGTTACTGAAGTTATAAGCCAAACATCCAAGGAAAGCCTTATATCAGAGGCTTCAGTAGAATCAAATCATGGGACAGATATAAAGGGCTTCTCTACAGATTTTCCTTTGGAGGAAGATTTCAGTGGTGACTTCAGAGAATACTCAACAGTATCTAAAATCGTAACGAAAGAAGAAACAGTAATGATGGAAGGCTCTGGGGATGCAGCATTTAAAGACACCCAGATTTCACCATTGTTAATCCCTACTCCAGGCCACATCAATCACACAGCTGACTCGGAAGGACCTGGTAGCACCCTTGTCAGCACTTCAGCCTTCCCTTGGGAAGAGTTCACAGCCTCAGGTGAGGGCTCAGGTGGGCAAGTGGTCTCAGTCAGCAGCTCTGCTGACCAAGTGTTTCCCAGTGCTGTGGGAAATGTTTTTGGTACAGAATCTCCATTTATTGACCAAGTATTGGGAGAAGAAGGTACTATCCAAGAAACTGATAAGAGAACCACCAGTTTACCAAGAGCAGAAGCTGAAGGTACTGAAGCTCCAACAGAAAAGGGGGATGTGAAGGTCGATGGCACAGTTTCAATGGACTTTTCCCAGACGATAGAGCCAACCAAACTGTGGTCCAGCCAAGGAGTCCATACTGTAGGACAAGAAATTGAAATCAAAACAGCATCAGAGGAAAAGATTCAAGAACAAAAATCTTTTGAATCCCCCCAAAGCTCTGTTGTACCAGAACAAACAATTTTTTATGAAACTGGATTTCAAACCACAGATTACTCTATACTAACAACAAAGAAAATGTATGGTACTGATGAGGAAATGGGAAAGGAAGGCATTTCCTTAGTTGACTTGTCTACTCCAGATCTGGGAGCAAAGGGCTTGGAACCCTACACTACTGTCCCTGAAGTTACTGAAAAATCCCATTTTTTCTTGGCTACTACCTCAGTGACTGAATCTATACTAGCTGGAAGTATAGTTACAGATTCATCAATCAAAGAGGAAGAAAATATAAAACCCTTCCCCAAAGTTATGAAGCCAATAATTAAAGAGTCAGATACTAATTTATTCTCTGGCCTGGGATCAGGAGAAGAAGTTTTGCCTACCACAGTGTCAGTGAATTTTACTGAAACAGAACAAATCATTAGCACATTATATCCCAAGACTTCTCAAGTGGACAGCTTAGAAACTAGCATCTCGAGTGATACCACTGAAGACTATGAGGGAATGGAAAATGTGGCAAATGAAGTTGGACCACTCATTTCTAAAACAGACAGCACCTCTGAATATAGTGAGACAGCATCCAGCACAACTTTACTAGAAATTTTAAGTGACACCAGGACAGAAGGACCGTCTTTAGCAACTCTCACCTTCTCCACAGACACCGAACAGCCTCAAAATCAGACTCAGAGTTGGGAAGAAGAAATTCAGAGTAGCCAACCACAACCTACCCCTGAGCAAGTCTCTAACAAGAATTCTTCAGTAGCAGAAACTAGAGAAACAGCAACCTCTTCTACTGACTTTCTGGCTAGAACTTCTGGTATTGGAATGGCCAAAGGATCTGTTATATCCACAACAAAACCATCTGACTTGTTTCATGAATATTCCGGAGAAGGATCTGGGGAACTGGATGTAGTTGATTTAGTCCACACTTCTGGAACTACTCAGGCAACCAGAAAAGGAAGCACCACATTTGTTCCTAATAGGCCCCTGGAGAAACATCCTGAGGATCCAAGTGCTAAAAGCTTTACTGTTGACGGGTTCCCAACAGTTTCAATGGTGCCACCTCTTCATCTAGAGTTGAATGAAAGCTCCCCAGATCCAACTATCACAGTGTCCAACACAGTGTCATATAAGAGGTCCACCGAGGGTGCAGATAGTTTCCACCACCGCTTGGGGGGATTTGAGGATTCCACCTTAAAACCTGACAGAAAAAAAGCCACTGAAAATATTATTATAGATCTGGACAAAGAGGACAAGGATTTGTTATTGACAATTACAGAGAGTACCATACTTGAAATTCTACCTGAGCTGACATCAGATAAAAATACTATCATAGATATTGATCACACTAAACCCATGTATGAAGACATCCTTGGAATGCAAACAGACATAGACCCAGAGACACCGTCAGGACCACAGGTCAATAATGAAGACAGCGCTCAAACTCAAGAGAAGCATGAGGCAGCTGCCAACCTTTCCTTAACTGGGGAACACTTTGAAGGTTCTGGTGATGCTCTTCTGGCTGGCTACACTCAGGCCGCACATAACAAATCCATGACTTCTGAAGACAGCAGCCAGTTCAATCACATGGGCTTTATCTTCACAACTGGGATCCCCATCCCAAGCACAGAAACAGAATTAGATATTTTTCTTCCCACAGCAACATCTCTGCCCATTCCTAGTAAGTCTGCCACAGTTCGCCCAAATACCGAAGAACCAAAAACTGAAGCCAAAGCCCTGGAAGACATCTTTGAATCAAGCACTTTGTCTGATGGTCAAGCCATTGCAGACCAAAGTGAAGTAATATCAACATTGGGTCATTTGGAAAAGACACAGGAAGAGTATGAGGAAAAGAAATATGTTGGTCCTTCTTTTCAGCCAGAATCCTCTTCAGGAGCTGGGGAGGCACTAATAGATTCTACACTAATAGATTCTACACCCCACGTAAGTACTGGTACTGTCCATCTTACGGCTCAGAGTTTAACAGAAGCACCTCCTGTGATGGATGGATCGAATCCCCCAGATTACACGGATACAACATCACCAGTTTTGGCCTTTGTGAAGCTGTCTCCCGAGACATCATCTCCGTTCACTGTGCCCTTAGGCAGTGGAGCGTCTGAACACACAGAGAGCCTTCAGCCAAGTGCTCTGCCTGGTGTAGATGCTGGCACATCTCAAACGTCCCCAGGAAAATTTGCAAATATTGAGGTGACTTTCCAACCATCAAGTGAAGAGTACAGTCACATAACTGGGCCTCCATTCTTACCGCTTGACACAGAGTCAGAATCTTCAGAAGACGAAACTAAACCTAACTTTTTAGAACAAATGGAAGCTTTTCCCACAGAATTAGTTGTTGAAGAAGGATCTGAGATTCTCCAAGATTCCCCAAACAAAACCAATGTTCAACTTTCTGGAGAAACAACCAAAGTCTTTTCTAGTATGAGAACCTCTGAGGTTGAAACCCTTGTCACAGCTGCAGGTGAAATTAAGTCAGAAGGTGCTACACTGGGGCCACACCCTACTTCCGCTTCTGCAACCACTGGGACTGGGGCAGGTGTGGTGCCTCAGCCCAGCCCACAGACTTCTGAGAAGCCCACGGTTCCTTCTCTGGAAATAAACTCTGAAACGAAGGCAGCTTTGACCAGAGGGCAGGATTCCACAGTGGCAGCATGGGGACAGCAAGTGTCAGCAAGAATTCTTGATTCCAATAATCAGGCAACAGTGCGCACTGCGGAGTTAAAGATTTCACTTCCAACACCACCACTTTACCTTCTGGAAACTTCTAATGAAACCGGCTTCCTGATTGACATGAATGAAGAGTCAGTGGAAGGCACAGCAGTCTATTTACCAGGTAAGGTCACGACATTGATAAATCTGTTTCCAAGTGTGGAAACAGTCCCTTGGTCCTAACATATGTATACCTGTATAATTTTTATTGTGATGTTAAATCAGTGGAGATGTCTCTATTGTTCACATAACAGTAGATCAGCACACAGTATTGAGTCCATAATGAGAGGCAAAGGAAGCAAGTATAGATCATTTCCGAGCTTTATAGATGTTCCTTTTATTTTTCTGGGTTTTAGAAACAATGTATAATCGCACCACGGAAAAATTGCATGTTAGTGGTGTAAAAATTCATTGTCGTTTTACTCACAAGTATTGTTTTGTCATATGTACCATAGTCACACATCTTAGTTTTAAACACAGAAAACAAATATATTCTTAAAAATCTCTTACTGATAAGTGCTATTATGATAATATCAAAATTTGTCAGGCCTTTAAAATTTGACAGTAGTAAATAGCTCTAATAAACATTTCACATAGTTCGTGCAATATCAGTTATCCATGTATACTTTTATTCAATTTTCTTGCTTCAGGTAGTCCACTCAATGCTTCTAACTCAGTGGGTTTATTCGAGCTCCGTCAGTCAAGAGAGGATTTCTGTTTTTTTACTGAATGAACAGGAAGCATGAATTTTATGCTAGGTCATATAGACTGTCTCATTTGATCTTCACGAAAAGGCTATACAGCATGTACAGCTCTCCCCGTTTTTAAGAGAGGTTCTGTAATTCGCTAAGGGTTGCACAGCCACACACATTATGGAAAAGTGGGATTTGAACTGAGATCAGCCCTACTCAAAGTCCATGGTCTTTTCACCGTTCTTAGCTGGTTTCCTATTATTATAGCACAAAAGTGGATAATTGATAGTTAATTATATGTAAACCAGAAATCTTAGACTATTCATTTTGTAGAACTTATTTTCGTTTTACTCTAGCCTAATAATGTTGAGAAGTCTGCCGCAATGGTGTTTTCTGGAACATCATTTGAATAATATTTTCAATGGAATCCAAAAGTAACCATCACCACCTAGCTACTACCTACAAAAAGGAAAAAAAATCAGTACTTTAAGGGCTGTGTTGGTTCAAAATAAGTTTTATTGTAATGAATATGCTTTACAGCATGGCCTCACTTAGAATTATTCTTCTAAACATTTCAATATTATCTTTTGTGCCACTTCAGTTTGTTGTGCTTCAGATAGAGTAAAATAGTCATAACATGCAACTTTTTATAAATGACTTGAACTATTTTATGAATAAAATTGTTCAAAGGTGGCTGATGAATATTTTTTTATCATCCTATATTTAATCTGTAAATGGTAAGCATGTAATCTGGCCAATATTTGTCCATTTGTAATTTAGTTACAATATACTTTAGGTTGGTGAAAATATGATATAGGAATCATTGGTAATATTGAGAGAGAATTAAGTTTGACAAATGAATAAAAAATGTGTACCAGTTATCCAGTCCACAATGTTTACCTAGAATTAGATGTTGCGTCTTCATTGCAAAACAGATTGTCACATTAGGTTAATTCAGTAACTGGATGCTCATATTGCATTGCCTGGTCTATCTGTTGCAGATTTAACTTTCAGAGGTTAATTCAAACTGTGTGCAGAAGAATAAAAATCATAAACATAATTTTTTTCTAGTTTAAGCTATTTTGTGTTCACAGAAAGACCCACTTTCTTGCCAAGTCCTTGCCCCGTACTCTCAGTGTGGTATCTGGTGTCTGTGGAGGGAATAATAGTGCATCACATTTATATGGCACATCACAGTTTCACTGAGCGCCTTCTCCTAAGTGTCATGTTGATTTTGCGCTGAGGCCAGTGTGTAGATGTGCTGTTGACTGTAGCTTCATCATCTAGGCAGAGTACTTTGAAAGGCAGAAAGCTAAAACGGCTAGGGAGGTTTTAAATATTTTTAGGACTACATGAGAAAGAATCTTAGAAGAGTTGGGGTAGTTTTTGAAGTTGGTGTAAGCATCTGAATTAACCTAAAATTGATCCCACACTTGCAAATAGGAATTTGTCAAGTCTTTCTAGTAGTCTAGCATTTACTTAACACTCAGAAAGTTTGTTTGACTTTCCTATATGAAAAAGACTGTTATCTTCTACTAGCAGTACCTCCTTTATCTGAATGTTCCTTAAGTTCATGTTTCATAAGTAGACGGTCTTCTTTTCATGTGTAATTATTTCAGGGTTTTGGGTCTTAAGATTCTTGAACATAAGTTGTAGCTCATATATAACCTATTTATCACAATTATTTTGTAAAACTTTAAACTGTTATTTGGATTCTTGAACATTTTGAAACAGGCATCTCTAGAAAAATACTCAAACTCTAAAAAATGTAAGCTATTAATATAAAGACAATTATCCAAGAATTGTTACAGAATAATATATGTGCTTCAAATAGTGTAAAAGTATTTGCATTTGCCATTTAAAAACATATTTTAAGCTGTTTCTCCTCATAAATTTGTGGCTCTGGCCTTTATATTTATCTGCTAGGAGTGTTGATTTTATTTGTGTTTTAATGAGAAAAATTGCAATAAAAATTGGGGGTTTCATGTTAGGTGAGGTTTTTGTGTTTGGATTTGTTTTTATACAGTAGAGTTTAATCCATGTGTTGCTTTTCTTCAAGTATAGTTTAAAGGAGTACATTTGGAACGTGTTTTTGGAAAAAGCATATTAATGTAGCAGAAGAGACTTCAGTGCACACTTTCGAAGAAAAACAGTTTCTGAGCATTAAGTGGTAAAAGGCAATAATAATTCAAATGATGGTAACAAGCCAATCTGCTAAAAAGAATGCATGTTCTGTGTATCCAACCATTTCACATGAACTAACCTCGTGTAAAAGAATACATTTCCATTCACTGTGCACATACGTGTAATCATTTTTGACTAAAATCAATTGCCATTATCATGCCAACTAAATCTGCAGTAGAATATATTAGTTGCCAGATATTGTGCAAAATATTGTTGAAAATAATGATGATTGAATCCCAGAAATGAATAGATCCAATTTTTAATAATTAGTTATGCCAAGAAACACTCCAGAGAGTAAAGTTAATGTTAATTTTTGTGTGTAGTATCTCTAAATTGCTACGGTAAAGCTTATATATCATGGTAGCAATAAGTGGCATTTTATGCTAAAATACATTGAAAGTTAGAGATGGGCCTAATTGCTTTTCTTATTTTCCTGAACACGATAGGACCTGATCATTGCAAAATGAACCCGTGCCTCAATGGAGGCACCTGTTATGCTACTGAAACTTCCTATGTGTGCACCTGTGTGCCGGGATTCACTGGGGACCAATGTGAACTTGGTAAGATGTCCTTGTCTGAAAGGGTGTGGTGCTTTTACAAAAGAGATATTGGTGGGGGGAGGTATTTATACTGCTTGAATCAATCAGAGGATTTCAGAGAAATCCATGTGTAGATGAATTATATGTTCAATGAAGTTAAAGTCATAGTGACTTAAATAGATTGTGGGAAATGGGGTCATTTGGTTACTGAATTTTGTTAATATACCCAAGACTCAGTGAAGCTTACTCAGGTCAGCTATGTCTTTTTGTGGATTTTACAGATGGGCTTTCTACAATGTAAAGTTGCATAAATATTAACAAACTTTTTTAGTCTATCCCCCAAATGTGAATATCAATAAATGATCAATTTAAATATAGCAAATTTTCCCAAAGCTGTATTTTAAAATGAGGGAGTTTAGCTGTAACATTTTGAGATAACTTGCTCCTCTGCTGTGAAGTGGGAGAAAGCCTTGCCTGGCTGTCCCCAGCAGCCAGCCTCACCCGCCTTCACCTCCAGCAGGTATGGATTGCAGGCCTCCTCCTCTCTTTCTAGTTCCGAAGAATGTAACTGTGTTCTTACGGAATCAGTTTCTTTTGTTCTCGTTCTTATTTAGATTTCCTTTTCTTAAAAAAAAGACTCCATTTCAAAAATGTATATTTTTATTGATTTCAGAGAGGAAGGGGGAGAGAGAGAGAGAGAGAGAAACATCAATGATGAGAAAGCATCATTAATTGGCTGCCTCCTGCACACCCCCCAGTGGGGATTGAGCCCACAACCCGGGCATGTGCCCTTGACCAGAATCAAACCTGGGACCCTTCAGTCCCCAGGCTGATGCTCTATCCCCTGAGCCAAACCAGCTAGGGCAAGACTCCATTTTAAATTTGCCTAATTGTAGACCTTATCTCTGATGAAAGAAATGATGGAATATAATAACGGTCGAGTGCTTCTTTTAGAGGTACCAGGATGCTTTTTCTTAATGATTGAGTAAAGAAGGCTCATGGAAATATTGGGATAAAATCCCTAACATTCATATTGAAAGAGTGCTTGTCTCAAAATAATAGCTCAGTAGTTGTACCTCATGCTCTAGTTGAGTGATTCTGAGACTTTAGTGTGCATCAGAGTCACCTGGAGGGCCAGGTAAATACAGATTGTTGTTACCCCAGCCCCAGTATCTGATTCAGTAGATCTGGGGTGGGCCTGGGGGTGTGCATTTCTACCATTCTCAGGTGATGCTGCTGTCGTTGGTCCCAGGACCACACTCTAAGGACAACTGTCCTGGACAGCTGGGATCTATGGAATGTTTGAAAGCCAAGGAGTAAAATTATGACTGTGTCCAAAGAAGGCGACCATCGGCAGAATGGAGGATAAATTGGAGAGGGAAGGGCCCAGGGCTTGGGAGGCCTGCCAGGTATTTTCAGTATTTCAGGAGCGAGGAAATCGGAGCATGAGCCAGGATTGGGAGTGGGTAGGCTAGACTAAAACTTGATCCATTTTAGGGCTCATGTGACTCATCTAAAAGAAATGGACACAGTGAGCCTCCTCTAAATCGTTGAAATTTTCTTAGGGTTTCCAGATATTTAGCAAATAAAAATATAAGAAGGTCAGTTAAATTTTAATCTTAGATTTAAAAAAAGAATAATTTTTCACTCTAAGTATGTCCTCAATATAAAATGGGGCATACTTATACTAAAAGTTTTTTTCTTTTAAATCTGAAATTCAAATTCAACTGGCTATCTTGTATTTTATCTAGCAACCTCTCAGTAACTAGATTCCTTTGATTGTTTTTGAAAGTTCTTTTGTGGCCTCTTATGATTTTATTTCAGAATTCGATGAATGTCACTCTAACCCCTGTCGCAATGGAGCCACGTGTGTTGACGGCTTTAATACGTTCAGGTGCCTCTGTCTTCCCAGCTATGTGGGTGCACTTTGTGAGCAAGGTAAGAGCTATTGCAACATTTGTAGGATGAACTTTATTGATACTTCATTTTCAATGTTACTTCTGGAGAGTCTTATGTCATAATGACTTGGATATTTTTAGTCCTTTGGCCATACTACATATTCTTTCCTGCAGAGGAAATCCACAGGTTCCTAAATACTTGAGGTTTCCTCATGTGTCCATAGTTCACAACATCTGAAAAATAGTGTTGACTTGATCGTTTTTATTTCACTGATAGGATGCAATTGCAGACAGGCACACTGAGCAAATTTAAAACCATCTAGCCAACAAAAGGAACATTGTTATATGTATTCCTCCAAAGGACAAATTAGGAATAGACCTTAATCCATGTTCATGGTTTGTTCCAGATAGTATTGAATTCAATGTTAGTTGCCTTTATTTTCTCCCCCTACGCACTTGAGACTCGAGGGACTTATTTTCCTTAGTCAATCATCTCTGGAGAATGAGTTTATATAGTTGTTAGAACACATTGACTCGGACTTGGCCAACACTACGTAAAAGATATTGTGAATCTGCTCAACAGGGAATTTTCCTACTGAAGAAGCATTTACTTTTTCTGAATGAAAGAAAGGCCTATGTTCACCATGGCTTAAATCTCCTGATCCCTGTAATTTGTACTTTATGGCCCACATGAGAGTACATGTTAGGTGGTTAATGGTAACATTTCTTAGTCCATGCATCAGAAACAGGTCACATGCTCAGCACACTAAGCTTCGGAACGCCACTTTCCTCCACTTAAAGTCATACAGTGATTTGGCTTTGACAAACGTGCCTAGTGCCAAACCTCCATTCCACCAGACAAAAGGAAAATGTATTAGACTCAGAACACATTGGTCTAGCCCTACATTTTACTTTTTAGCATTAATCCAAACATCACCACAATTAAAAAACAAAACTAAAAGGAGCCTGTATTAAATTGCCAATCGAAGGGGATGGCTGATAGCTGAGTTTTTAGATTTTTTTTCCTTTTCTCTTTATTGCAAAGGAGGAATCTATTTGCTTTAGAATTTTAAAAGGTAAATATGAAAATTGACCAAGCAATTTCTCACTGTTTCCCTTCTTAAATGAAAACAGTGAGAAAAATGCTATTTGTTAAAGAAAACATAGGGTAATATACTTGAGTTATTAAAATTTGTTTAAATGATTCTTGCTCCACTTATTCCAAATACAAGGAGCAATTCAAAAATCACACTTATTCCAAATACAAGGATCAATTCAAAAATCATTTGTTCAACAGGTGTTAATGGCGCACCTACTGTTTTCAAGGCTCTGTTCTGGGCACTGGAGATAGAGCTCTGAACACACAAACACAGACTTGATCTTGGCATAATTCTTGGCAGAGAATAAAAAGCAATACTACTTGTGGGATACTTTATAGTTTATCAAATGCTTCCAGGTACATCATTTCATTTGGTTGACACAGTATTTCTATGAGTAAATGGGTTAGAAATTGAGGCCCAGAGAGAAACAAGTGTGTATGTGTTAAAGGTCACACAGCTAGAAAATGCGAGTGTGGGGAAAATGAACCGAAGCTGCCTTTGAAAGCCTAGGTTTTTCTCAATATCTTCACCCTTCTAAAGTAACTCTGACTGATAAGCATTTTATTTATGTCTGTACCTGATGCGGTAACACATCCCTCAGAGGGACTTTGGGGCCAGTTACCTTTTCCATCTCTTTAAAGGAAAATCAGAAAGAAAAGGTTTTGGGTTTTTCTCTCATTTCCGGTGCCACCTAACTTTCAGGTGCATTCTCTATTTTTTTTTACAGTGAGTTAGACTTTCATCCACATGATGAGCAACATTCATCCCGGTCTGTTTACCAAATGCAGCTGTGCTCCTGTGATTTATTGGCAGGACTCGGAAGGAGTTTTCCTGCTCTTTTCAGGTTGCCTAAGAGCAAATGTTTTCTTCATTCACAGCAGCATTGTTGTCTAAACAGTTTTCTGTCCAAATTCAGTGATGACTGTGTTGTTGTTTCTTCAGCTGACCTTTTCTGTTCTCTCATTAGTAACATCCCAACTCCCAGTAACTCTGGAATAGGGGCTGCAATTTGGTGGAATTATAACAGATTTGAGATCTGGAAGAGGGTCTTAGAACAGTGGAGAGACACACAGATGGCCCCCACTAAAGTCAGGGACATAGCTTATCTGTGAGAAGTACCCAAGTGTTGACAACTTAAGACTTGACAGCTATATGTCAGAGGTGCTGAAAACGTTGCCTGCATATCATAAGGCGAATTGATTTTTTGTGTGAGATTGTTTGAATGACAGTTTCATTTTCCGTGACCATGAGCAGGAGTATCATACACTCCCCCAACCAATCCCAACATACACAGGCACAACAAAATCTGGGACTTTGTAATGCAACCTATGCATTATAGGAGTTTTAAAACATAACAAGTGTTTTCATGTCAGATGTATTCTAAGGCTGTGTCACCCAAAAGAGTTGCCTTTTGAGAAATGAAATGTGTGTTACATTATTTTTAGGTAAGATGAAATAAATAAACAGACTGCTTCTGATACCTACTTTCAGAAGAGTATGATCATGTATTTTTGGGGGGGGGGGTTAAAGGAAATATAGTGGTACTCTATTTTAATGATAAAAGATAAAACCAGACAAAAATCACTTGGGTTAATAGAAGATAAGAAAGAGTGTTATAGAAGACTTTTTTGTCCAGAATTTTAAGCCATGTGTCTTAAAATAAATGATAATTTCCAAGGATAAGGAACACTATGCTATTATAATATCAAATTATTGACTTTGGCAGCAAGAATGTTCTAAAAATTTTTCCAGTTGTCCTCCCATGTAAACCAACCCCCTCATATATGAAGATTGGTTTCTTCCCCACCTCTCATAGCTCAGCTCTGAGTTCTTCCCCGAGAATTCCTCAAAAAGAAAATTACTGCATCCAAGTAACAAAATATGCTTCATTCTTGGGCACTGAGTGCTACTTTTATACCAAGTGAGCAAGCTGTGTCCTGTGTCCTTTCCCGTGAGATCTAGTGGTCTCCATACAGCACTTTACTAGAACGCAAAGCTTCCAGTGCACATGATTTAAATCAATTAGTCAGCTGGCTGTAGCTAAACAACAGGCCAGTTAGACTAAACTGAACTAAAGACTGTTCTCAGAGATCAGTTGCATCTGTCGTATGAGTATGGCCTAAATCACCGAAGCCAGGGAAAAATAAATTTAATCTCTCAGGCCACAGTCTTTCCCACGATTATGGAAAGAGGAGTAAATGGAGTGACAGTCGGGAGGCAATCTGACTTTCAATTTGGCCACAAGTCTGGTACATAAAACAAGCATTTATTTCATGGAGTAGGGTTTTGTTTTCTTCATAGATCAGTAAAGTAAGGGGAGGAATGGATGGTCATTCGGTAATCTAGAAAGTGTTCTTGGTGCTTAAAATGCTATGAACTTTACAGTTTTGCTAGTTTTTGCATGTTACTACATATATTTGTGAGAATTGTTTTGTAGAAATAAAAAATTATTTCAATTAATTATTATTAAGTACAGAATTTAACCTCATTTGTCAGTGGGTGAGTCTGAGGGAAGATTACCACTGAAAATGCAGTGCTATGAGTAAGGCTGCTTTCCTATGAAAACACATCAAAACTGGCAATCTAGAAAGTATAGCTGACACTCACTGCCAGTATATAATTTAGATATATTGAAGAAATGTTTTCATCCTACCAGAATACTGGTTATAGTCTGCTTGTTGTGAAAGAGGAAAAAAATAATATATATCTATACTAATTAAAGGGTTATATGCTAATTAGACCGGACATCTTCCGTATGTCCTTCCGGACAAAGCCATGGTGGTGGGGCCGAGGCAGAGGCAGTTAGGGGCATTCAGGCCGTAGGGGAGAGCCGTTAGGGTGATCAGGCTGGCAGGGGAGAGCAGTTAAGGGGATTAGGCAGACAAGGGAGCAGTTAGGGGCATCAGGCAGGCATGCAGAGTGGTTAGGGGCAATCAGGCAAGCAGGCAGAGTGGTTAGGGGTGATCAGGCAGGCAGGCAGGTGAGCAGTTAGGAGCCAGCGGTCTCGGATTGCGAGACCCTGCGGGATCGGGCCTAAAGCGGCAGTTGGACATCCCCTGAGGGGTCCCGGATTGGAGAGGGTGCAGGCTGGGCTGAGGGGCTGAGGGACTATATATATATATATATATATATATATATATATATATATATAGGCTTAGTGGAATACTGGGAATGAAGGTAAAGAACTCAGGTTTTATAATTCTTAATAAACTTAAAATCCAGATGCATTTGCACTTGCAGTTACCTATATTCCTGCTCCTTTTGGGAAGAAGGCACACAGTCTTAGCTGTATCCCAGAAGCTGCTACCGATGAAGAATTTTTTTCTCTTTGTAAATCTTACCTGGCCAGAGACTGGCCACCAGCTATCTCTCTGGGAAGTGGGAAAGGACTACTCCTACTTCCAGACCTTTGAAGTACTCATGCAAGCATCCAGAATCCTATTAGCCAAATTCTTATCACTAAAAGTTTCATTGGTAAGGAATTAGCCCCAACTACTTTACCAGTAAGTCAGTAGACACTGCAGCCTAAGAGGTTTGGCTGGCCTCTCTTCCAGTCTTCTCTCCTGCTCATGCTGGCTCTAATCGCGGACATTGCGGTTAGATGCTGGCTTTTCAGTCCAAAGATGCACAGTAAGTTCTCACTTAACATCCTCCATAGGTTCTGAGACTTTAAGTGAAATGATGTCTTTATTTCAGGTTAGTGTGTCAGGCCTGTGTCTAACCATAGGCTGACGGTTATAAACAACAGTTAAGTTCCTATAGCATCCCATCTATGTTATAATAAAACGAAGTTGAATGGAACAACAAGATCTTATTTGAGGACCTGCAGTACAGCCATCCATTTGGCAGGAATCACTTGGCCTCTCTTTATCATAATATTTTTGTCATCCTGCCAAATTTTATGGATCCCTTACTGCAGGGATGTTGCATTGATATTGCCTTGGGTCTTCAGTTAGCACTTGGATCAGTGAGCCAAGTTTAGATGACGTAGATGTGTTTAAGAAGCCTCTGCCTGATTTCTTCCCAGACACGGAGACATGTGACTACGGCTGGCACAAATTCCAAGGGCAGTGTTACAAGTACTTCGCCCATCGACGCACGTGGGATGCAGCCGAACGGGAATGCCGTCTGCAGGGCGCCCATCTCACCAGCATTCTGTCTCACGAAGAACAAATGTTTGTGAATCGTATGTACCAAATATACACTGGTTTCCTGAAGCTTCATTCATTCTCACCACCTTCTTAGCTTTCTCTCCCGTCTAATTAAAAAGAACAAGTACACTCTGAGTTGTGATTCCACTTATTAAATCCTTCATCTATGAACTACTTAAAATCATATATCTGGTATGAGTCCCCCATTTGGGGGAATATTTAACTATAACACAGGGAGGCATTTCTTGGATGGCCTGCAATAAGAGGTGAAACAGCATATTATTTGATCAGCTTTTTACTTACAAAAATGGCTGCATCTTAGGGTTCAATCTAATTCTTCTGATGGTTACCTTCATAGTCTATTTAGAATACATGCATATGTTGTCTAAAGTTAAAGAGAAAATTGCTTTCAGTTATTTTTGTCCCAGTAATTCAAACTGAATTGCTAATAGAACCCTATTCTTATCTCCTGTGCATAATTAGTTCTCATCCAAAATTCTATTATTTTAGACCATAGCAAGTGGACTTCATATTAAGATCATGAATAGACAGAGATAATACTAATGCAACTTATTACCGAAGCTGTTTACTTACTCTTTAAACTATAGCAAAGAGGAGGGCAAGCTAGCTTTCATGTAACAAATATGTAGAATTTTTTTGCTCATGAAACATTATTTTATGCGCAATTAAATATGTTCTCATGATGCCTCCTATCTTTTAGAAATGTGATTGTTAATTAGCTATTTGGATAGAGGTTCACTTAACTTTTTGCATGGTATGCTTGCCAATGACTCATCTTATGGTGAAAACAATTAATTTTGAGGAAATTTTGCAGGACTGTTTGGTCTAGATATTCACTGTCTAAACTGCTTTGAGAAGAAACATGTGGCTTTCAAAGTGAGGGTAGCATGGGTAAGATCTGTCATGTTTTATTGGGTCACTGAATTTTTGCCAATGTTGTAACTTTAAAAAAAAAAAAAAAAAATATATATATATATATATATATATATATATATATAATTGATTTCAGAGAGAAAGGGGGAAGGATAGAAAGATAGAAACATCAATGATGAGAGAGAAACATCATCAATTGTCTGCCTCCTGCACAACCCCTAATGGGGATCGAGCCCAAAACCTCGACATGCGCCTTGACCAGGAATTGAACTGTGACCTCCTGGTTCATAGGTCAATGCTCAACCACTGAGCCACTCTGCCTGGGCACCAATAGCATAAATTAATAAAAAGAATAAATCAAAAGTTTCTATCATGAGTAAGGATGAAGAAAACCATTAAATAATTGTAAACTGCTAGAAAAATAATGTCTATATCTCATATTTTAATGTTTTACAGTGTTTGAAAATTAGCTTTTTAGTTTAAAGCACATTGGGCAAAAGGACAAAAGACAGACTATGAAAAATTTTTATGAATAACTAAACAAAAATCCATCCAGTAAAGAGGATACACGATTCATTCTGAAAATATCTTTTTGTATGTTTCATCCATATATTGCGAAGGTAATAAAAATATCCGTGTTATTTACCATCTTTCAGGTTTGGGCCATGACTACCAGTGGATAGGCCTCAATGACAAGATGTTTGAGCATGACTTCCGTTGGACTGATGGCAGCACACTGGTAAGCTGCTGATGAAAAGGATTCCTAGGAACTTGGTACTGTGTGCTGATTGCATTGTGTGAAGGGCGCTTTAGACTGGAGACCAGTTCAGTGACTTGCTCAGGGTCACTCAGTGAAATAAAAGGCATTAGGAAGGTTGAGAACCACTGCTATAAGATATATGAACCACACCTCTTGGGTCAATTAGTCTTGTCTTCTAATTGTCCTTGCTCAGTGGTGTACGTGCAGTTTTTGCATCTGTATGTTTTCTTTTTGTTGTACCTAAGGGGATCAATTTGGTCAATTTGATTATTATTGGTATGACATAAGTCCTTATATATTCATTTTAATGGAAGAGAGACTTGTTTTTATTCGTTTGTAAGTGAATACATAAAAATTAAAATGACAGTTTTCTGTGTATTACAATAGTTAAAACTGTTTCCATAATTCTCTTAATGCAGATTATATAGTATAGGCATTTAATGTGTTTTCGCTTGTTGGATGCATACTGCTTTCTTTGGGATAAACTGGGTTTATAGGATACCCACCAGTGGGTCTTCCTCTCACAAACTTTCCTTTATAAATAGCACCGTGAAAAGTGCAGGTAGTTGTGAGCTTCCAACTATATTACAGAAGCCAGGATGCCAAGGTGGCCATTCAGGTTGGTACTTACTCGTGCCCTGCAGAGCCAGACCACATGGTCTCCCTGTATGTGCTGGCCCTGAGCCTAGAAGAGCTGCAGCTGGCTGGGTGGAGTATATGTAAAGCCTGTCATTTGCAACATACGTGCTCACCTGATTGGGCCAAGTCCCTGACTATGTGCAATCTCTCATTGGTTACACAGAATTGATTTGTATGTCTTCATTCTTACCATTTTTGCATGTTCCTACGTGTTTATTCTGATCTCTCCATTAGCAGTTCAACTCTTCAAAGAAGTGTTTCTCTTGCTTGCTTTTTATTTCTCATGGTTTCCATGATAAGGCCCTAGAAGTTCTGTGAGCTTGGTCAATGAGACTGAATATTGACATACCTGGCAGGCATGTAAGACCTGTAAAATATCTTAGGGAATTTATCTTCCCTGTCAGATGCCATTCCAGTTCACTTGGCTCATCAGATGCCATTATTTCACTAAGCCAAAGCAAGCCAACTTAACCATTTTTTTTGTCTGTGTCCGTTAATTTTCAGTGGATTGTGAAATGATCATTTTCATAGTCTAAACTTGGTAAATAAGCAATCATTGCACTTTGTCGAAAAATATTGATCTTTCCCAGGAATTTCCAGAGGAAGATAACCTACCATTGATAACTGTACATTGTAAACAGGAACCTTACTCTTAATTAATTCACATTTTTAATTGAAAGCTAAGGGTGATGGAGAGCACACCAAGTGAGGGCCTTGGTTTGAAGAAGGCAGAAAATGAATTACACAGACAAGCAAAGTTTATCAAAGAAATGACACAAGTAACTCCAGAAAAAACTCTGACTGGCCCCCGGTTTCCTCTTAATTCATTCTTTGTATGAAATAAAAGTGTGGTAAGGAGTGTCCCTTAACTTTGAACATTTTGGAACAGAAAAGACCATCTGCCCAACAGCCTGTCTCCCTCCCATCTGACTGATCTCTGGCCCACTTTCTGCTTTTGAAACCACCCTTGCCTCCATCCCTTCCTTTCTGAGACAGGCTAGGTGTCTCACCCTCGTTTACAGTTCTTTCTGCAGCCACCAGCCCCTTAACAGGTTCCATATGTGCACAGGCCTCTGAATAAAATAGTTCTCCTTTGTTTCGCTGTTTACTCCAAGTGTCTTGCTTTTGAAAATACCCTTAGTAGTAAACTCTTCATCGGAGAAAGCAGTATCTGCTTACCCTTGGAAATGGTGTTAACTTGACTGTGTGTAATTTTAAGGACTTTGTTTATGTTTTAGAGTGATTGCCTCCCCTTCCCTCCCCCACTTTTTGTTTGAAAGATTTATCATTGCTTATCCTTCTTGGGAGGTAGAGCAGTATTAAAACAAAAAGAACCTTTGATATTTACCGTATATTATCTTTGGTTACTCAGTCTAATATTCAGTAAAAACAAGTTTATATTAGGTCTCAATTTCAATAATTTCTTCTCTTGAAATAATTAAACTTTGCTTCCAACTTGCAGCATAATTATATCATATTTAACATGCTTCACAGCTAGACTAATTCAATTACATGCTTAGACTAATTTAACAATGTTATTTGTCCAAGTTACCTAAATTGCCTCTCTTCTTCAGATCCTGGTCAATTCCCTCCACATTATTGGCCTCTATAATAGGATGTTGATATAATTAACAAAGTGCAAAACTCTTGCTTTTGTTATATTTTAAAAAATTATTTATTTGCCCAATAAATTTCACAAAAGAATGCTCATGAATAAAATTGGTTATAGGCTTCCCCTTGTGATTTCTATGGAGGTTATTTTCTCTTAACACATTTACATTTTCACTTTGTCACTTGGGTTTCTACTACGTTATTTCTACCAGCAGTTATTTCTACTACCAGTTACTCTTTAACTCGACTATTGATCTCTAACAGTGAAATGCCCCAAGTGCTTTGTTGGAAACCTTGACAAATAACCTCAATAATGAATTACTTCACTTGTCACCCAAGTAATGTCTTCAAAGACACTAAGTTAAACCATCCAAGTTAAATACACATTAAAGCTGGCAAACTTAAGCAAATATTTCTTATCTAGCTTCTATACTATTATCTGACTTTTAAGTTCTAGCCTTAAATAATTGTTAAATGAATGACTAGTCTGAAGTGTTTCCCCCCAGATCTGTTTTGCGGTGCCTGTGACCTTCCTTTCTCCTTGCCTTAAACTCTTGTTACTCCCTTCTTAAAATTCTTCAGTGTCTTCCTATTGCCTTCAGTAAAAGCTCTAATGATGAGCATGGCATGCCAAGTCCATGCACTCCACCTGCCGATTCCTAAGCAATCCCATCTCAAAGAATAAGCCAGCACCCCCAACTCCTGCAGCTCTTTGCACACACTTGCCGTAGTGCTTAGAATGTTCATGCCCCTTACTACATTTTATTTAATAAGCATTTCAATACCTTGCTTAGCTAAAGGTCTTCTCCCAGGAAGCCCTCCAAGCTGGGTGTGACTAAATGCTCATCTTTTGTGTTCCTGCAGTTCCTTGTGCCTCTTCCCATCCTACCACAGACCCCTGTGGTATAAATTTCCTGACACTGTGCTTTCTGAGGCAGAGATTAACTTTCATCTCTATTTGTTCAACACCTCGCAGAGTTGTTGACAAAAATAGAGACCTAACAAATGTTTTTTGAATGGTAATCAATATCCATAAATTGTTCAACCAACTCACTGTTATCTTCTGAATCCTGAAATGACCAAGTAATTCTTTTGGCTGAATCTCTTTGTGGCAATTCTTGCTTAACCTAAATTAACTATTTTATTTAAAGTTGTACCAAGATGAAAAACATTAAAACATAATAGGTAAGATTTCAAAATATGGTGACAAGAAAACAATGTTCCTCACAAACAGAAAGTTATAGCCAAGCATAATGTGTCTTACAAAAGTTATTAACGCGAAGGACATAGGTGTTCCCACTGGGAATGATAACAGTTGTGTCAATGGTTGTCCCAAGAATACATTTACAACAAGCTTTGGAAAGGAAAGATGGAAAGCAAACATTTCCACCACGGCCCCTCTGCAGGTTTGACCAAGGATGAATTGTTGCTTAAGGTTGGACAGAGCTTCATTTATTCATCCACTGTCTGTGACTGTCCTTTTAAGCACAGACGTCAGGAAACACTATGGAAGCATTTTTACTTTATAGCAAATCCATTTTTACAGCTTTCCTTGAACTATAGACTACAGTGTGTCCATGGACAGCACAATCAGGGAGATATTAGAAACAGTTGGGTGCTTTAATCACACTACTTACCTCTTTAAAATCAACCCATGGACAGCAGAGATTTAAAGCTGTTACCATCCTGCTCCCTCCTGCTTCTGACCCCCAGGAATGAGGCTTCAGGAGGCAATTCCTTCCTCTCATCCCTTCCCTGAGTTCCCCAGCACCTTCAAAGCTAACCCATCACCACAGGAGACCCAATGCTTCATGGATCGGACACAGTGACTTGAAAGAAAAATGCCACCTTCGGTAGCATTGTCCAGAGGTGGAGGATTGAATAGAACTGACAGCCCAGTTAGTTCCCTGTTTAAAATGCTGAGGAGCTTTAGGAAAGTTTGATGTGTTTGGTTAAAAAAAACTCACCAAATCCTGAATTTATTCTTCGACATTTTATGCATCTCTTGCACATTTTCCCTTCAGTCATCTCACTTTGTTCGCGCTTAAGCTGACCCCTGCAAGGCTGCTGGCTTCAGGGCTTCCTAGGAAGTAGTCATGACTTCCTCCTCCTCGTCCTCTCCTCTGCACGGGTTTGAATCTCCTGAATTAGTAATCTTGAACAAGTTGCTAATTCACAGATCCATCAATGTCTAGCCGACTTGTCCCTTGATACTTAGGAAATAGATTACAAAAAAGCTAATTGATAGCCTTTGCTACTTAAAAAAAATCCTACTTTAAAATATTTCTAGAACATAACTGAATTTTTATTTCACTTAATAAGCATGGTCCAACATTGGCGAGCTGGCACACCTAGAATTGGGGGCACCCACTCGCCCTACTGGTTGGAGTTGATGTGTAAGAATAGCCAGATTGGTTGTGGGTTTGACTTTAAATCCAGAGTGCCTTTTCTTCTTTCATAAATAAACACATAAGTCTGTCAAGCAAAGTATTGTGAGAAAAACCAGCTTTGAAAAAGGTAGAAACAATAAAGAAATAGCCCTTAACCCAGGAAGAGACACTTAAAAGGGGCAGAGAAAAGGAGTAACAAATTGCAGGCCATAAACCATTGCTCTTTTTTGCAGGAATGGATCATCATTATCCTTTATAAACACAAAGGCTTTGGCCTCCTCCCTCTCCCAGATGTCTTGGACATTGAAAAGAGAACCAGGAGAATTAACTAATTCCTGGTGTTTTCTAAGCTTGTTTGTAGGTTTCTGCTTGTTTGAAAGGATTACACATGCTTTAGCAGAACAATAATGCAAAACAAAACCCTCAAACCCAAAACTTAAGTTTTCCTTTTGCCACCTGAAAATCTAAGACTTTCTAGAAAGTATTTGCAGATGGGTGTGTGTCAGCTGTGGTGTGGGCTTTAGCTCCAAATGCCACTTCTCTGTGAACAAGTCCTCTGCATATCAGCGTTAATTATGTCAAACCTCACAGGCTTCATTATATTAACCTAAAAGCCAAGGAAAACGTATGCAGTTTCCTCAGCCTCTAACACACTCCTCATTAGTAGAACTCTCAGTTTCTTTTCTGCAGAAGGCCACCGAGCTCTTAATGACAATTTTTCATTGTGTTGCAGCTCAGTTTGGTTTGAAACCAAGCACTGGTCCTTCTGATTCCTCACGGGAAATATGAGGTGCGATAGAGTAGTTCTGGAACATAAAACCTTCATCTCCACCTTGCCTTTCTTTGAGTGCAGATGGCTAGTGACGGGTCAAACACTGGAAGAACAACATTTACCCATCCCCGGAACATCATTTCCTAATGGAGAAGATGATAAGTAAATGATCAATGCATTGCCGTTCCTTCTCACAGATGCTCTTCCAGCATGCTCCCTGAAACTTTAAAGTCACATACAGACATCAGAATTTCATGGCTAATAAGGCTAAGGCAATGAATCACCATCAAAAAGGCAGAAGAAAAATGTTGAATGAGTTTTGGCACTTGCAGTTGCATTTGGATCCTTAGCACTTCCTGACTGAAGACCTGTGCAAACAAGCCTGGGGCGAAGGAGCCACTGGCACCCACCCATGCACGGTGGGGATTGGATGAATGCAAGTGGCTCCGAGGGGCTCTGCCTGGGGCCCTCTCTCCAGTGGTCTCACAGTGGGAGGAACTCACATCCTGTGGAAAATGCTGTTGATAATTACTGCCTTTGTAGGGCAGTGAGCTCACGCTCTTACACAAGATTAGTGCTGTGCTCAAGAGCTGGCAGATAGGCTCTCCCACACAGAGATTTGCCAGCTAGGAAAATAATGGGCACACTGCCACTTTAACAACTATCAGGAGACCCCAAGTTCGTTTTTCTTCCCTTCAGCATATTCATGTTTGCAAGATCTGTCTCTAGGCTGCCAACCTAGGGCAGTGACACCAAAACAAATGTGTCTTTCTCCTTTGAAACAAAGCTGCTCTTTTCCTTTCGGTTGTTCAACTAAAAGACAACAGCAGAATCCTAACCTCCCTTAAAACATAAATAAATAAGGACCCAGACCAGAGTAACCTTATGCAACTACAAGGATCAGTAGAGGGTCTATCTCTACCTTGCAGGGAGGTCATTTGCCCCAAACAAGTTAAATAAAACAAAGTTTAATGTACCCTCCACAGACTGCAAACAAACGTCTATTGTGTCCCACAGCCATCTAGGGGGGGAAAAGGGCATTTTAAAGTTCCCAAATGTTTGGATTTCTGTAATAAGTACTCCCCCGAGCTTTCTTTCAGATAAACGTTTGACCTGTGTTCTGAAAGGCTGGGGGTAGCCCAGCGTGGTCATTCTGAGTTCCTTATTTAGGGAAGAGGTGGGTCCTTATCAGCGTGTGTTTCAAACGAGTAAGCTGGCCTCTTGGCAAAGTATTTTTTCTTTGGAGTTTGCTTTTATACTTAGGTGGTTATCTGCTTACCCCTGGCATGGACTGCTTTGGGATGTCATTTGTAGCTGTGGGAGCACAGGTGATAGGAGTTTGCACAGCTTTTAGTACAGGTGTCATGTTTTTACAGCGACTCCAGATAAGTTTGTACCTAACGCCAAACTAAACGTGAATCACACTGCCAACATTCATTGGTGTGCAGAGGTGTTGATGGCCTGCCCTGTTGTAAGGATTTTATTTAGGCGGACACTATAGATTTGGCTTTGCTTCTGATACGATTTCACCACTGATGTACACCATGGATGCTTTAAAAAGGCCAAATGCAGAAAAATAAGCTGTCGTAGATGAACATTTTAGTCAAATAGAAAATTCTGATTCTGGCTACCATGGCCTGGAACAGAATCGAATGCAATCAGGTTGGCAAATAGGATCTGGCTGAGGCCCCTCTTCCAGCAGTGCTTCCTTCATGCTTTCCCTCACATCTGAGAGGACATATTGCAGATGATCCTTTCATCTTTTTTGCCACGTGGAGTAAATGAACATGATTTCTGGGGCTGTGTTCTAAATTATGTTTTGTTAACAGCGAGTTGGTAATTCTTAATAGATTGATGGATGGCTATCTCCACCTAGTGGCCATATTGTATTTTGCGTTCCAAAACTTCACATTCCCAGACCACCAACTAAATCTATACAGGAATAATAGTCTCTGTGAATTAAGTTCTTATAGCTTTGAGTTTAAAAATTCTAGCACAAATTGCTTGATATTGTGAACTTGAAAGTTAAATGTAAAAAAGATGATTTTTCAAGTGCAGCATGAAGCAACACATGGAGTCACGTGCTTAGTAAAATCCTAGCAACTGAGGCAAATATTAGCACTAGTCTTTCCCGTATCTTTACTTTACACACAATAATAAACCAGTGAAAAGTTTTCCTTGGCTAGTTCCCTTGGTATGTGAACCTAGAGTACTATTCTGGTTTTCTTATGAAAATGTTTTACAATGAATTAAATGAGCAGTGTTTGGGGGGAGGCAGAGTAGGTGAAAATGGTGACTGGACAGCTCATGGAAAAAAAACAACACACCCAAATTCTTACTTGATGCTTTAGTAAATTCTCCCCCAAATTACAATAATATATTATGTCATAGAATAGCCTCCCTGAGCAAATGTCAAGAATGTTGTTTTCAATGGAATGTGTGTGATTAATTGTTCAAATGTGCTTGACAATATTCATAATAGTTCTGAAATATAGAGTCTTTAATTGGCCATCAAAGGTTCTCTAAATTATAGTGAATTTTAAAGAGTAAAAGGTGACTCCATCTCAGCTGAAAAACTATATTTAAATATACTTAGGACAGGTAGGTGATACATAGGTAGATGGAGTTCAAGACTTGCAGTTTCAGTTATGTATTAGAGTCCCTGAAGAGCTACAATATGAGATGATTTGTACCTTTTTCTCAGGCTGGAACCCAATGGCTGCTAGTGTGTAAGAACTGCTCGATTAGCTATCAAGTCTGTCTAATGAATAGCTTAGTTTTCCCATCTCAAGGGCTCTGTTGCAGTCTACTATGCTAATCATTAACCATTTGCATATTCTCTATTATATTTATGGTGGGAACTTATGTACTACACAGGTTGTGTGTGTGTGTGTGTGTGTGTGTGTGTGTGTGTGTGTGTGAGAGAGAGAGAGAGAGAGAGAGAGAGAGAGAGAGAGAGATGGTGGTAAATCTAAATTTATGACATACAAAAAGATGACCTTTAATTTTATCTAGTGTCTGTGAAAACTCTTTTTTCCTTTTAGTAGAGGAAAAGAAACTAAGAGATTCTAAACAGAATGTCTCTTTAGAAGAACTAGTTAGTGCCCACTGATTATTCCTTACTAGAGGCCCAGTGCACGAAATTTGTGCACTGGGGGTGGTGGGGGGATCCCTCAGCCCAGTCTGCACCCTCTCGCAGTCCAGGACCCCTCGGGGGGATTTAGCAGTGTGCCAAGTGGCAGAAGGCCAGGGAGGAGCCTGAATTGGGGCTGGGGGCTGAGCGCCACTCACGCTCATCCTGGCCCACTACACCTGCTGTGGCAGCTGTGCTCACCAGTCATGAGCCCAGCTTCTGGCTGAGCAGCACTCCCCCTGTGGGAGCTCACTGACCACCAGGGGGCAGCTCCTGCGTTGATCATCTGCTCCCTAATGGTCAGTGCACATCACAGTGATCAGTCGTTCTGGTCATTCCACCATACAGTCGCTTAGGCTTTTATTATATAGGCTAGAGGCCTGGTGCACGAATTTGTACACCAGTGGGGTCCCATGGCCTGGCTTGCGGGATCGGGCCAAAACCAGCTCTCTGACATCCTCCGAGGGGTTCCGGATTGCGAGAGGGCACAGGCCAGGCTGAGGGACCACACCGGTGTATGATCAGGGCTGGGGAGGGACGCGGGAGGTTGGCCAGCTGGGGAGGGACTGCAGGAGGGCTCCAGAGTGTGTCTGGTCTGTCTCACTCGGTCCCGATTGTCCAGACCCCAGCAGCAAGCTAACCTATCGGTCGGAGCGTATGCCCTCTGGTGGTCAGTGCACATCATAGCGACAGGTCAACCAGTCGACTCTCTGACCCCTGGTGGTCAGTGCATGCCATAGCTAGGGGTTGAGCAGCCTTAGCTTATTATTAGCATATTACGCTTTGATTGGTTGAATGGCCAACCAGTTGACCGGACACTTAGCATATTAGGCTTTTATTATATAGTTATTTGATAAAGTTAAGAAATGAAAAAATTGCAATGGAAAGGATTTGAAATGGGTCAAATATTATGAAGAAGGGCTAATTATTATGTTTGGATTGAAAACGTCTTAGTTTTAAGATGCTGATAAAAGGAATTTAAAAATAAGACTATTTAATGTTCTGGGAATTCTTTCTCTGGTAGAGGTGAAGCATAACCTTGTATCTTCAAGGTTTTTATTTTTGAATTGACATTCTTTTTCAAAGACTTTAAAATTTTTTATCTTTATTGTTGAAAGCATTACAGATGTCACGCTCCCTCCCCGCACCCTCATTGATCCCTTCGCCCAACTCAGTCCCAACCCCAGGCCTTCCTCACACTATTCTCTGTCCATAGGCTATGCATATATACATATAAATTCTTTGGTTAATCTCTTACCACTTCCCCACCCCTTCCCTCTGAAATACATTTGTCTGTTGCATGCTTCAATATCTCTGGATCTTTTTTGTTCATCAGGTTTTTTTTTGTTTGTTTGTTTTTGTTTTTTTGGTTCATTAGATTCCACATATAAGTGAGATCATGTGTTACTTGTCTTTCTCTGACTGGCTTATTTCGCTTAGCATAATATTTGCAAAAACTTTTAAAAAAAAAGCTTTATGTGGAAAAGTGAGCACTGTTTTGGGATGTTGCATGGACGGATAAGAATAAGCCATTCTTTGCTTCAAGAACCTTCCTTGCTCCACCCTTTCATTTTCACCACCCAGCTGTTTGCATATTTCCTCATAAATCAATTTGCTTATATCTGTATCACCTAAAGCGGCAGCGGGGATGTGACTGTCACAGCAGTAACTGACTGATACTGGTCAGTCGTGTTTCCTTTAACTGAAAGCAGAGCTCAAAACTGAACCCAAGCAAATGCCTTTTTTTTTTTTAAGTAAAGCAAAAAAAGCTCCTGGTTTATTTCTGTCTTGAATGTTTCTGAAGTAATGCTTTCTTAACTGTATGAAAAGGCAGTTATCTATTGCTGCATAAGGAAAAGGTCAATTAGTTACATTACACTTTATCATCAGTTTGTTTTGTTCATACTTGTAATGCTAGTTATCTGAGGTCAGTTTAGGGCCATTGATCATGGCCTTGTGGTGTGTATTTTAAAGATAAAAGATGTCTGGTATCACTGAATTACAGCTGGGACTCCTAGACACCATATAATCTGAGTTCCCCTTGAAAGGATGTAAACCTGTCTGTCTTTAGTAGATTGCCCATAAGTTTCAAAAGCAGAGACCCCACCCCTACACACACTTTTCCTGTAGTATGTTAATTTTTTAAAAATATATATATTTTATTGATTTTTTACAGAGAGGAAGGGAGAGGGATAGAGTTAGAAACATCGATGAGAGAGAAACATCGATCAGCTGCCTCCTGCACACTTCCTACAGGGGATGTGCCCGCAACCAAGGTACATGCCCTTGACCAGAATCGAACCTGGGACCCTTCAGTCTGCAGGCCGACGGTCTATTCACTGAGCCAAACAGTCAGGGCTCCTGTAGTATGTTAATTGAATCAAGTTGGAGACTTGTGAAGAGCTAGGAAGGAGAGAATAGCTCTCTTGCTATTCTGCTTGAGAAAAATTAGTAAATTCCCTGTGAGATCTGTGGAACTAGCCACGCTCTGAGAGTGAAGAATGTGGCCGGCAGGGAAGTGCTGTGTGCTCCCGTAGACCTGCACAGTTACTCTGCACTCTTATATCAATGTAAGACAGGAATATGTTTTTCACAATAAAATATGGATTACTTGGAGTAACCTAAGCATTTATAAAGTTTAATACATTTTGATGAAGAATTTCAGTCTACTCTGAGTTTTTCTCAGTATTAGAAATGGTTCAAAATGGGTTCTCTGGTTTATGGAGACAATTTTCATGTGAGAAAACTGTACTTAGGTGTTCGATTTTGGCTACTTTTTTTTTTGGTCATTTTATGCTTTTGGCAGCTGACGTACTTGAATCCAATGGGGAGGGAGGGGGAGAAAACAATAACTGAGAAGTTACTAAATACAATTGAAATAGGTGTCTCTTTTGCCACTTTTTTTTTACAGGTAGAAAATGGTAGTCATTTAATTGGAACTCTAAAGAAAAGTAACTTTATCACATATTGCCTCTTAATAGATGCTAGTTTGTCACTGAACATGTAGAAAATGTTCCATTTTAGCTGGCTTTTCTCTAATCAACTATTCAAGTTTCATGCCATAGTTTTCTCTACATCAGAAGAAATTGGAGATGGAAAGTAATTTAGGGTTCTCTTTCTGGTGTCGTATTGATCTAATCCTGGTCTCTGGGGGAGACGGCAAGAGTTCAGGGTTCTGCGTGGGGAACATGAGTCTCTGAGACACAGACAAACAGGGGGAAAGTCTGATCAGCACTTATTTTTTCAATGAAGTTAAAATGAATTCTCCCCAAATCATGCTAGTTTTCTGGAACAATTCTTAGTTTGCCCATCCAGCCCTAGAAGAGGGTCGATCCAGGCTAGATCACCCAGGACAGTGATGGCGAACCTTTTGAGCTCGGCGTGTCAGCATTTTGAAAAACCCTAACTTAACTCTGGTGCCGTGTCACATATTGAAATTTTTTGATATTTGCAACCATAGTAAAACAAAGATGTATATTTTTTATATTTATTTTATATATTTAAATGCCATTTAACAAAGAAAAATCAACCAAAAAAATGAGTTCGCGTGTCACCTCTGACACGCGTGTCATAGGTTCGCCATCACTGACCCAGAATGTATGCTTATAATCCCAAGTGAAGGGGAAAACATCCATATAGGAGTGGTGAATTTTTCTCTGCTCATTCCAAGAATCTTTATTTCTCTGTGCATGAAGCCCTGTGTGTGTAAAAGAGGCTCTATTACATTCTTCTAACTCAGAACTGCTTTCCTGAGGAGAGATCACTCCGTCACATTTAACTGTTGTGAAAACACACACACACACACACACACACACATTATTAAACCTAAAGTCAAAGATTTATTTTTTTATGCTCTTTCTCCCTGCAAGTGATGTTAAATAAGGCTGTAAAGCATTTATAAGGGAACAAAGAAAGTTGTTCAGAAAACTCGAGTTTCCTTTGCTAACTCCATTTGGCAATAACATGGAGCAGAATCAAAGCATCCCAGCCAAAATAAATCCGCACAATGGAGCTATCAGATATGAGGTAATAGTGTGACATGCTTGTGGGTATCAGACATTCTTGTAAAAACCACAGACCTAAAATTTGGTCCTGCACCATTAAGCCACAGCTCTGCCAAGCAACAACACAGAACACACGTTTTAAATCACTGTTGCAAGCCAAATGTAATTCCCACCAAAAACAATTAAATCTTTTACCAGAGGTCTGAGTCTGGGCAGCTTGCACCCTGAGAATCTGAATCTCATTTCAGTGTGAAAATGAGATGGTTATTGTTCAGATCAGGAGGAAATGTCAGCTGCAAAATCCAGGGCAGCCAATGCCTGAAACTTGAAGTGATATTTGTTGAGGTTAGATTGGAAAAGGGTTCGCTAAGAAACCTGTAACTCCTTTCTGATAGTGCAGAGATCCTTTTACAATGCTCATTTTAAATGATTAGAAAAATAATTCACGCTCACTCTAGGGAAGTAGGAAAGTATGTAAGGATACAAAAAATAAGATATAATTTCAATCTCAGATCACCCAGATATAAACTTTATAACATCTTATGGCATTTCCTTTTGGCCTTTTACACACACACACACACACACACACACACACACACAGCCGCATCAGAGGGTATGTGTCAAATTTGGATTATTCTATGTTTTTAGTGTTTTGCTTTTGAATTTTAACTTAACACTTTAGTATTTACCGTCACCTTATATATTCTTCAAGGACAGGATACCTAATGGTTATACAATATTCCATTTGTCTGGCTATACCCCAATTGATTGAATATGTGTTCACGCTATAGGTTGTTTCCCATTTACTGGGAAGTATAACTAGTATTTTAGGTAAAGTGTTGTTCAGCTAAAATTACCTTAGGATGGAATTTTAGAAGTGGAATTATGGGGTCCACGGGTAGGAACTTTTTGAGGCTCTTGATATGGATTGCCAGCTGTTTTCCAGAGAAGTTATTTACTTCCACCCGTTGTATCTGTGATTGCCTGTCTCACCCATTATTAGCCAGCAGCAAGCAACATCTTCAATTCGGGGTAGGTGTAGATAGGGGAGAATGCAACACACTCTGTGGTTCATTATTTATAAGTGTCAGATTATTTATTAAACAACATCAGCATGTGTCTAGCATAGTTCTTGGCACCGAGGGTATAGTATTAAATAAAAGAACCCTAAATTCCTGTCCTCAATGAGCTTATAATCTACTAGTGAGAAAAAATAAGATAAATTAGTAAATCATGTGGGATGTTAGACGATAAGTGTTCTGAAGAAAAATGAAGCAAGAAAGGGAGATGGGCAGTGTGGGTGGGGACAAGGAAGGGGAAGCATCGCACAGATACTTTGGGATTTGGGACATTTTCCGCCTCTGAGGACATTTTCTGGTTGCTTGTAAGAGGTTCGTTAAAAAGTAAGCTAGAAAGTATTGAGCTCAAAATCCAAATTAAATATTTAAGAAGGTCTGGAATCTTTGATCATAAAAGGAATTAAACATAGATTTTTATTATTTTTAAGACATTTCGATTTTTTTGTTTATTATTTTTATTCTATCTTAATCTGTTAAACAAATTAGTTATACATCAGCAACAGACTGAATATGACTTTTTGTATCTCTTCTTTGTTGCTCCTTGTCTATTATTTATTAAAGGAGAGTAGGGGGAAGAAGGGTTGTTGGGTGGCTGGTGAAAGATAATAAGGGAAGGGAAGTATACAAAGAAAAGGAAAAGAAGTAAGTCATTAGAAACCCAGTTCAGAGCAAAGGTCTGTTCCTGGTCCAAGGGAGACCTGCCAGTCAGAGTACTTTGGTGAATTTGGCCTGAGCTTCCTACCCAGGGCCATCTGCGAGTAACTCAGGGTTTGGTGAAGTCTTCTAGAGTTGGATATAAATCCATCTAATTTCTGGATTTTGGTTTCCACCAGAGAAATAAAAACAACCTTCATTCTGTGTTTTGGCAAAAACAAAAAATAACAAAACAATTTTTTAAGCCTCCCTTGGTTCTTTGCAATTTTATCACTTTTCAAAGACTCTCTTAAAAATCAATCAATCACCGAAACCGCTTTGGCTCAGTGGATAGAGCGTCGGCCTGCGGACTGAAAGGTCCCAGGTTCGATTCCGGTCAAGGGCATGTACCTGGGTTGCAGGCACATCCCCAGTAGGAGATGTGCAGGAGGCAGCTGGTCGATGTTTCTCTCTCATTGATGTTTCTAACTCTCTATCTCTCTCTCCCTTCCTCTCTGTAAAAAAATCAATAAAATATATAAAAAAATCAATCAATCAATAAAGCCAAAATTTCTAGCCTCCTATCTTAATTTTGGCATGACTCAGGAGGACTTTAAAGCAAAGCTAAGCAAAGAGATGGAAGGAAAAGTAGATTTCTTAATCTTGAGGTTTTCAAAGTTTAGTCTTCTTACTAATTCTTTTATCAAAGATTTAGCTTTGTAGCATATTTGAAAGTTTTAAAAGACACATTTTTTTTCTGAGAAGAAATAAAAAGTATAGGTGTTCTCTAGTATATTTATGCATTTTAAAAACACATAAACATGGCCATGGTGCTGTTGGGAGTAAATAGTAGCACCATTTTTTTGCATGCTCTGAATTGAGAACAAACCACCTTAATTCTTAGGTAGAGTTCTTTCTTCTCTGACTTTAACTTTCTCAAATAATATCTCTTAACTGATTGTTTCAGATCACAGACTTATTTCGTTTAAATTTCATTCCAGGAAAGGCTAAGAGATCTGTTAAAGATAATCATGTTAGCCACTATTACATAAAGCTACTTCTACCATAGGAAGGAAGTTTGTTGACAGTCTTGTCAGCATTAGATTTGTGTTAAACCACAGTAGGCAAAGCATAGTAGGAAAGTGATACTTAAGTTGAGTGGGAAAGACATTGAACAAACAAAATTGTCCCATTCCACATTCTAGTTAGGAGACTCAGGACTAGCAAAGTGAACTCTTATTTTTAATCCAATAATATTTTCATCTCATCAATGCTTGTTATTTTTGGATAGGGATAGGGGCTGTGTTTTTCATATAATTATTGGTTGATATGGAGGCAGTATTTTAAAGTAACAAAGAATTGAACATAAACCAAAGAGTCCTGGGTGCTTAATATCTGTAAGGTTGAAATTACTCTCAATCCTGTTAGAACAATGAAAGAGATAATGCATAACAAGTATCTAGAAGAGGGCTTCATTCATCATATGTGCTGAATAAACGGCATTTATTATTATGATCGAGGCAAAATAGATTTCCAGTTATATATCATTGCTCAGAATGGGGAATTGATAGATACCATCTAAAGATAGAGATATAAGGGTACCAGTAGAAAAACATCAAATCAATAAAATTCTTTTCAATTAGTTTCTGAACATACATTATACAAAAAACCCCAAAGATATATTTACTTTTTAAAATATATTTTTGTATTGATTTCAAAGATTTCAAAGAGGAAGGGAGAGGGAGATAGAAACATCAATGATGAGATAAAATTATTGATTGGCTGCTTTCTGCATGCCCTACACAGGGGATCAGATCGAGCCCACAATCTGATCAGGAAATCGAACCAAGACCTCCTGGTTCATAGGTCGATGCTTAACCACTGAGCCACTCTGGCCAGGCATATAGCAAGATACATTTTTAAATGCTTATCTTGTCAACATGTATACACGTGGTAAACGTTTCCTATTAAGAGGAAAACAACTTCCAGATTAAATCATAAAGCAAAACTCAACTGTATGGTGCACATAAAATCACATCTAAAACAGAGTAACTCAAAAAGTTTAATTATAAAATGATGTGTACGGGTATAGCAGGTAAATACATAAAATATATACATCAAATGTCTCAATTTTTAACCAAATAAATGAATTTGGATAAAACAATCACTTAAAAAAAGACAAAGAAAGATACTTTATAGTGGTAACATAAAAAAGAGAGCATACAAATTTGACTGTACTATAATCACAATCATATAAATTCTATGTGCACATAAAGGTAGAGGGAAATGATGGATCAGAGGGATAAGATTATGATCTTTTTATTTGTTCCACTTTCATTAATGCTGCTATAATTAACAATAATAACATGATTAAGTTCTTAAATTGAGTACTGATTATATATTTAGAAATGTAGAATAAAATTCCTCAGCTATATCTCATTGCCAAAGGAAAAATACACAATTGTTGAAGAGAGACATTGAGATACATACATATATTATCCATTCAAGTATAAAAGTCTTTTTCTTTACCACCAAAATCATTTTAGCTAGATGGTTAAATCGAAACTGTTTAGTCCATTCTAATTTGATTGTGATTCAATGCCACTATCATGCTTGTAATATGCTACTCTCAAGTAGTCATTTTTTTCTCTCCACTTTTGCAGCAATATGAGAACTGGAGGCCCAACCAGCCAGACAGCTTCTTTTCTTCTGGAGAAGATTGTGTTGTCATCATTTGGCATGAGAACGGCGAGTGGAATGATGTTCCCTGCAATTACCATCTCACCTATACTTGCAAGAAAGGAACAGGTAATCAATACCCCATTAATAATGTCTACTTAACCCACCTATTCATTATCAGGTAAACTCAGTAAGACTAAGCTTCATTCGTTAAGACACGAACTGCCTATGTCATGTGCATCATCTCCTGTTGCTCTGCAATATTTCATTCTTTCCATGCAATTGAGAAGTTTGTTTTCTGTAATGTTGGCACCATAGATTTCAGGTGCTTAAGATAACAATGTAGTATTTATGCAGAAAAATTACCTCCAAGTATCTTTAAAAAAAACACACACACACACAACAGCCAGCACAAGGGTTGAAGACCTGTTTATTTTGATGAAGAAAACATTAAAAATTGGTTGTCAACATTTCAAAATTGTTAAATCATAAAATATTATAGATTTTTTTTTACTTGAAGGAAAAGAACAACTGGTACCCATTTGACCCTTTCAAATTTGTCCATGGTTTGAAGCATTGGAGCTGAAAACCTCTGCTCTCCTCAGCGGGGGCCGTGGTCTTCAGTTCATTGCAGTCCTTATTCAGTCCTCCCTGTTTTTAAATGCCTGGTCTCTGTAGACTTTGAGTTTTTTAATCATTTCCTTAGAAGCTTATTATATGCTTATAAACCGTGAAGTGGTTGAATGTCCTCAAGATGCAATCAAGTAAAAACAGTTGTAATGTAAGTCCCATAATGAGGAGAATTGCTTAGTTGACATTAAACAGATAAAGTTAAGAATGCTGATTTTTTAAAAATGTGTTGTGTTTATCACTGACCAGTATGTTTGAATTTCTAAGGCAAGCTGTATAGACTTCTTCCTTAAACAAATAGTAATTCCATAAACATTTTTAACCTGTTTGCAATGGTGTTAAAGCATGAATATTTAGTCTCTAGAGCTAGACCTCAAGTAAGAGTTCAAAGTACACATGCAAAATATAAAATCCATTTGATTTTTTAAAATATAAAAATAATAAAAGTACAAATTTAAACTCTGTAAATATTTCAGGAAACTTCAAAAATGAGAAATGCTATTAGAACAAAGAGAACATTAAGATACACAAAGCTCAGATAAAACTCAATTGTTATTTGTGATTACTTTGCTCTTCTCTGATCTAAAGTAGAATTTATTGTGAATATCCTTTCGACATGAGCCGCTTTCCTGACTTTGTGCATTGCCTCAGCACGTCTGCAATGGGACTTGTGAAAATAGCAAATCAAGTGTCTGTTTTCCCTGCTTGTAATGTAAGAAGCCTTTAATGAACTGTTTGTCTTTATCCAAATGTCATGTTTGCATTCTCAGATCTCCAAATGGTCCTTGGAGTCATGCTTTTCATTTTATGATGCTAACATTCTTATATGCTATATTAATTTTTCCTGTAGCAAGGTTTCTCAGCACCAGCACTATTGACCTTTTGGGTCCAATAATTCTTAGTTGTGAGGGGCTGTCCTGGGCATTGCAGAATGTTTGGCGTCTTCTCTGCCTTCTACGCACAGAAGGCTAGTAGCATTCTCCCCACTACAAGCCCCTCTCCTCTGCTTTGTGACAACTAAAAATGCCTCTAGGAGTTGCAACTGTTCCTGTGGAGGGAGAGGAAGAAAACTCCAGGTTGAAAACCACTGTCCTATAACTAAAAAGGATTCCCAAAACCAGCATCACAATTTACATTTCCCAATGGGGAAAGAGATTCATAACATTTTGGCTCTACCTCATTAAAGGAGAAAGCAAACAAAACAAAATGATCTTTGTATTTTATCTCCCTATTGTCTGGTTTTTATTTATGTGGATTTAATTCTTTGTTAATTAGTTCTCTGGGGAATTATGTGAATTTTGTAACTGTCTATAGACTTTTAAAAAAGCATACTCATTTCTCCTTTCAGATAATTTAGGCATCTTAAAACATACAGACCAAAATAGTTCTACTTTTAATTAAATACCCATAAAGGAGGACTATAATATATACAAAGGGCATATGTATATTTAAAAGAACACCTCAGTGAATACTATTCACTGGAGAACCTGTAGGTTCCTTCCAGTCCCATCTATTTACTTCCCAATTCCAACCATCGATGATGACTTAGTTCCTTATTTTTCTTTTTAGTATTACCCCATATGTTTGTATGGGTAAACAACACATTATTTAGTTTTGCAAATTTTTAAAATTTATGTAAGTGAAATCATACTGTATGTATTTTGTGCCTTGCTTTTTTTTTGGTTCAGTATTATGTTTGTGAGATTTATCCATGTTGATGCATGTAGCTGTATTTCTTCATTTTTGCTGCTGTATGGTATTTCATTGTATGACTATATAACATCGTATTTATCATTTCTCCTGCCAGTGGACATTTGGGCTATAGTAAGTATTTTTGCTGTTGTAAGCAATGTTTCTGTGGACATTTTTGAACTTGTTCCAGGTAGACTTTTGTGAGCTTTCATAGGGTATTTTTCCAGGAGTGAAGTGCTGAGTCATAGGATATATGTACCATAAAATTTACTAGAAAACAGCCAAATTATTTTCCAAAGTGGTTGTACCAGTTTGCACTCCCACCAGCAATGTGTGAAGGTCCTGCTACTCCACATCTTCGCCAACATTTGGTATTTTTGGACTTTGAAATTTTTGCCAGTCTGGTGGGTATAAAATGTTATTTCTTGTTATTTAATTTGCATTTTCTTGGATACTTTTCCCTTAATATTGTTTCATACACTTATAGGTTATTCATGGATTTTCTTCTGTAAAGTTTCTGTTCATGTCTTTTACTTATTTTTTAAAAACGGTTGCTTCTCTTTTATATATTGATTTGTAGGAGTTCTTTTTATATTCTGATTACGAATACCTTGACAATTAGATATTTTGAAAATATCTTCTCCCAGTTTGTAGCTTGTCTTTACTCTTACCCTATGCCATTTTTTGATGAACAGAATTCTTCAATTCGTTACATTTTCCTTTATGGTTTAAACCATTTTTCATCTCAAGAAACCTTTACTACTCTAAAATCACAAAGATATTCTATGTTGTTTACTAAGTGTTTTATAGTTTTGTGTTTTATATTTATATATTTAAGCCACCTAGAATTGATTTTCCTTGTATTCTCTGAGGTAAGAAACCAAGTAAACTTTTTCCATAAAAATACCCAATTGTCCAAATGCAAAAGCTACTTTTCCTCACTGCTTTGCCATGTCGCTTCTGTCAAATATCATGCATATATGTGTGGATCTACTTCTGGTCTATCTGCTGTCATTGCCAGTACCATATTCACTGAACTATTTTAGCTTTCATATAGGTATTCATATATAACTAGTTTTTGAAGAAATCTCAACATTACTTTCCCCACAATTATAAAGATAATTTCTAATTTGTCAACATAGCACAGAATTAAGTATAATGAACTATCTAGTTCATAATTTTTAACCTTCTGTGTCAGTTTGGTTCTATCTGATACTTGCTAGTATCTAGACCTTGGAATAGGCTTTTCATAGTATAACAGAGAAGTGCAGGTATCCAGATTGAGTTATCACTGAACCACATACACTGTGTAGTTTATTAATTGAAAATGATATGTTATTATAGAAATCTCTGCTTTAGGAATTTGTGAAGATAAAATACATGTACAAATATTTCTAATTTCTTATATATAGTGTGATTTTATAATCTATTTTTAGGTTATGTCTATCTGAGTGACAAGTCCTATGTGAGTGAAAAGAGATGCTTGGCTCGTGTTTCATTAAAGATAACTTTTTTTGCTAATTACAAATGTTAATTTTTAAAACATATCATTTAGAACAAGTACACCACGTTGAATAAAACTTTAAGTTCAAATTCAGTTGAATCAATTTGCCCAGCCTCTTGAATTTCTGGATTGCAAGGTTTCTTTTACTTCTTTTTTTTTATTTACTATTGCTAAGTTTGTTGATATTTAGAATTTTTATTGTAAATTAAAAATTATAAATTTTCCAAAATTTATCTTCATTACCCTTCTCAAGAGTTTAAATTTTAAGATAATTACAAAATCAAGCATGAATATTAAGTCCCGACTTTCCCTTTGTCTTATAGAGAAGTCAAAAAAGAGTAAATAGAAGCAGAGATATTTTATTGATACTTAAGAGTATCAATTTGGCCATGTTTTACCCATATTTTGAATCTATGATGTTATTTTAGATTTTAAGTATTTTCAGGGAAGTGACAGTAATAGTTAATTGTCACAAGTTTATTATTGTTCCAAGTGAAAATGGGGAATAAATAAAAACTTTGAGTTAGTGATTAAGACAATACCACCTGGCCACATGAAACTGGTACTTTTTAATTTGGAATTTTTCCAGAAAAAGTGACCATTAGCCAAATGGTTCTTTAATAAAATGCAATCCAAGAAGACATAATCTGGGATTCAAATTGGGCCCAGAGCCTCATTATTTACCTTTTTTTTCTTGAATATTTTCAATTTGTGAATTCTAAGTGATTGCTTTTTATGATGGTGCTAGATTGGTTTCATAAGTAGCGAAAGAGATAAAAAGAGACTCATACTGATAGAAATATTTAGATTCTTTGGAAATAACTTGATTTACTTTTCTTTAGTTGCTTGCGGCCAGCCCCCTGTTGTAGAAAATGCCAAGACCTTTGGAAAGATGAAACCTCGTTATGAAATCAACTCCCTGATTAGATATCACTGCAAAGATGGTTTCATTCAACGCCACCTTCCAACTATTCGTTGCCTAGGGAATGGAAATTGGGCTATGCCTAAAATTACCTGCATGAACCGTAAGTGGTACTTTAGAAGGAATGGACAACCGTGCTATAACCGCTACTAGACACCATTTTACAGCTGCGGTACTGGTAGTTTAGGGTATGGAGCAAGTAATATTGTTGTGTTTTCTTTCTTTCTTTCTTTTCCTTCCATGTAGCATCTGCATACCAAAGGACTTATTCTAAGAAATACTTAAAAAATTCCTCCTCATCAAAGGACAATTCAATAAATACATCAAAACATGAGCACCGTTGGAGCCGAAGGTGGCAGGAGTCCAGGCGCTGATCCCTATAATGGCGAACATGTGTTTTCATCATTTCAGCCAAAGTCCTAACTTCCTGTGCCTTTCCTATCACCTCGAGAAGTATTATCCGTTGGTCTGGATTTATGGACCACCGTCCAGTCAGTTGGGGGTTGCTGCGCTCCCCAAACATCTTAAAAGAAAGCATTGGCATTCAAAAAGAGAGCAAACGAGATGAAAGGGAACAAGGGCAGAGAGAAACCATTTCCAGCCTATCTGATGTCTTCAGTTTTCTGTTTGCCTCCAGTGCAGACCATTTTATAATGTATACCAGCCTACTGTACTATTTAAAAAGCTCCATTTCAGCACCAATGGCAATGTAAATAAGATGATTTAATGTTGATTTTAATCCTGTATATAAAATAAGAAGTCACACTGAGTTCTGGCATATTTAATGATGATTATGGAGCCTCCGCGGTCTTTAATCATTGGTCTGGCTGCTTTGGGTAGTTTGTTTAGGCTGGAAATGGTTTCACGTGCCCTTTGACTGTCAGCAAGACTGAGGACGGCTTTTCCTGGACAACTAACAAACACAGAGTCTTGTAGGCCACACTGCACCATCTCAGCCTTAGCTGCGGTTGGCTTCACGTGCTGCTGAAGCCTGGCTAACGGGACCTGCTGGGATGAAGGACTGCAATGTGGAACTCTTCTTTGCTGCATTCCTTTTTCTTCACTTACAAGAAAGGCCTGAATGGAGGACTTTTCTCTGACCAGGAGCATTTTTAGGGGTCGAAGTGCTAATTATTAACTCAACCAGGTCTACTTTTTAATGGCTTTCGTAACACTAACTTGCAAGGTTCCAGATCAACACATTTCAAATGGATATAGACCCAGGGCTCTGGAGGGTGGGGGATTGTTAAAACAACACACGTTCAAAGAAAGAAATTTTGTATATATAACCATTTTAATCTTTTATAAAGTTTTGAATGTTCATGTATGAATGCTGCAGCTGTGAAGCATACATAAATAAATGAAGTAAGCCATACTGATTTAATTTATTGGATGTTATTTTCCCCCCCAACCTGAAAATTGACATAGTGTGCTAGTTATTTTTCAGTGTTAGCCTTTGTACTTCTCTCACACAGTTTGGAACCATATAATCTTAGGTACTTTGTCCCTGATTCAATAATGTGATGGATAGAATGCATCAAGTGTTTATTATGAAAAGAGTGGAAAAGTGTATAGCTTTCAGCAAATGGTGTTTGCCGATTCTAAGCAAGGAGCATATATATATATAGACATAGTTAGGTGTATGTGTTAAAATGTCTTCCTATCACCTCCCACTCATTTTCTCCCCTTTATTTGAATAAACTGACTGCCGAAGATGACTTTGAACTATTATCCACTTAATTTAATGCTTAAATAAACATCTGTAATGAAAAGAAGGCATTTAGGAGTCTTTCCATAATTTCAATAAGAATAATCTTGAGAAAAGTAGACAACTTAGGAAATGCAAATAGCAAAAGAACAGCCCCAACACTGATTCTTTTCACGAAACCTTCTTTTGTTGAGAAGGTACCACAGTGGCTACAATCATTCACAGTGTCTTTGAGCAAGTTCCCTGGTTGTTGCATTAACTGTAGTCCACCACCAAGTGTTCCAGAGCACAGAGCAACCGTGTGTGGCCCTATTAGGTTTTACTTTTCCCTCTTTTATTGCAATGCACATAATACTTCCTGTATTTATATTATACCATGTATAGTGTAAAATGTGAATGATTGTGTGTGTGTTTTTTGTGAATGAAAATCTAAAAACTTTGTAACTTTTTATACCTGCTTTTGTTTCACCAAAGAAACCTAAAGTCCTTCTTTTACTATTCTGTGACTGGTCTGGTTATTTACAACTTTAAATCCTGATGTGCACCAACATTTTTACATTCTGGTTCCATCACGAGTACAAGCTGCCAACATGAAATGATTTTGTGGCTAACAGAGAGATGATTGTATATGTCACTGCAAAAATTGACATCATGATTCCAACACTGTTTACATCTCCACACCTATGCATTAATCTCAAGTATTAAAGACATGTGCAGAAGGAGAAGTGATAGCTCAGATTTACCAAATGCTTTCCACGAACCAGGTTGAGTGTTTTATGTGCATGGTCTCCCAATAAGCCTGTGGGGGATGTGCCATTACTCTGATTGATGAGGGATCAAGTGTAGACAACCCAAGTCATTGTCCAAAGTTACATAATTACTTTGAAGTGGATGCAGGTAATCTTTAGAGCCTGCATGACATTCTCAAGAAAAATATAAAATATATTGTTCTCAATTATTATACATTTAGGAGGTTAATTGGTTAGAAGATCATATCTAAATAATAATCAGAAGATGTCAAGTTCCTATCCACCATTCCTTCATTTTTCATTCATTTACTATTGACTATGTACTTACTGTGTGCCAGGTATTGTACTAGGCCCTGGAGATGTAGGTCTATGCCTACATAAATTTTTATACTGGATACAACCCGTGGGATTTATTTTACAGCCAATTCTATTCAATATTTTTATTGATAACTTGGAAGAACAAATCTATTATATGCTTCGCAGTTGTACAGAAGATATAAAGGACAAAGGTGAGTTGAAACTTATATCAAGGTTTCTTTCTGGGAATGTCAAAGGTATAAGGAGAGTGGGGCAGGAATAGATTCAGAAAATAAGAGATTCTTTTCCTTGCTGAGCTTGTCCTTTCCATGTGCAACCTGTCATATCTTTTACACAGAACTGGAAGCAGAAATTACCCAAAAGAATATATAAGAATTTGCATGTTAATAATTTCATTAAGCAAATATTTATTGCTTTAGGTGCAAATAATACAGACTGTGAGATGTTCCATCACCCAGAATACTGGACAGAGTGAGAAGTTTAAGGAGACCTGCACTACTCGAAGTCAGCTGGAGGTGGCTTTCTATTCATGTCTAAAAGCAGGGTTGCATATCGGGGGGGAAGAATGTGCCCCTACTACATAGGTGGCTATTTAAGAAGAGGTGACCTTTCAGGGCAACAGAAATGGAAAAGAGGTAAGAGAGATTGTATAGGGAAGGGCACATCATTTTAATGTGATAACCAGTGGACCTTTGCCAATCTTAACTGAATTTTCAATACTGTGCAGGAAGTAGGAACTGGATTAGCCTTGAGCTAAAAGCCCAGAAGTCATAAAACATGTAAAATAAAGTTATGGAGTGGGAAATGGACAGAAAAAAAATGTAGTAGGTTGCACAGAATTTCAGAGTTGATTTTGTGCATCACCTGTACATGAATACCTGCCAAGAAAAGGATCCACAGGAGAAAATGTATTTTAGATGAAGGCAAGAAAATGTTATCATGTAGCTTCAATGATAACTAACATCTTTTAATGTGTTTCTCTTTCCTAATATTACAAATGCAGTGAAGTAAAAGGCCCACAGTGATGCTTTTGTGCTGATATGTGTGCATCCTCTTTTTATTGTGCTGCAATTGCCATTTGCTAAACAAACCAGAATTCACCCAGTAAGTCTTTTCTAAAACAAGCCTAAATGGAAAGTTTATCAAGTTCTTTGAATGAGTCATTCAAGATGGTATAATCGTTTCCCATTATTACTCATTTCTGTATGCTTGGATCCCAGCTGGACAAGAGAGAGCAAATGCCAAACAAGAACAAAAATGGTTTTTGTTGAGGTGTTTACAGAATAAGCAAATGCTGGCTTTAAATTGGAATTTAACTCAGAGTTCCATCTAATCGTCCCTGTTGAAGATTAAAAGTGCTGCCTTAAGGCAGTAATTCTTAAATGATTTTTTAAAGTGTTTGCTCTAAAATAAAATTTCCATTATTTTTAAGTTGTCAACCAAAAATGTTTTCATCATAAAGTTAGACAATTGTAAAGGATGTCATTTGGGGGTATATTTTAAATATTGTCATTCTAAAATTAACATGTAATATCAGTCTTATAAATACACTCAGTGGAATCTAATTACCATAATGATTTGAATACTACTATCACCCATTAAACATTGCTTCCCTTTATGAGCCCATGTGCCCCTTGGAGAGTTTGGGGTATTCCAAGGGTAAGCAACCCTGCTTTGGAGACCACTGCTTTAAGATACACAGTCCTTAAAGTACTCTCAGATCTTTAGTATCTTACTATCTGCATTTATAAGCATGTGTTCTATCAGTTGGCGGTGATTGCTTTCCAAACTTAGAATGGGCCTCTGGTTTTCCACGTCAGAAAAGCTTTTCTACCGGGAAAACTGAATACAACAGCATGATTAAAATGTTTCGTTTCTTACTTCTAGACCTGAAAGAAAGTTTGAAATGTAAGAATCAAGACACATTTGAAAATTAAGAAATAGAAGTAAAAAAGATATATTGTAAATTCCCAGCAACAGTCAGCCAGGAAAAAGAACTTCAGATTCAGTGGGGAGCCCTGAGAGAGGTGTAGGTGGGATAATCCTTGGGAGAGAATTGATCTCTAAATAACGCCATTTCCTAAATCCAATCACCCTCTCCCATTAGCCAGATTGAACTCACTGTTCATTCAGTAATACATATTGAGTACTTACCATGTGCCAGGCACTCTGCTAGCGCAAACACTTTAAAAAATATCTGTTATAAACAAGACTAGAGGCCCAGTGCACGAGATTCGTGCACTTGGGGGAGGGGGGTTCCCTCAGCCTGGCCTGTGCCCTCATGCAGCCCGGGAGCCCTTGGGGATGTCTGACTGATGGCTTAGGACCTCGGGAAGCGGGCCTGCCGTCAGTCGGACATCCTTAGCACTGCCATGGAGGCAGGAGAGGCTCCCTCCACTGCTGCTGAGCTTGTCAGCCGTGAGCCCGGTTCATGGCTTCTGGCTGAATGGCACTCCCCCTGTGGGAGCGCACTGACCACCAGGGGGTAGCTCCTGCATTGAGGGTCTGCCCCTTGGTGGTCAGTGTGCGTCATAGTGACCTGTTGTTCCACTGTTTGGTCGATTTGCATATTAGCCTTTTATTATATAGAATAGGCCAAGTCCTTGTCCTTAATGGCTCTTACAGTCTAATGGGAAAGATTAGCAATGGCACTAAAACAGGAAGAGAGCGGATTTCTCAAAATATTGTTGCTAAAGCCTTCATTATTGGCCATCTCTTTGTTCTGCTCTCCATCATTACCTGATCCCTTCATAACCATGGCCTTAACCACTTTCTACCTTATAGTAACTTCCATATATCTTTCTTTTGTGCAATGGGTATATATTCAGTTGTTGGATTTCACAGGTACATTGAACTCTGTATGTTCCAAATTGAACGATTATCTGAACCTCTTCCTAACCATCTACACATTTAAAAAAATCTAGGAGCCTAAAAGTCTTTCTGGACTTCTAATTTAATGCCAATATTCAATCAACCACCAAATTCTATTAATTATACTTCCAAGATTCTCACAGCCATCATCTTCTCTCCAGTCCACTCTCTTTAATATCTGGTATATTATTAATATAGTATTAATATTCTAGATCCATGTAGAAATATAATCTTTTGAACTAATATGCAAAGGGGCCTGCCATTCTCCAGGTCAGAATTTATCAGAACCTATTGCCTACAAAATAATATTTAATTCTGTATGCATAGCAAAATGTTTTGGAGGCAGAGGGAGATCACCTATTCTAGGCATTATGCACTTAAGATGAATGGAGAAATTGATTTAGTAATCCTAAATAAATCAGCCATTAAGTTTAAGTTTTAGTTTTTCTCTCAGATTAGTTTGGCTTCCTATTCAGTCTCTGATCCAAAGTCAGGCGCCCCTCATACAAGGCAGAAATGGAAGGCCAGGAATGCTATTGAGTGGGACATTTGCCTCTCCAGATACTCTCTCCACCCTTCTCCTCCTGCCTGTGCCTGTGGGCTGACTGTGTAGATTGCTCCTATTGGGTTCAGCCATGGGGAGCAAGCCAGGCAGGAGATCAGAGCAAGAGATGAGTGACGGTGGTGTGTGTCCCCTTGGCTCCCTCGCAATCCTGTGGGACTGCCATGTGATGCTTCTATCCCTAAAGCAACATCATTAGCTCCTGGCAGGCCCCCATCTCCACATAGACCTCTCTGCCTCCTGGTTGCACCACTGCTCTCTCACCTTGACCCTTCAGATCTGGGGTAGTAAGAGCTCTCCACTGTTATTGGCCCAGGGGTGCTGCCCTATAAATTGTGATTTCGCTAAGCTGCCTGCCTCTGCGAACAGTCCCTTTATTATACTCTCTTCAATTTATCCAATTTGATTGCGTCACCTGTTTCCTGCTGGATTCCAAATTGACAAAGTGTTTATGGATGCCTTTTTCAGGGACATTTTGGGATCAACTCAGTTCATATCAATCATAGGAAGGGCAAGCTACATTACAGTCTGGAAGTTCTACATTGGTTCCCTTGGGTTTCTTCCGTAGCATCGTATTGTGTGTTTTATGAGGTCATGTCTTTAGTCCCTTCCTTACAGCCACTAAACTCTAAACAGGTGATTATTGCAGCCTCAGCTTTGCATACACAGAGCCATACTGCAGACTGGTTGGTCCTGAGGCTGTGTTCTCTGGCTCACGTTTCCAAAATAAAATGTGGTACTCCTCAGCTTGAGATCACAGTCAAGTTCAGATTTCAATGCTTGTTTCATAATTAGGAGCAAAGAGTTGGAGTCAAGTTATACATGTGCATAACACGTTTCTCTGGGACTGAACCCCAAGCGTTTTGAAGCTGTATGGCTATTGGTGGGGAAAGTGGGAAGTGAGGGAAGGGAGATTGATATTTGAAAGCAGCCAGCCTGTTTAGTTTCTCTAGATAGAGGTGTGCCTTTATCTTTCAGGGAAGATTTCCTCCCTTTGTTTATGGGGGAGCTGTTCCAGGGGATCTTTAAGTTATACAAGTTTAAGATCAAGATCCTACTTTGGAAGGAATTTGTAAAAGAAGGAGCTGAGCTGTTCTGCATTATGAAGTAGATGTTATTCTCTTCTCTTAAAAAAATGCTATATTTTTAGAGTAAACTTTTACTTTAAAATATTCTATTTATTTTTTCTGGGGTCTTGATTCCAAGGAATGGAAAATATTGGCAGAAGGGCCTTCCTCTGTTGAGGAGAGAAGCTGGCTTCAGTAACATGATGGCAGATGTGCGGAAATTGAGAGAAACTTCTAGTAGAGATCTGTGGAGGAGCCTACAGAGTCTGGAATAGGCCAAGAAACTGTACAGTTTTAAAGTGCTGCTTGGCTATGCTTTATGATTCCTCATGTCTTCAGGATAGTTTTGGTAAGATGTAACTGAGCTTTCCAGAATTAAGAGATGGGCCATGCCCCCATTGGGGGGGGGAGGGGTGGAGAGGTAGAGAGATGAGCAGTAGTCTTAGCAAGCCAAGTACAGATAGTGTGATGTGATCATATACCTGGCACCAGAAGGCTGGCTGGGGACAGAGTGACATGCAAGGTAGATTTATGGAACAGGGCCATGTGCCAGGAATGTTTGAGGAAAGGAGTCTGCAGAAATTTTCATATATATTTTTTGTCAAGTAACAAGTGGTCTTGGGAATATTGTTTCAGCCCTAAAGGGAAGTGCAATTTCTTAAAACTAAATTTGAGAATATCTGTCTTTCATAAAGCTTTGTTGTAAGTAATATCCTCCATGCTTAACATATGGTAATACTTTTGACTTTTAATTTTGAGTCTCTTCTTAAAATATGAGGTAAATTAACAGATACTTTCATTTTGTATAAGGATATGCATGGCAAAAATAGTAATTTGGGAATTTAAAAATGAATATCATAAGCAAGCAAAAAAAAAAGTAATCCAGCAAAATAAATGGAAGAAAATTAGCCAAGTAATTCCAGAAGAATGACAGTAATACAATAATACCATGGTTTTGGAAAAGGATTTAGGAAAGGAAGAAGACTTTCTGGGATGTTTAGAAGCTATGCTAATCTATGTAGAGCCAGACATGTCATTAAAAAGCAGGCATCGGGATTTGGCGATGCTCTGATTATGAAAAGAGGAAAGAAGAAAAATATTAATTATAACATTTTGCATACAGAGTTAGGGAAAACTACAAAGCATTCATGCTAAAAAAGAGAAGACATTTTACCTGAAAAGCCAAGAAATATGTGAAGCTCACTAGCAATAATGTTTGCTTGAGAGTTTCTGATTGTATAAAGATGAAAAAAATAGAATAATTTTTCATTAACTGAGGGTTTGGAAACACAGCAATAATGGTCAGGTCCATCCGCTAAGGAGAAGGTTCAGGAGAGAGACTGGACCAAAGAATGTGAGATGCTGAAATAACTGAGAATGAACGGGCCACTGTGCTAAGGCTGGAAAGTACGCTTCCAGGCTGAAAACAGCATGAAAGGTAATGTCTACTGAATCATTCCCTGAACCACACGTCTATGAGACACCATGGAAACACTTTTAGGTATCGGTTAGTTTATGTCATGGCTCTTTTGTTGTTTTTGTTACTATCTCACCAAAGTGATCCCTGTTCATTGTAATTGTGTTGGAAAATACAGAAATCACAAGTAGGAAAGCAAATGTTCAAGAGAATATCGCCTTGAGATCACTATTTTTAACCCACGTGGTCGCAGAGAGCTCAGTAACTATGTGTAGAAGGCACAGTTTATCGTGTGCCAGTCAAGCTCATACGTGGATTGCCCTCTGTTTCTTTTTACAAGAATGTAAGCCAGTGATGGCGAACCTATGACACGTGTGTCAGAAGTGACATGCGAACTCATTTTTTTGGTTGATTTTTCTTTGTTAAATGGCAGTTAAATATATAAAATAAATATCAAAAATATAAGTCTTTGTTTTACTATGGTTGCAAATATCAAAACATTTCTATATGTGACACGGCACCAGAGTTAAGTTAGGGTTTTTCAAAATGCTGACACGCCGAGCTCAAAAGGTTCGCCATCACTGATAAGCTCAGGGACTCCCCTGTTTTGATCATCGCCATGTTCCCAACACCTGCAATAGTGCCTGGCATGCAGCAGGCACTTGATAAATAATTACTCATTGATTGACTCAATCACCGGTCTTATTATTCACGTTGATTTTATTGGCATTCCTATTTACTGATGAAGAAACAGATGCACAAGATTACAATGAAATCTTAGTGCATACACTAGGATGTACACCCAGCAAGTCTGACTTTGGACTTGTTAATATATTTGGTTGGTACTCCTTAGCTCAGGGGGGTTGAACCTTTGGGGGTCGGACGACCCTTTCACAGGGGTCGCCTAAGACCATCGGAAAACACATATATAATTACATATTGTTTTTGTGATTAATCACTATACTTTAATTATGTTCAATTTGTAACAATAAAATTGGGGGTCACCACAGCATGAGGAACTGTATTAAAGGGTCCCGGCATTAGGAAGGTTGAGAACCACTGCCTTAGCTAGAGAGAGAGCCTGTTGAAACGGAGGTCAGTGGGATGAAGTTAATAACACCAAACTAAAACTAACCTCCTTGCCACAGGTGTGATCAAGTACCTGTTATGTTATATTGATTGAACAGGTCTACTAACCAGCAGTATCAGAAGCAGAGGACAAAAAAAGGGGGGAGGAGGCATTTGTCCATGTCTCACCACTCTGCTCCAGAAAGATGCCATCCACACTTGCCTATCACCTACGTCAGAGGCTGAATGGCTTAGCAGATGAGAATTATACTGACACTGGGGTCTCTAGAACATCAGACAAGAGAGTGTTTAGAAAAATACAATTGCAATTGATGTCTACCTGCAGAGTCAGAGTGAATGTCAGCGTCATTTCATGCTGGATGTCAGTACATTGTGACTTTCACTCTCGCCTATTTAAGCAAAGTAGATATTTTCCATCAGAACAGAATTGGAAAATATGTAGCAAATTTTCATGCAGCCATTTAACTTGGTCCGGATATCAAGAAATTATTGTGTGATATTAGCCAATACAGCCCCCATTACAGCGTTCATAGCAGTCACTGGTATGCTTTCATCATGTGTCCTGAGAATGTTTATGCAAGTGTGTGAATATGTGAATTTTTGAAATCAATGTAGAGATTAAATATCCACCTTTTTGCTTTCAAAGAAAGTGTAGCAGAAAAAAATATGGAAATAATGTGCTCCAAGTTTTCACAACCTTTGATATCCAGAGTTAGGCAACTAAAGTAAAAGCACAAACTTCCTTGTTTTTGCAGTAATTTTTTCATTCATTGCTAAACTCATTTTTTCATTCCCTCCACAAATAGTTTTTGAGCAGGAACTATAGTCCAGGAACTAGTCCACTTAATTTATTGGATTCATTTAAGATGTTATTACATTGTTACCACAATGAGACAAGGCTCTGGTGGTTTTTAGTTGTTGCTCCTGAAACATGAAAGTTTTCAGCTGTCCACACATGATTCAAGAATATCCTACACCTGAAAATACTATACATTCACTTTTTTGCCTCAGGATGAACGACATTTCATAGTAAAGCAAGCTTTGTTGGAAACAAGAAATAACGTGTAAGTTTGGAATGGAAATAAATGTTTGGGGGTAGAAAGGAAGATCTGTGTTCAAGCAACAAGTAGCTTGCAATGATTTTGTGGTACATAAGGACCTTCTTCTTGAAAACATTGCCTCAAATATTTCTTTTAAATACATGTCTTCTGCCATCTTGCATGTAGATTTACAGTCTACTGACATGGTGCTGACATTCCTGCTCTCCCGCCTCCCATTGGGAGTGGGGAACTGGCTACCTCTGCTCCAGGCGGATGGTACACTGCGTGGGGGCGGGGGGTGATGCCAGATCACAGGCAATAGGGGCAGATTGCATGTGGTGAAAGCAGATCTGCCTGAATCAGGACTTGTAGAACCAGGCCCCTGTGTCTCCATCTACTGCCCAAGGGACTTCTTGAGACTCGGTCCCTGTGAGACTCAGTTTGCTCACATAATGCAGCTGGTTCCAACAGGACCTAAGTGGTGGTTAGCTCTGGTATGTCTGATACAGCATGAAGAGATGATTCTCAGGAATCATGTTTTGTGAGCACATTCCTGTGGGTGTTTTCATTTCGCTAACACTAAGGCAGTGGTCAGCAAACTCATTAGTGAACAGAGCCAAATATCAACAGTACAACGATTGAAATTTCTTTTGAGAGCCAAATTTTTTAAACTTAAACTATATAGGTAGGTACATTGTTATTAACTTAATTAGGGTACTCCTAAGCTGGTCTTTGCTAAAAACGTCCTCAATCTGAGGGGTCGACCTCAGCGAACATACCCCCACTTCTTCTAACGCCACTTCTGCAAAATAGACTTGCCCAGGCCGAAAACCGACTTCTGCGCATGGGCCATGAAGTTTCAATCGCAGTGTATGTGCGCACCTGCACGTGGTATTTTGTGGAAGAGCCACACTCAAGGGGCCAAAGAGCCGCATGTGGCTTACGAGCCACAGTTTGCTGACCACTGCACTAAGCAAATGGCTTTCCTGGTTTGTTTTTATGGTGAGGAAGTGAGAGGACATACCCCACCTACTCTGTCACTTGAGGCAGAAGCTGGAGGAACTATTTTTATCAGAGACTCTGAAACCAAGGCGATGCAGTGCTGTGCTTTAGGGAAAAGGGACAAAATGTGACCCGTAGTTAAGGGGAGAGCAGGGCAAGTAGAGTGGCTCTGGCCCTCTGAGGGCTGCAGGAAACATATCATAGCAGCAGTGGGAATGTTGAGACCCCCAGAAAGGAGCAGAGGCTACTTTGGGAGCTAAGGACGCTGTGAGCTCTACAGAGGCAAGAGTCAGACTCATTTAGTTATTTCAGCAACTGTGATTTTCTCTGAGGTTGTTCCAGTGAAAAGGGCAGTAGCTGAAGCCAAATGTGGTTAGTGGTAGTAGAGCCCTTCTTACCATGAAAGCTTATCTCAAACACAGGTATATAAAGTGGATAAAAGTAGGGCTCTCCGTGTTGAAGTGGGGAGAACCAGGAGCTGTCTGCTCAGCTCACCAGGCATCTGCATTTTTGCAGCCCCTCCAAGTACTTCCAGTTTGCAGCCAAGATTGAGAACCACTGTCTTAGCACAGTGCTTGGAAACTTCAACGTACCTGCCAATCACCTGGGGATTCTGTTAAACTGCAGATTTGGCTTCAGGAGGTCTGGGATGGGTCGGAGGTTCTGCGTGTCTGACAAGCCCCCAGGCGATGCTGATGTTGCTGCAGGTAAAACACATTATGAATAGCGAGATCTTGGGGCGCTGGTTCTCACACTGCAGTGGGATCACAATCTGCCAGAGTGCTTACTAATGAACACACACATTGTGCTCTGCTCCCGGTTTCGGATTCAGTAGGTCTTGGGTGGGGCCTTGGGATGTGCATTTCTAATAACTTTGCAGGCTTCACGGCTCTGGACATGATCATGTGTGGTGGTGCTCTCAAACCTGGCCACATCTGGCAAACTTACAAAGCATTCTCAGGCTAGGAGCCTCCATCCCTCCCCTCCACCCCACCTCCACGGTCCCCACTCTCAAGGCCTCACAGGTCAGATGAGGACTTCAGATTTTATTCTAAATATAATACTATGTACTAGTTATCTCTGCTTTTAGAAATAACTCATGACTCAAAAGAGTTTTAAAGCAGATCACTGATGAAATCCTGACAACTGAATAAGACTCCTTTATATGGATAATGAACAATCTGTATGCGACAGACACTGTCTTTATTATCTCTTTTATTACAAATGAGGGAGACTTAGAAAGGTTCACCAGACAACTCTTTAATTCCTGCAGAGAAATATATTAAAAGGTACATGAATTGGTTAATTTTGAAATCTACTCATGCCTAACTGGCTATATAGTTTTATTCCCACTTTCTATTAACTTTGGTCAGTTCCATTATGGGTTATGTGGCAGAAGCTAATTACTGGGAGCCTATAATTTGAAGTGACAGGTAATTGAAACTTGGGTTCTCTATGAATATCTGTGTAATGCATAATACATTATTAAACACTAATTATTTAAAATGCAAATGAAGCCAATTGTAGTCAGCTCCAGCAGTTGGTAATTAATAATAAAACTGAAACTACTGATAATTAAAATGGGTCCAAAAAATCTCATTTCAAGTTGGCGTGCAGAAATTGTTTTTTTGTCATTTGGTATTAATTGTGACATGCTAATATGTCTAATTTTATTTGGCTCATCTACATTCACCTCATGTACTCAGCATGAAAAGCAGAACAAAGCTCTAAACCCAAGAAAGAAAGAAAATGATCTATCCCACATTCGTATTAATATTTAATTGTCTTTACTGAATTAATACTCTGAGATTGCAAACAAAAACCTCAATGGAAATGGTGACTCTTTGAAAAGAATATGAAATGTATTTTAATTTCAAAGGGAATGTTATCTTATAAAATTTGATCACTTGTTTTTTTAATGGGAAAAAAGTCTCATTAGAACAATGGGATTCATATCACCAAAAGTTTGTATATACACCCTTTGGTAAATATACCTAAATATCCTATACTAGAGGCCCGGTGCACAAAAATTTGTGCCCTGGGGGGGGGGGGGGGGAAGGTCCCTCAGCCTGGCCTGTGACCTCTCGAAGTCTGGGACCCCTCAGGGGATGACCACCTGCTGGCTTAGGCCCGCTCCCCGGGGGATTGGGCCTAAGATGGCAATCAGACATCCCTCTGGCAGCCCGGCAGCCCTCGGGGGATGTCCACTTGCCCGCGGGGAGCAGGCCTAAGCTGCAGTTGGACATCCTTAGCGCTGCTGAGGAGGCAGGAGAGGCTCCCACCACCACCGCTGTACTGGCAGCTATCAGCCTGGCTTGGGAGGAACTCTGCTCAGCCACATGTGAGAGGGCCCTGACCACCAGAGGGCAGCTCCTGCATTGAGCGTCTGCCCCCTGGTGGTCAGTGTGTGTCATAGTGACCAGTCATTCCCAGTCCTTCTGCTGTTAGTTTCAGTTTGCATATTACCCTTTTACTATATAGGATAGAGGCCTGGTGCACGGGTGGGGGCCGGCTGGTTTGCCCTGAAGGGTGTCCCGGATCAGGGTGGGGGTCCCGCTTGGGTGCCTGGCCAGCCTGGGTGAGGGGCTGATGGCTGTTTGCAGCTGGTCACACCCCCTTCAGAGTGGGGGTCCCCACTGGGGTGCCTGGCCAGTCTGGGTGAGGGGCTGAGGGCCATTTTCAGGCTGGCAGGCAACTGAAGCTCCCAGCCTCTCCTTTTTTTCTGTTTTTTTTTTTTTTGTTTTTTTTTTATTCTGGGATTTATTTACCTTCTATAGCTGTCACTGGAGCTGAGAGCCGGCTTTAGCTCTGAGGCCCGGCTCCAGCTCTGAGGCCCGGCTGGCTGAAAGCAGGTATCTGGAGTTTGTTTAGCTTCTATAATTGCAACATTGTTTCTTAGAGTGCAGCTCAGAGGCCGGCAGCGGCAGGTGGGGAATGTTGGCTTCCTCCATCACTGGAGCAAGCAAGCCTCCTGTTCGTTTCAGCTGCCTGGCTGCCGGCCGCCATCTTGGTTGGCAGTTAATTTGCATATCGCCCTGATTAGCCAATGGGAAGGGTAGCGAAGTTATGGTTAATTACCATGTTTGTCTATTATTAGATAGGATAATAAAAGTCTAATATGCTAAGTGTCTGGTCGTCTGTTCAACCAATCAAAGTGTAATATGGTAATGATATGCTAAGGCCACTCAACTGCTTGCTATGACATGTACTGACCACCAGGGGGCAGATGCTCCAACCAGTAGGTTAGCTTGCTGCTGGGGACCAGCCTATTGGGACTGAGCAAGAAGGGCCGGACACACCCTGGAGCCCTCCTGTGGTCCCTCCCCAGCTGGCCAAACTCCCATGTCCCTCCCCAGCCCTGATTGTGCACTGCTGGAGTCCCTCGGTCTGGCCTGCACCCTCTCGCAATCCAGGATCCCTCAGGGGATGTCGGAGAGCCAATTTCGGCCCTATCCCACAGGCCAGGCTGAGGGACCCCATCAGGCCTCTAGTGTAACATAATAATATAGGTCATATGATAAATATGCACTGATATAATATAAATTATCTATCTCTATCTCTATCTCTCTCTATCTCTATAATTTCCTTTCTGGTTTTTGCTTCTACAATTGTTCATCTGATGCCTTGGATCCTGTAGTAGAATCCCTTATAATGATACATCTTGTACAAGAGCAGAAAAAATGTGCAGATTTCTGAAAGCATGGTCTAATTAATAGCTGTTGGTAAACATACCTCTGCGAGTTGCAGGAAAGACTCCAGAGTCCTGCAGCGTGCATTTTCCCAGTACAGGTATGTCATACCGCTATGAAAATAACAGCGTTTACACCTTTCTCAGCTTCTGTTTTGCAACTTGGGGCATTGGCAACAAAATCCAGTTCTAGCCCATTAATATCCTTGTAGGGGCTTGAGAACCATAACCTCCAGTATTTTGTTTTCAACAAGAGCTACACATCATGTTGGATAAACCAAAAGACAGCCAGTGTGACTGAGGTGAGAAATTGGCAGTTCCTGTGGGTTCTACAGCGTGGATATAATGGTTAAGAGCTTAGAGCTCTAGAGCTAGACTCATGAGGTCAAATCCAGGCCTCACCTCTTAATAGCTTATAATATTTAAGTACTTAACTATTCTGTGTTTTAGTTTCCTCATCTGTAAAATGGGCATCCTACTTATAATGCCTATCTCATATGGTTGCTGTGTTATCAAACAAGCCATTGCATGAATGTACTTAGCACACAGTATTGGCAATGTAGTATATATTTTAGTATAAATATGAACATGTATCCTGAAATAAATTGCTTCTTACCACAACTAGAGCTACCATTCTGGTCCCCCATCACTTCTTGCTCTGCTCCTAAAACTGTCTTCTATTTAGTCTTTATGTACTTGCCTGTAACCCAATACTATACATTCTCCACACTCAAGTCCAGGTGAATTATTTTTTATAAAAATTTAGTCATGTCATTCACTTGCTCAAAACTTTCCAAGATTTAAAGTAAATCTACTTGAAATAAAATACTAAGCTTTTCCCATAGCCCCAAGGCCCTCCGTGATCCGGCCCTTACCTGTCATTCTGGACTCATTGTCTACCAGACAATGCTTTTCTACCTTGATCTTATTCTTCTGGCATGGCCTTTATATGCAACGTTTTCTGCTTTGGAAATGTTCTTTTTCTAGATCCGCACACCTCAATGCTCAGATCTCTCGCTCAAACATCCTCCTAAAAATGACTCTCATGATTATCACATTAAGACAGGCACATACTTTGTCTTTCGTCCTTCTTTATATTTTACTTTTGCAGTCTTTATCAGCTGAAATTATATTACTTATTTTATGGTTTAATTGTTCCTTGCTTGTCTCCCTTACTAGCCCTGAATGCCTATAACTGTAACATACTAGGACTCAATACACGTTTGCTGAATAAGTGGATGCTTTTCCACATTTTAAAAAATGAAAGAAGAATGATTGAAGATTGTGAGTTATTTCTACTTTTCAGCTATACAGATGGAAAGGCATCTTTTGCTTCCTTTGTTTCTCCTCTTTCAGGGATTGCTGTCTAGTGCTGCCTGCTGTTCAATATTTAAAATCCACCGTTTTATATATTTTATCTGTTGTTTTTTTTTCTGGGGAGGGTGGTTGTTTAAAACAAAAGAGTAAATCTCCATTTCTCTATCTTGGTGGAACTAGACAATTCCACTCACATGGTTTTTTATGACCCAAAATGGTTGTTTGTATGTTGTATGGACTTTTACAGAAGAGTGTCTCACATAAAGGCAATTCATACAAATCATTGTGTCCTTTCTCCATTCCTGTGCCAGGTCCTTAAGAGCTAAAGCAATATGCCACCATCCTGGCACACTATGCATAACGTTGGAAGTTATGTGAATACAAATTTGAAGGGTCTATAATTTCCTTTGCCTTTTCCTAGCACTCAACTCTGTTATTTCTGATCTGATTGGTTGAAAAACTGGGACAGGTCTCAGAATAGATTACTTCTGGGAGACTCAAAGTCCAAGAAGTAAGTGAACCCTATATGGTGCTTTGAACAAATCTTGTTTATTTTTCACTAAACCAGATAAGTTGTTTCAAATCTGAAAGCTAGGAAAGGGAACACACTAAGTTAGTATCGGCAAGAATTTAATTGTTCTAAGAGTCAACATAAGTTTTTGTTGTGAGAGCCCTGCAGTTCTGCCAGCACTATATTTAAATACTGAAACCGAGCTGATGTGGACATTTACACTTGGAAATTTGGAATATGATTCAAAGCAATAAGAAATATTTTCTATAGAAAATCAAGCTTCTATTACATTGATTTCTAGGCAGAATATTGCAACTTAAATATCCTGGGATTGCTTTTCCGCACACTGAGAAGTGGATAATTAGATATGAATTCATTTGCTAGCATCTATGCTTTCTATTTTCACTTAGAACAAAACAGTTTTTCCCCACCAGTTAAAAGGCTAAAAATGAATGATTTTATTAGAGCATAGAAAATTTTTTTGTTATTTAATCCTTTGTGTAATGAAAGGGAAATACATAAGAAAAACTTTGAAAAAGACTTTGCTGTTGGTAATTGTTATGATTGCGGTGCCAATTTCTGCATTCAGACCTGGTCTGGAGCCAGGAAGTTGTGTATGGATACAGTTAATGTATTTTTATTATACTTATAGAAATAAGGCATAAAGAACCTAATTATACCCTAGAAGGAAGGGAAAAAAAACAATTTTGACTGAACAACCAGCTCTAATACAAATGAGGAATATCAACTAGTGATTTTTTTTTTTTTTGGTAACTTGAGATTTAGATATAAATAGAATATCTAAGCTTACTGTTCCACACTACTCGGTTACCCTAGTGGCCTGACATCAGTCTGTAGCTTTTAGGTGCTAACTTGGATTACAAGCTTTGTTGTAATATTTTGTTTAATGAGTTGCTTAGAAGACAGGACTTGTGAAAATCTCATTCACCAGAAATCTCTGGGAGACCCTAGCTGTTCATTGGGTAGAAAGAGAGAGGGAATTATGACATGGAAGACCAATTGTGACAGGCTGTAGTTTGCTTACCATTATGATAGAACATAGAGAATATATTAGCTTGAGATCTGGGACCATAAGTATGTGAGAAGGGTGCATCAAAGCACAGGAGAAAGAGCAATCATTAATCTCTGACATCAGACAGACCTGACCTTAAGCTCAGCTCTCCCAGTGCACATGGCAAGTGTTCTGAAATGAATGTTTGTGTGCCCCCCTCCAAAAAAACCCACATGTTAAAGTCTTAATTCCAAAAGTGATGGTACCTGGGAGGTTTAATGCAGTCATCAGGGTGAAACCCTGTATGGGATGAGTGTCCTTATAAGAAGAGGAAGAGAGACCAGAGCTCTCTTTCTCTCCACCACGTGAGGACACAGGGAGAAGGCATCCATCTAGCTGCAAGCTGGAAAAGGATCCTCAGCAGGAACTGATCTTAGACTTCCCAGCAACCAAGACTGTGAGAAAGAAATGTCTGTGTTTCAAGCCACCCAGTCTATGGCCTTTTGTTATAGCAGCTCAAGCGGACTAAGACAGCAGGTATTCAAAAATACAAGAGACTGTTTTCCAGATATCAGACTTCGAGCATAAAACATCATTTCAGGATACAAAGATGACTGCAGAAATAGGGAGAAAATATTGTTGCACAGATCATTATCTCTTTAAATATTGCTTCTCTCCCATTCCCCCCTCCTCTCCTTCAGGTACTCCAATTATACCACTTACTTCTTCTGACTGTGCCTTACATGTCTCTTACTTTCTACTTTATTTCCCCTATGTTTTTCTGTTTCTGTTTTCCAGTTCACCAATCCAGTCTTCTAACTGTATTCAGTTTGTTGTAAAACCCATCCAATGATTTCTTAATTTCAAATATTGTATTTTTTTCATTCTAAAATGTCCATTTGATTTTTATAGATTCCAATTTTTGCTTATTTATTTATTTATTTATTTATTTTTTTATTGTTTTTTTTTATATTTTAATAATTTTTATTTCTCCCCCCTCCCCCCCACTCTTGGTTTTTAGTAAGCCTAGTGCAGTGGTTCTCAACCTTCTGGACCTTTAAATACAGTTCCTCATGTTGTGACCCAACCATAAAATTATTTTCGTTGCTACTTCATAACTGTAATGTTGCTACTATTATGAATCATAATGTAAATATCTGATATGCAGGAGGGTCTTAGGTGACCCCTGTGAAAGGGTCGTTCGACCGCCAAAGGGGTCGTGACCCGCAGGTTGAGAACCGCTAGCTTAGTGCATTCTATGCATGAGCATGCTTCATAAGTTTGGATATTGTGGATTTAAAAAACACACTGTAGAGGCTCTGTTGATTTCTTTCAAAAAGAGCTAGTCCTTTTTGTTTATTTATTTTTTTGGCAGGCAGATAGATCCTGCTGAGGTGTGAATTTAGGCTTTGTTAGGGCGAGACTATTAATTTGTTTTACCTTATTTGACCTTCTTGTGCAGATCTTACTCCTTTCGCGTTTCCTCTGTTCCTAGGACATGCCCCATCCGAGATTTTGACTACAATTTTGTGATGTTTAATCCCTCTTTGGGAGGGATTAAACTCTAACCTCTGTCTCAGGGCTGCATGCTGCTGAAATCCGTGATCAGCTTTTAGCTTTCCAGCTGCTGTTTTCATCTGGGTTTGCGGCGTTTCACCTGACTCATGTGCAGCTTAGGCATTGTCCAACAACTTGTGGGGAATATGTTGGTCACTTTCTGGGCTCCTTTCCTGAATTTCTCTCACACTTCAAAATTTGCATCAGTCACACTCCGCGTCGGCTCTGTTTCCTCATGTTTGAACATGGAAACCTACCTTAGAGAAAAAGCCAGGGCTAATGTGGAGCACATTGTGTATGATTTCTTCTCACAGGGGTTACAGCATCTGTATTGTTGGTTCTCCATGCTCAAGCAGTGGTTTTGTATATTTTTGTGTGACTTATATTTTATAATATTTTATAGATGTACATTTAGTTCTTGTAATAGTTTCAGTCATAGCGTTAGCCAGTATGATACAATGCCAATTGTCTCCCTTTTCTCTTCAACTTCCTATATAATAAAAGGCTAATATGCAAATTGACCGAATGGCAGAATGACTGGTCGCTATGACACACACTGACCACCAGGGGGCAGACACTCAATGCAGGAGCTGCCCCCTGGTGGTCAGTGCGCTCCCACAAGGTGAGTGCTGCTCTGCCAGAAGCCGGGCTCATGGCTCCCAAGCACAGCAGCGGTGGTGGGAGCCTCTCCTGCCTCCACGGGAGCACTAAGGATGTCTGACTGCCAGCGCCTAAGTTGGCAGTTGGACATATCCCGAGGGCTCCCGGACTGTGAGAGGGCACAATTCTGGCTGAGGGACACCCCACTCCCCCCCTCCCCCCCCCGCAAAAATTTCATGCACTGGGCCTCTAGAACTGTAATATAGTTTCCATCCTACTGCTTCATTGAAAACACTTTTGCTAGGATCACCAGGGACTTCCATGGTGGTACTTTCGTGGATCCTTTTCAGCCTTATCCTACTTTATCTCTACTTTAGCCTCATTTGACACAGTTGACCACTTTCTGTCTTTGGCTTTCATACCCTATGCTCTTGGTATTCCTTCTACCTCTGTGATCAAGTTTTTTCTTAGTAATTTTTGTTGACTTAATTCTCCTTTACCCAAACTTTAATATTGGAGTTTCTCAGCTCCTCCCATGGGAGATTTAGGTGTTCTTCCCTCCTCACTCGACAACCCCTACATAGGAGATCTCATTCAAACTAATTGTTGTCACAATATGCTGGAAACTTTCATATTTATATTTCCAGTCCAGGCCCCACTTCTCAGCTTTCTGACAGATCTAACGACTTACTTGTGATCTCCTCTTAGATGACTGAAGGATTTTCAAATTTAGTACGTCTGAAACTGAACTACTATTATGCTGTGTGCTAACCTACCCCCTCTTCTAAAGGTCTCCTTTTCAGCAAAGGACACCATTCTCTACCCCCATTCTCCCACCTGTAACTCTTTTTTTTTTTTTTTTTTAAAGTATATTTTATTTATTTTTTACAGAGAAGAAGGAAGAGGGACAGAGAGTTAGAAACATCCATGAGAGAGATCGATCAGCTGCCTCCTGCACGCCCCCTACTGGGGATGTGCCCGCAACCAAGGTACATGCCCTTGACCGGAATCGAACCTGGGACCCTTGAGTCCGCAGGCCGACGCTCTATCCACTGAGCCAAACCGGTTCGGCTCCCACCTGTAACTCTTGCCGGGCACTTGGCAATACCTTGATTCTTTCCTCTCATTTTAAAACATCAGGCTTTAGCAGCTCATCTTTTGCTCAGACTTTCAACTTTATGAACGTACTTTTTTTGCTGGCTGATGATCTTTGCTTTGCCCCGGGCCAAATGCATAGTTCTGGAGCCCCAGGATATTTGAGGATGTAGGGGCTGTGAACCATGAAATGTCACCATATCTCAGCATAGGGTAGATATAGAGATTCACAGGCAAGATCAAATAAATATTAATTTATCTTCTCTATACTTTATTTTCGATGCTTAGGACATTTATGATTAATTTTTAAGTAATTTCTAGGAAACTAGAAATTTGGAGACTATTGAGGTGGGTTATTAAGTAAATTTTGTGAGGCTGTCTTATGGAAAATAGTTATCATCTCATAGAACTGTACTATTTATGAAACTGCTACTAACTGGGTAGACTACCAATTTATGCTACACAGGATGAAATTGTAGGTTCTTTTCTTAGTCATGGATAACTGGGAGTCCTAGATTTTTGCATACCATCTAGACCAGTGGTCGGCAAACTCATTAGTCAACAGAGCCAAATATCAACAGTACAATGATTGAAATTTCTTTTGAGAGCCACATTTTTTAAACTTAAACTATATAGGTAGGTACATTGTTATTAATTTAATTAGGGTACTCCTAAGGCTTAGGAAGAGCCACACTCAAGGGACCAAAGAGCCGCATGTGGCTCGCGAGCCACAGTTTGCCGACCACGGATCTAGACTATTGTATGTCTTGAGAATTAAAATATGTACTAAAAATAACGTTATGTTTTAGCTAACGAATTTCTATAGAAATGGTCTAAGTAAAATGATACTCTCATGCTTCAGAGTAAATTGCTTCAGAACCTCTAGACACAGCATAGTACTGCTGACCCTGAGGGACCCTGGGCAAGTCACTTACCTTCTTTGTCTTCATTTTCCTCTTTTATAAAATGGTGATGGTATAGTGCCTGCCTCTTTGGTTGCTATGAGACTTAAATGGCTCGGCATTAATACAGTGCCTAGAGTAGGGCCTGGCACAGGGCAAACAAGATAACTGTTTGTAAATACAGCATTTCTGGCTTATTTCTGGTTAGTTTCTCTATTGTTTTGTGAAAGAACTGAGGAGTGAGGAACCTTGGAGTCTTGCCTCAGAGGTGTTTCCCTGTGTAGTTTTAGTGCCACTTAATTTTGAGTATCTCTCAGCTTTGGCTCGCCATCTGTAACGTAAGTAACACAGATACTTCTCTTGAGCCAAGCGTTCGATGGAACACTTGACCTGTATCATCTCATTTAATCTCACAACTACACCTCTAGGTAGATGGTAAAATAATAATCTTCATTTTATCTGAGGCTGAGCAGAGATAATAACGTGTCTGAAGTCACAGAGTTAGTGAGTGTGGCATCCGGGCTGCTTGTCTGTCTCCAGGGCACAAAGCTTCTGCCACAGCTCTGTGATCCCGAGTTCGCTCCTCATTCTCAGTGGCTGCGCTTTCTTACTCACAGAGCTGATAAGCATTGAAAAGCAGCCCAGCTTTCAGCCAGAACTCCGCCTCTGAAACAGTCTGCAGTGGGAGTCCTTGAGACTGTCTCCTTATTGGAGTGAGACCTCTCCGTGGCCTCCTGGTGCAGGCTGGGTCCAGTCACGTTAGCAGCTCTCTAGCTCTCTCTGGAGATGAATGGCGGGCGCCTGGGCCAGCCTTTGTTCCTTGGCTTTTGGCTCTCTGTCATTGCTTTCTTTCTAGGATGCATTTGCAATTATAACAAAGAAAATCATGCAGACTCTAAGCCCTGTGTTGCGTCTTTAGCATGTTCTCCTCTAAATCATGTCCTAGTTTCCCACTCCCCCTCTTCCTCCAAAGCAGGTCTACCTGCAGTTTTAGCATTTCAAAACTGAACCCTGTTGTCAATATAATTGCTTGTAATTCAGAATCAGATTATCCTTGCAGGGGCCTCAGGAGACAATGTATTTGTCTGTGTGTTATTTAATACCTTTTTGATTCTAATGGTGAGAAGAGCAGGCCAGGAGGGAAGGAAGTGGCACCAGGTGGCCGGATAGTGTTTTCAGATCACAGAATTCTTGTGATAACTCTTAAACA